>NC_087160.1:22661931-22676931 GCF_035594125.1 Scylla paramamosain
GGGGACGGCCGGCTGTCTCGAGAGAGGCCAGCAGCGGACAGTACAGTGAATGAATACACACACACTCACACACACACACACACACACACACACACACCAAACACGCAAACACACCCAATACACAAAAACCGTCAAACTAAGCACCCAACCAAACATAAAACCCACTCAAACACACACTACACAAACATACAAACACACAAACATACTACCCACAGAAACACACGCCACACAAACGCAAAAAATACACAAACACCCCCAACACAAAAAACACATTACCACCACCACCACCACCACCACCACCACTAGCAAAACAAACACTCCCCCCACAAAACAGAGAGGTGCGGCCGCCATTAGGTTCCTATTAGAGGGGAGGGAAAGGGACGGGTGGGAGAGTGGACGAGGCGGCAGGATGTATCGGCGCCTCCCCCAGCAGGGCAATATTGTCCTGCTATTTGGATGCTTTGTTGGAATTAATCTCCATAACGCTGCCGAACCAATTGTATTTTTCTCCCTCCCTTCTGGCAACAGTGCAGGTACGAGTATGGTGGTTGGTATTACTGCTGGCTGTGTCACCGGGTATACTCTCTCTCTCTCTCTCTCTCTCTCTCTCTCTCTCTCTCTCTCTCTCTCTCTCTCTCTCTCTCTCTCTCTCTCTCTCTCTCTCTCTCTCTCTCTCTCTCTCTCTCTCTCTCTCTCTCTCTCTCTTACTAATTAAACTCACTCCCCTATTATGCAATTTCCTGCACCACATTCTGGATTTTTAAAATTCTACCTTTTATCACATTTTTTCGCTCTTTTCCCCTTGACTAGCGTACGTTTTATTCTCTATTTAAAAATTCGGTAACTTTAATACCGTCTAAACTGATAAGGATTTTAAAAGCTTTTATCCTCAATTTACGTTCTTTCTAGCTCCTGGCAGATAATGAATAAGAAGATGTACTTGCATATATAACATTTACAGTTTCCTCGTGATGATTCTTGAAGATTCTTGCATAATGAAAGGTAACAGTCTGGAGAACAAAGTGAAAGAGACGACGAGGAAGCTGAAATTATTCCTCGCTAAGAAACAATAAGTAGATAAAAAAGGAAAATAATTATTATGTGAGGATTCTTGCATAATGAAGAGTAACGGTCTGGAGAACAAAGTGAAGTGATGACAAGGAAACTTGAAGCATTCATCACCAAAACACTCATCCGTCCAAACAATAATAATATATGACAATGTCGAGAACACAGAAGTAGCAGCATAACGAGTGTGTGCTGTCATCTAAATATCCTTAAAACGGAAGTGATGACAAGGAAGGAAACTGAAAGCATTCCTCGCTAAAAAATAAATAAATAAATAAATAAATAAGTAAATAAATAAGTGAATAAATAATAACGAGTGGCTACAAAGGGAGAGTAGTCGTGCACTAAATGATGATGTATGAAGGCAGTGATAACAGTAAGGCGAGTGTGTGTTGTAATTTAAATTCCCTCAAGGCGTGCAAGACATACTCTCATTAACCCTTTTTTTTCTGCACGACTTTCACAATGTACGAAGACAATGAGCTATGCTTTGCTGGAAGATGTGACTGGCATGTGAACCTTCCCAGTGCCCTCTCGTTTTTTCCTTAAAGATCAACGAGGATAAAAAGAAAACGTGTCAATATAACTTCTAGATTCTCCACCTAATGAAAAATACTTGCATAATGAAAGGTTTGTCCAGAGGAAAAACTAAAAGAAAATAAGATACGAGTGAAATTGAAATACTGTGGATAAACAAAGATCATAGTATTAAACTAATATGACCTTAATAATAAAATAATAATAATAATAATAATAATAATAATAATAATAATAATAATAATAATAATAATAATGACAATGATAGTCAAGTGATATAGAATAGTTATCCTAAGAACGTTTGCATAATGAAAATGTGCATTTCAGATTTAACAACAAATATAATAAAGGTAAAATTAAATTAACCCGTGATTGATAAATCAAAGGAAACAAGTAAAAAGAAAATAACAAACGTAAATAAAGTGAAATATTATGTGAGTCGAAGGACAGTTATAAAGGAAAATGAGGAATATATAGAAATAAAAAAGAAAACATTTAGAATATTGGATAAAGGAAGGAAATAAAAAAGAATCGAAAAAACATCGAAAAAATTACACAAACTCGCACAGGAAACATTGTGTATTGAACTGCATGAACCAACCCGATGAACTGTGTGTGTGTATGTGTGTGTGTGTGTGTGTGTGTGTGTGTGTCGCAATTCGTCCATCCGTCTCTCTCTCTCTCTCTCTCTCTCTCTCTCTCTCTCTCTCTCTCTCTCTCTCTCTCTCTCTCTCTCTCTCTCTCTCTCTCTCTCTCTCTCTCTCTCTCTCTCTCTCTCGCTCAGCCTCCCAAAAGATGCCATTAGCCTTTCCTTTCCGAGTCGCGCGGGTGGGTTTGGCTAGTTTCGTTGACCCTGTTTCCCCTTGTTTCCTTCTGCTTCCCACTGTCTCCACATCCCGAGAGGACAAACCAGTGACTTCGTTTGTCCCGTTACGTCCCGCGTCTAACCTTACTTCAGGGAGTGTAAGGAGAGCAGTGTGACCGCCCCCGCTCCTCGGCCACCCTTTGTTTCCTTCTTGTGTCGAGAATAACCCAAGTTCCCTCACCTGAAGACCCACAGCGGCTCCTTCAGTAGTTGGAAGTTCCAGTTTCTTGCCAGCACAGGGCGGACTTTCTCCACCCAAAGTTCTGCGGTGGAAGAAATGTGTTACGCGGCTAGTCTAGTGGAGGCAAGGGTGTGTGTGTACCTATACGCATGCATGAAAGCACATACATGCAGGGACACATACACATAAACACACACACACACACACACACACACACACACACAGAGAGAGAGAGAGAGAGAGAGAGAGAGAGAGAATGAATTAGCACAAAGGCAAACATGCGCTACATATTGTCCACCTCTGACATAACTATACCAAAGCTTACAAACTCAAAACTGACCAGCTCTTGTTAATATATAAACCTTCCCAAACATTTGTGGCACAACACACCAACGAGTAAACAAACAGATAAAACAATAAAACACTCCCTCCCCCCGCCCCCCCGTCCCGTGCCTGCGCTAGCGGCAAATATACTAGTAGTGAATTTGTTTCTTAAAACGGCTACATCCGCCCTAAAGGAAAAAGATTTAAGAGAGCCATTTTCCGCGGCGTCAACCCTAATGCTTCCTTTTCGCCGTAAATCAGTGATGCACCATTACCGAAGCTCCTGTCCCGGCGTGGTGGTGGTGGTGGTGGTGGTGGTGGTGAAAATGAGCATCGATTAAGGTGGATATTGGTGTTGTTTTGTTATTTTTAACGTAAATGAGAAAAGTGTTGTAGTAGTAATAGTAGTAGTAGTACCAGCAGTAATAGTAGTAGTAGTTAGTAGTAGTAGTAATAGTAGTAGTAGTAGTTAGAAGTAGTAGTAGTAGTTGTTGTTGGTGGTGGTGGTGGTGGTGGTGGTGGTGGTGGTGATGTATAAGTAGTAGTGCATACGATCATAAGAAAATAAGGGAAGCTGCAAGAAGCTATCAGGCCTATTCGTGGCAGTCCTGTAGTCGTAGTAGTAGTAGTAGTAGTAGTAGTAGTAGTAGTAGTAGTAGTAGTAACAACAGCGGCAGGATGGCAGAAACAGCAGCGCGTGACACATATCCACACGTGAATGTGACAGAATATTAATCAATCAATCAATCATTCATTTTTTTCCAACTTCTCTTGATTTGCTGACGTGGAGGGAGGAAGGGAGGGAGGCGTTACAAGACACCTCGGAAACTAATTTGACCTCCCCTTTCCTCTCTGAACTCTCTCATTCGCTGCGGTTGATAGGAAATGGTAATTAGCTGTCTTTCTTTTCGCCCTGAGATTAATCCTGAAGGCCTCGGCCAATCTCCCTTTGTGTTAAATATAAAAATGTAAAAGGATACCTTTTTTTCAATAATTTTAGCTAGTTTCGTTACTTGTGGTCGTCAACATGGGTTCGGTTATAATTCCAGGAGTTGTAGTAGTAGTAGTGGTGGTGGTAGTGGTGGTGGTGGAGATGGTGGTAGTAGTAGTAGTAGTAGTAGTTATAGTAGTAGTAGTAGTGGTAGTAGTAGTAGTAGTAGTAGTAGTAGTAGATGTTGTTGTTGTTATTGTAGAGGGTGAATATTATGTTAGAATCTGCCATTCCAAAGTTCATTAGTGTTTAGTATTGGGAAGATCTTGTGACAGTAGCAGCAGCAGCAGCAGCACTATTAGTAGTAGTGGCAATAGTAGTAGTGGTAGTAGTAGTTTTAGTAGTAGTAGTAGTAGTAGTAGTAGTAGTAGTAATAGAAGTAGTAGTAGTAGGGTGGTGTGTGGTAGTAGTAGTAGTAGTAGTAGTTGTAGTTGTAGTAGTAGTAGTAACAGTAACAATAATAGCTGTGATAGTTGTATTGGGGCAGTATTAGAAATATTGTAAGTAATAAAGATACCTTCAGAACTGTAAAACCCGCAGACGTCAAATGAACAAAATCCAACACAAAATGCATTACAAAATTCCCTTTCTTTTCACAACCACGCTTCAGGTTAAGCCTCAGAATTTCCGGAGTAAACAGTTCTCATGACAATGGAAGAATAAGAAATGAGATAACGAAAAATAAAGTGGGAATCCAGGCAAACAAAAATAGCGTGCAAATTCCGGAGAAGCTGATGAGAAATTAAATCCCTGATGACATAGACTAAAAAATAAATGAACCAGGTAATAAGTGCTTTAAGCTGCGGAGCAACTTAAAAGACCTTCCCGCAGCGGTTGTGGGGTTCTAATTTTTAGACGCGTCGCAAGACCTGGTCATACGGAGCCTGCCTGCACACGCCACGCCAAGTCTCGCGCCGCCGTGATGGTTGCAACGAGTGACATATTGCTATAAATGACTGTGTTTTCAATATCTGGAGCTTTATCTGCATTCTGATCCCAATATCATGTTCACGAGAGTTTTTTTACTTAATGCAATATAATTCAGCATCAAATGATTAACTGATGAAAACAGCGAGCATAAGTAAAACATGTTATAAACATTTTTTAACATCTTCACAGTTCAACTCGTCGTAATAGTATTTTCTTTTATGTTGTGTTAAGTTTTCACAATACATCTTGATTCTACAGTCACTGCTGAGTTTCATGGTGTCAGTCAAAACTGGCTGTCCCTTGTATGAAGTGAGTCATGGCATATAATTCGCGCATTTTGCGCGATCGAGCTCGATCTGTAGTGATGAGGCGATAGTTGCGCGAGTTGCGAGGCAGGAATCTACGCTCACGTGCGGATAAGTCGAAATATGCAAAATACGGCAAAAAGGCGCGTCTGGCGAAAAAATATCATGTAATAAAAAAGATGCGCAGTCAAAAGTTACTCATTGGGAGGTGTTTCCGAGAATGAAATCGCAATTTTTTATATGCGATGGACACCAAAAGGTGCATCTGGTCAGATAATCGTTGAACCCTCCAGGAGCCAGGCGGAGCGGTGGGTTGTAGAGATGTGCGGTAACAAAATTAGAACTCCCCAGCGGGAGCGAGGCCTTCGACCTCTCGACGCTCTCACTGGGGTAATAAATGCGAGGATATTTGCGCGTCCACCGTACCTGACTGCATTGCCAATTAAGACTAACGGACTACGCTTGAAAATAAGGCCAGTATTCTGAAACGCTTTGTTCTCTCTCCACGACTTATTTCAAAAGCCACAGAGATGATTAGCCGTGTTCTCAGGAGTGTTTTTTTTCCTGTTGTTAATGATGTATAAATCTTCTTCACATGTCGTCAAAACCATAAGAACACCCTTAAAAACCCGTATAACTTAAAATAGAGCCTTTTGAAAGTAGTAAAGGTGGCTGCAGAAGTGTTTCAGAATATGGTCCAAAGAGAGAAAAAACAAGAAACCATTGGTCTGATATACGATGGCGCATGAATGGTTCCCTTCACGCACTAAACTGCTCAGCATTACTCTTAGGTTTTCTATAATATGTAAGGAAGAAGGACTCGTGTCTTGTTTTACTTGTTATGGAGTGTAATCGAGAGAGAGAGAGAGAGAGAGAGAGAGAGAGAGAGAGAGAGAGAGAGAGAGAGAGAGAGAGAGTGCGTTTGATATGCCGCTCCCATAAAGTCAATTACAGAAGAAAATTCGAAAAAAAAGTTGGCAAATCAAGTTTAGCTCAACGCTCCGCTCCCAAAAGTCAGCGTCAATAAAGTCTGCTAATTCAGTCCAGGAGGTTTGATGCCCTCCTTCTTAAACAGATCAAGTCGTAAGAAGTATAAAAACTAAAAGATAAAAATTTCCGCGTGTGACTAATAGATCAAAGGGGACCAAGGTACAGACGGTGCAGTGCGGAGTCTCAGTGGTCAGGGGAGTCGCTGCTTCCTCCACTGCTAGGTAAACAATTCGTCGTCCTCCTCGTACTTAGTAGAGATTGAACACAGATTAGACAGGCGAGCGGGATAAGAATTTTGGATGATCCTTTTTTTTTCTCTCTCTCTATTCTGTGGGGACTGGCACCTTCACTGAGCTTTTTCCTATGTCTTTTTTTACCCCTTGGCCAGAATCAGTCTTACATAAAAAAAAAAAAAGTAGTAGGAAAACTAGCTGATGAAGGACTATTTTCAAAAGTCACAGATTAATTTTCGTGCCATAATCTTTTTCCTACTGGTGATGCAGATTCCTTGTCAAACACTCGCTAGAAGCATGAAGAAATCCTCGAAAAACTTCTCAATAGTTTCCATTGGAGCTGTTATAACAAGTCAGGACGCTGAAACATTTGAGAATACAATGGCAGGAGCACTGTAGGAGTACGAGTATTCTAGGAGGAATTTAATGTGAGTCTCCCCTTCCGCTGTAACCTTTAAGTTGATGTGTATAGTATTCAGGAAGTAATAGACTCTAAACAAAACCGCAGCTCAATGTCACCGAGAACTGTCACACACACACACACACACACACACACACACACACACACACACACACACACACACACACACACAAAATAATTAAAGTAAGATGAAATAACAATAAAAACATAAATATAAAGAAAAAATGCATCTAGACATAAGAGGAAAGAATTCAAACTACGTACAAGTCACTCCTCTTGTCACGATGCCAGCCAGATGAGATGAGACCGAGACACACACACACACACACACACACACACACACACACACACCAAAGAAAGAAAAAAAATACCGCATAAGAAAACACAAAAGAAACTTGAGATTCAAGGAAAAGAAAAAAGAAAAAAACATTAAAAAAAACACAAAAACAAAAAGAAAACGTCAGACTCGGGGAAAAAACGCGGGAGTCCAAACAGAAAACGTAAATGCAACTCAAGGACACACTAACACAGAGGCACAACCCAGAACACAGAACCAGAGTATTAGAGTGAATGAGATGATAGCTTGGCGCGTTCCTTCTCCCAGGCTCGGCTCCCCCGTAATCAGCCTGGCAGAAACGATGTTACCGGGGACAGGGGAGGACAAACACTGAGGGCCTGGATTTGGAGGCGGCTGTGGTGGTTAATAGCGGCGTAAATGAGGGATTAGGTGAAGGTGTCTAATGTCCGTTTAATTATATGTAAGATTTAGGATGACGCGAGCTAGGCAGTTCGTCCCAAGCGAGGATTTGTATGTGTGTGTGTGTGTGTGTTAGGACTTGTCTTGGTTCTGTCTCATTAGTGGTTAGGATTGTAGGAATTTGGTGTTGATGGTAATATTATTAGTAGTAGTAGTAGTTGTTGTTGTTGTTGTAGTTGGTAATGGCAACCATATTTTCTTGCGGTCTTACGTTCCAGAAGCGTTTAGTAGTAGTAGTAGTAATAGTAATAGTAGTAGTAGTTGCAGTAGTAGTAGTAAGTAGTAGTAGCAGCAGCAGCAGTACCACTAGTAGTAAACAAATAATATTGAAAAATTCAGCTTCTCCATGACAAAGAAAAAAAAAAGCTGAGAGGAAAAGAAATTTAAAAAAAAAGTGCCAAGCAAGTTACAAAAACTGGCTTCACATCGCGGCACGAATGTCATCACATCATCTAATATGAGATTTCAGAGCAAGGACGCACAAAGGGACAGAGAGAAAAGAGGAAGAGAGAGAGAGAGAGAGAGAGAGAGAGAGAGAGAGAGAGAGAGAGAGAGAGAGAGAGAGAGAGAGAGAGAGAACGAAGGGTCTTTGCAGCCAGCCAGCCAAGTCAGCCCCTTAATTTCTGCCGCATCCCCACTCCCCACACACACACACACACACACACACACACACACACACACACATACACACACACACACAACCAGGCAGACACACACGATGGCTTTAAGGTCTGGGTGGCAGTGGTCGCGTTCCTTGGTAATGTGCTCCGCGTGCCACTTCCTCCCTTGACACACTAGTACGTTTTCACTAATTTCCTGACAACACTGTGATGGTCGTCGTCATGGTGCGGCAGGGAACGTGCGGCTCATCTGCGTCTGTCTGTTTGTGTGTGTGTGGCTGTTTGGTTTTCGCTGATAACGCAATTCCTAGTCTCTT
The DNA here is from genome assembly GCF_035594125.1 of Scylla paramamosain. Taxonomy (NCBI): domain Eukaryota; kingdom Metazoa; phylum Arthropoda; class Malacostraca; order Decapoda; family Portunidae; genus Scylla; species Scylla paramamosain. The sequence goes on from NC_087160.1 coordinate 22,670,471, forward strand.
CCGTAGGTAACACAGAAGGACACGCACCCACACTCGCACGCATCCACCTACAGAAGCACTCCCATTTCAGATTCCCTCATATTGACACTGGCGTTGAAACTCATGAATTACAATGAATTATGCGCTGATTAATATTCATTTTGTTTTTTTTCAGTAATCTGCTGCATTCTTACACACGCGCGCACGCAGTAAGATATTTAACGAGTCACATACACACACACACACACACGCACACAAACAACGTCACTGAGTCCAACACTGCATGCATCCTTTATCTTCCCCTGCTGTCACATACAAACCCGCTAAGCATTACTGGCATGCAGCGTCACTTACCGCCACACACACACACACACACACACACACACACACACACGCACACAAAGCGCTGCTCCATACGTAATCAGACATGCACACAATCCCAACAGTGCAACATTTCATAGTCACGCTGATTCACACCGCCACACACATGCCATTGCTCACACACACACACACACACACACACACACACACACACACACACACACACACACACACACACACACACACACACACACACACACACACACAGTACCTCATAAATACACAGATAAACAGTTCCCACTATCCATCTATGTTTACACTGCGCAACACAACACCGCGCCGACACACAACACATTCCAGCACGAATTGTCATGATTTCCACCACTATAAAAACAGAGTAAGTTTTTTTTTTTCCGTTTTTAATATCCCTCTGGTACTGCTTTCTCTCCGTTAGCTTCATATTCTTATTTCAAATGTGTTAAATCTTCGTTCTGATGCACCATTTCGAATCGTTTCACTTCCCATACGGTACATCACGTATCTGCCTATTTCATTCCTGCCAGGGTCTTGTGTTTGAACCTCGCGATCTCTTTACCCTTGTCCTAAATGTTGCTGTGTGAGAACATGCCGCGCCATCACCAACATTTCACTCCAAGTATTTTTAAACGTTTCGTCGTCTGACCTCTTACTTTTAACAAACTGTAGTCGGAGTTATCTGGAGTATTCAAAGACGTTTTCATAATTCTAGTGACAGTTTCACATGGATTCTGCACTGCTGATAGAAAAACTACCCATGAGAACACTACTTATTATCTCTGTGGCATTTGAAAATAATCCTAGTGAAAGAATAAAGTGTTTAAGAATTTAACAAGCTCCCTTTCGCAGTAATGAGCACAGCGTGAAAATTACCGCCACATTAACGAGCCACTTATGAGAATACTGCTAATTATCTCTGTGGCATCTAGAATAATCCTAGTGAGAGAATGAAGTGTTTAAGAATGCATACTTTACCTCCCTCCTGCAGCAGTGAGGAAAACGTGCATGTTACCCCCCAGACTGTCCAGGCTCAGATGCTAAACAAGATGCCTCATGGTCTGATAGCCTCGTGGTTTCATCAGAGAGGAGGCTCAGTGGTCTTTTTCTTATTTGCCCTCCTTCATCAGTCCGGGAAGGGATTCACAGCTTCCCTCCGCCTTTGATCTCACGGGGCAGATTAAGGAATGAAATTGATCTGCGAGTTGTTGTTATTGTTGGTGTTTATGTTGTTGTTGATGGTGGTGGTGGTGTTTATGGTGTGTGTGTGTGTGTGTGTGTGTGTGTGTGTGTGTGTGTGTGTGTGTGTGTGTGTGTGTGTGGTATGAAACTGATTTTGCTTGATATATTATTGTGCTGTTATTGTTGTTTTTGTTGTTGGTGGTGGTGGTGGTGGTGATGTTTATGGTGTGTGTGTGTGTGTGTGTGTGTGTGTGTGTGTGTGTGTGTGTGTGTGTGTGTACGCGTTCTTGCATCAATGACTATCACTCTAGGCAGCTTTTGAATATCTACATAAATTATTGATCCAGATAACACTGTCTTGTCTCCGTGGCTGTCCCAAGTACGCAATCTCGTGAAAAGTGTTATGAATTGTCTTCTGATATCCCTATAAACAAGGCCTTTGATCCGCCATCCCTGCCATCTGCGTATTTGACTCGTAACGCACAAGTCGCTATAGAAGAGACAGGCTCCCTCCATCAGCCTTTGAAGGAGAGTCGCTGAAAGGACGCCTGATGGATCGGCAGCGGCGAGGCGGCGAGGCGGCGAGACGAAGAAAAGACCAGGAAAGCTTCACGTCACAGCCTTCTGACGGACGCGATGGTTCATGAAAACGATTGGAATGATGAAAAATAATCTTTTCTCTTCTCGTTAAGGATTCAGAGATCATTAAAACGTGGCATTTGATTTTTTTTTTTTTTCGTGATTTTACTTGTTGATTCCATCCTCCTCCTCCTCCTCCTCCTCCTCCTCCTCCTCCTCCTCCTCCTCCCTACCTCCATCCAGTACGTCCCTCGCTGCTGTGTCACTGCTGAGGGAGAAGAAGGTGGAGCGGCTGTGCAGGGTGAAGAGAAAGAACCTGGCGCAGAGAGTGAGGGACAGCAGGCGGCGGGCAGGATCCAGGTCCCCTTGGTACACAGCCTGAGTGTCTCCCCGCGCCACTCTGTCTTCCTGAAAGCGTAGCACTGTCACGCCCTCGGCCACGCCTGCAGAGAGAGAGAGAGAAAATAGACGATTGAAAACGATAAAGCCTTCCTGCTTTCCTTCCTTCCTCCCTTCCTTCCTTCCTTCCTTCCTTCCTTCCTTATCTTCTTTCATCAAATCAGGGAAATGGAAATATTGATGACAAGATATGACCTTTCTCTTCAAGGTGTCTGAGTACAAATTTAACGTCAGCAGCAACACAAGGGAACGCCACGGTGAAACACTAACCGGAGTGCTTCAGGTGGTGGTAACAAGTAATAAGTAAGAGAAGCAGTCGGGTCACGAATCCACGTCCCATCTCGACTCACCCCCGCGTCCTGCCAGTACAGTGCGCCGCTACAAGCAGAGTCCCCGCCCAAGCAGCGCCTTCCCTCAGCTGCTGTTCCTCTGCCACGCTAATCGAGAGAGAAAGAAAAAAAACATGATGTGTGTGACGTGAGAGTGGTTTTTGTTTCTTCCGTGCAGTATCCTGAAAAATAAAGGGGGTACTTTCTTTTTTTTTTTTTATACTGTGGTGATGACATTGCAGGGTTCTTTATTTATTTTTTTTTCTTTTTCTTTTTTTTTCTTTTTGTATGTGGGTGTGGGCGTGTTGGCGTGCAGGTGTTACTAGGCGCTTGCCATTCAGGTTGCATGGATCATTGAATATTCTCATGTTCAGTGTCACTCAAGTCTTTCCTATACAGTTCTTCCGTTGGTGTACCTGTGTGTGTGTGTGTGTGTGTGTGTGTGTGTGTGTGTGTGTGTGTGTGTGTGTGTGTGTGTAAATACGATTTCCTACCAGTGAAAAATTCAATCCCTGCTTCCCAAACGCACAGACAGCACACATCTGCAGTGGAAATCCAGACACTCATGTCAGCACCGCCACAAAACTGCCGGCCGGGTTTTGCATCAGAGTCCCTTGAACCAGGTGGCGACTGCTGTGCAATTCATTAAGACCTGCCTGGAGGAGGAAGAGGAGTCTGTGTTGCTGGAAGTCAGAAGAGCTGACAAGTCTCGACAGTGAGCCGAGGGAGGCACATTGTCGGTCCAGGGGGTGAAAGCTTCACGAAATGTGCGAAATACGTGTGATTCTGCTGCCACTGTAGGCAGAGAGACGCAAGGTGTCATCCTGGTGGGCTCTAAAGATGAATTGCAGGTGAAGCAGAAGTCAGTATTATCACTACCGCCACACTCTAGCAGGAGACGCGAAAAGTTGTGAAGAGGAGCTACGTCTTGCTATGTCAGATCGGCCGAAAAAGAGTCACGGAAGCATGTCCTGGAAAAAGACATAATCAGTATTACCACTACCTTCTCACAAGATCAGGAACAGACGCGTGAGGCCGTGAAGGAGACCCAGGTGCTGCTCTTACCTGATCGCCCATAAGAGCGAGTCACTGAAGCATATCCAGGAAATACACACACACGCGAGAGAGCCAGAAGACGCAACATATCACCCTAATGGTCCCAGAGAGCAAAGGGCCCCTTGAATCTTGGATGAAGAAGCATCTCGAGGAAACAGACTCATTAATGAAGGCGTAGCGAAAAATTGGAGGGCGCTGTGGAGACCTGTTCAGAGGGACGAGAAGCCAAGGCCACTCCAGCTGGTGAAGGGGGAAATAACACCACGACGCCAGTCTTTTAATGGCTCACCGATAGATAGATAGATAGATAGATAGAAAGAAATAAAGTGATTAACTAAAAAGAACGTGACAAACAAGATTAAAACGTTAGAGAGAGAGAGAGAGAGAGAGAGAGAGAGAGAGAGAGAGAGAGAGAGAGAGAGAGAGAGAGAGAGAGAGAGAGAGAGAGAGAATATATTGGCTCACCTGTCTCACGGCCTCACCTGTCGCCTCTGGTCACCTGTGTTCCTCTGAGCGCCGCTGCTCGCCGCACATCGCCTCGCCTTCCTATTGATGAGGTGCCGCTGGTGGCCGAGGTGGAGACAACAAGTCGGGTTCTCCTCCTAATAGATTATTACTGACAGCGTGCGCAAGAGTCATAACTTTCTTTTCGTCTTCCTTCCTCACCTGCCTTGACAAACCGCAGCGCTTTTTCTTTCTCTTATAGTCCTTTCACTGGAAGGCTGCACAGGATGGACATAAGGTTATTCTGGTGACGCGTTTTCTTCTGTTGACTTATTTTTTACCTCCAGTTCTTCTATTTTTCGTGAAGAATTTTTTTTTTTTTATCAGCCTTTCAAAATTCATCGCAAACACTTCATCTCTTTCCTCTGGTGGCTTGTTTATATTCTAATTCTTCTTTTCATGTTAGTTATTCTTATATGATTGCTTCAACATTTGCTGCAGACACAGGCCTCATTTAGGGGTTAGAGTGCGTAAGCCTTGTATCTGTACCCTTGTTTGAGGTCTTGGAGATTTTTCTTTTCTTTTTTTTTTATGTATGCATCAGAAAGTATCTAGCGAAAGCGTGATTCCCGTAGTGAAGTCATCGTTATGTTGATCTGGTGGTGGTCCAAAAGCTCATGGGAAATAAGGGAAAGGAAACAAAGAGTTGGAAATTGAAGGAAAGGTTTGATATTCCTAGAAGGTGAAGGAAAAGATTTAGTGCTCCCAGTATGACAGATTTTCCTTAGAGATTTCAACCAATTTACCTCCCTTTTCACTCTAAGATTCTCGGTGCCTGCTTTGTGTTCCTGCCAGTAACTCATTATAATTCAACCACACAAATGAAGGAGATGAGATTAAGCATTCAAGGTGTGACAAACTTTCCTCGGAGACTCCAGGAAATTCTATGCAGTACCTCCCTTGCCATACTCAAACACCCTCGGAGCTTGAGAAAAGATTTAGTATTCCTGGTATGACAAACTTTCCTTAGAGATCCTAGTAAGTTTTATGTAGTACCCCCTTGCCATACACACCACCCTCGGAGCTTGTTTTCTGTTCCTACCAGCGTATCATTATATAACCCATCCTGAAAGTCGACGGAGAGAAGATTTAGCATCCCTTCCTTAGAGATTCCAGCCAGTTGTAGTTCTATCTCCATTGCAATACACAACATCCTCGGAGCTTGTTTTCGGTATCTGTAAGGTGAATCAAACGTTACGTACAAAAGAAAAGTGCCTTAGTTGTTAAGTTTTGTTAATTAAGGATGGTGACGAAGATCAGTGAAAAAGTCTAAAACAATTTTCGACACAACATGGAAGGTGAATTTGACATCGCGTATAGAAAGAAAGCGCTTTAATTATTCAGTTTTGTTAATAAAAAATGACTTCAAAAATTAGCGAAAGGTCTGAAACAAGCTTGGACACAACATGAGCCTAATCCGACAATTTATTTCAAAGCTACTCCAGAAAATATGAGGGAACACAGCCTCTGAAGCCCACATTGAAAAGAAACTTTCCGTAGAGATTCCTGTCAAATTATTTCTCTCTTCCATTCATAAAATCCTCGATCATTCATTTCCTCCTCCTCCATTAACTAATTATAACCCATCCAGTCCTTTGAAGCCTCATACTTATTGACAGCTCGTCATACAGCCCGCGCCGCTCCCTGGCCTTGGCGAGAACCTAATTAATTCGACGGCTGCGTAATGATTTCAGCCGCCCTTGTCATCTGGGAGGCGAGCACGGCGATAAAAGGCTGCGCTTCTTTTCCTTTAACTTTCTGTTGTTAATGGCGTAGCAAGTGTTTTTTTGTTGACGGATCTTCACATTTTGTGGTTAATGGTATAGTTTTTTTTTTTTTTTTTACTGATTTTTTATTGGACGTGTGGGGAGATCATTATTAGTCAGTGTCCTTGTATTCTAATAATAAATTTTACCCAGATCATTGTTATAGTTTATTGTTACAGTTATATTGAGCTACTTAGGTGACATTATTTTTTCATACTAGTGAGAAACTTGCTCTGTAAGTGTTATTGTAGCTGAAACATAAAGCCCTAAGTTTCATCAGGATACAACCATTAGTTTGGCAATTAAAAACAAA
>NC_087160.1:22681931-22684431 GCF_035594125.1 Scylla paramamosain
GCGCCTGTTGTCAAAAGGGATGTGAGGAAATAATTAACCTTCAAAGATGAGATAAGACCCGGAATTTTCTTACCTCCCTACCTCCCAACCCCCTGCCTCCCTCCCTGCCTCTTGCTCCACTGTCTCCCTGCCTCCCTGCCATCTCCCCTCCCTGCCTCCCTCCCTGCCTCTTGCTCCACTGTTTCCCTGCCTCCCTGCTTTCTCCCCTCCCTGTCTCCCTTCCTCCTCTCCTCCCTGCCTCCGTGCCTTCCTGCCTCCTCTCCTCCTTGCTTTCCTGCCTTCCCCTCTTCCTGCCTCCCTTCCTCCTTGCCTTTTCTCCTCCCTGCCCCACTGTCTTCCTGCCTCCCCTCTTCCCTCCTGATTCGCCTGCCCCTCTACGCACCAGCCAGCCTGCCTCCTCTTCCCTTGTCTCTCTTCTTCCATCCCTCCTCCCTCTCTGCATCCTCCCTCTCCCTCCGCGCTCCTTGTTTTCCCACCTTGCCTTCTCGCTTCTTTTTCTTCCACCCATCTCCCCTGCCCCCTCCCTACCTCTATATCTCCTCACCTCCTTTCTCTCCTCCTCTCCTCCCGTCCTCCACATACCCACACCTCTTCGCCATCTCAGCTTTCAGACGCACCATTCACGTCGCCTCCTCCTCCTTAACAATGCATTCTATGGTTGCAGGTTTAGTTGTTCTGCCGTCACTGTTCACTGCTGACAGATAATACTATATAGGAGAAAATGTTTTACCTATACGTCCTGTGAACTGCACATTTTCGAACAAGAAATTCGCTCACCCTACTGTAGGTAGAAAATATTTTGCGAACGCTTTTTATTTAGTGTATTTTTCGTTTTCTTTTTTTTTTTTTTTTTTTTTCATTGAGAGCTAGTGTGGTGTTTTGTAATTTTGCTTGTTTATTCTGATATTGTCGTTTTCGTTGTGCTGAGGAGTTGCTGTTTTCTTTTCCGTGGTTCTGAGTCAGCCAGTACTTTAATATTTGCTCTTTCCACACGTGAAGATCTTTTTTGAAACTTTGCTTGGGAGTGGTTTTGTCATGCATCAGAATTACAAACATTCTCGCAGGTTTGTGCTCCAATGATACTTACTCACTCACTTATTTACTTACTTTCTTATTTACTTAGACTCCTGTGATGATAACATAGCGAGCAGTATCGTGAGCATCGGGGCATCTCTGAAACTAAACTAGCAGCCATTTTATACTTAGATTTCCTTTTTTTTTTTTATGTAGGAGGGACACAGGCCAAGGGCAACAAAAATCTAATAAAAAAAAAAAAACCCGCTGAGATGCCGGTCTCTGAATAGGGTAAGAAGCGATAGTAAAAAAATTGAAGGATAAGTGTCTTGAAACTTCCCTCTTGAAGGAATTCAAGTCATAGGAAGGTGGAAATACAGAAGCAGGCAGTGAGTTCCAGCGCTTAACAGAGAAAGGGATGAATGATTGGGAATAACTCTTGCACTAGAGAGGTGGGCAAAATAGGGGTGAGAGAAAGAAGAAAGTCTTTTGCAGTGAAGCCGCGGGAGGAGGGGAGGCATGCAGTTAGCAAGATCAGAAGAGCAGTCAGCATGACAATAGCGGTAGAAAATAGCAAGGTGCAACATTACGGCGATGAGAAAGAGGCTGAAAACAGTCAATTAGAGGAGAGGAGTTGATGAGACGAAAAACTTTTGATTCCATCCTGTCTAGAAGAGCGGTATGAGTGGAACCCTCCCAGACATGTGAAGCATACTCTGTACATGGCCCTTATATAGAGTTAGCAGCTGGGGTGGGGGTATGTGAGAAAAACTGGCGGAAACGTCTCAGAACGCCTAACTTTATAGAAACTGTTTAAGCAAGAGATAAGATGTAAAGTTTCCAGTTCAGATTATACTCGTATGTAAAGGACAGATCGAGGATCTTCAGTGTAGAAGAGGGGGACAGCTGAGTGTCATTGAAGAAGAGGGGATAGTTGTCTGGAAGGTTGTGTCGAGTTGATAGATGGAGGAATTGAGTTTTTGAAGCAATGAACAATACCAAGTTTTCTCTGCCCCAATCAGAAATTTTAGAGAGATCAGAAATCAGGCGTTCTGTCGCTTCCCTGCGTGAGCTGTTTATTTCCTGGACGTCTATGAAAAGGCGTGGAAAAGTGCAGGGTGGTATCATAAACGTGCCATTGAATAGGACAAGAAGATTTAGAACATCATTAATGAATAACAGGAAGAGAGTTGGTGACAGGACAGGACCCTGAGGAACACCACAGTTAATAGATTTCGGAGAAGAACAGTGAAAGGCTCAAGTACCTTTTGTGTGCCACCTCTGTCATGTATAGCAAGAGAACAGGCTGTGTTAAACCAAGATTTGGAAGGTATAGGTCGAGAAAAAGAATGAGGTTTTATGGTTCTCTGGTTATTAGTATCATTTTAATTATCTGGAGACGTAAAATAACGATTTTTTTCTTTATCCGTTTTATTATATTTTATTTTGTCTTTCATTTATTTATTTGCTTATTTGCTCTTTTTTG
>NC_087160.1:22689431-22844431 GCF_035594125.1 Scylla paramamosain
ATTACTCATCTCTAATTTACTTTACTTGCTTAGCCTAAATCAGTCTGTTAGAATTATCTTTTTGGGGACAAGGCAAGAGAGGCGAGATTGAGATGGAGGGCATATCAGAAAAAAGGAGTGAGGCATGTGTGGGAAGGAGGATGCTGGAAATGGACCTACCCTTCTGAAGGAAAAGAGGAGACCGAAAAGAAGATTTATGGATGCAGTGAAAGAAGACATGCAAGTGGTGGGTGTGACAGAGGAAGGCCGAGTGTATTGGAGAAGGATGACCTGCTCTGGTGACCCCTAATGGGAGCAGCCGAAAGGATAAGAAGAATGATCTGTTTACTTATCTCAATCACTCAGTCATCTCTTCCTTACTTTACTCACTTAACCTAAATCAGTCTGCTAGAATTATGTACCTACTCATCTTACGCATCAGACTTAACTAATCTTGCTGACTTGATCAAACCTAAATTGTTAGCTGAAATATGGGTACAGATTTCGCCTGCAAGAATTATGTATTTACTTGTTCATCTTATGTACTACACTTAACTAATCTTCCTTACTTTATAACTGTCAGTCAAAATATATGAGTGTAGACTGAAACCATCAACATTCTTACTGCTGTAGGCACTGACAGTCCTGGCAGCAGAGGGCTTGTTGTCTGTTGTGGCAGTACACCCGCACTCGTCGTCGTCGTCGTCGTCGTCGTTGTTGTAGTTGTTGTTGTTGTTGATGATGTTGTTGTCGTCGTCATCTCCTGAGTAACTGCAAAATGGAATCCGATTTGTCATTCCTTGGCCACAAATAGATAGATAAAGAGGGAGATTTCAAGACACTTATCCTCTAATTTTGGATTATCCCTTTGGCTTTTTATCAAGGGACTGGCACCACAGTGACCATTTTTTTCTCTCCGTTCTTCTTGCCCCACGCCAGTGCCTCTCTTACATAAAAAAGATAGATAGATAAACAGACAGGTAGATAGATAGGTGGGTAGATAAAAAGATAGATAGTTCATTGATTAATACATTGACCATAAACTTCTGCAAGATGTATCACACAAGTTTACGTAAAATTGTCCATCTAACGAAACACTACGTCTCCCTACCCACTCCCTCCCTCGCGACCTTACCAGCTCACTCACGCACTTACCAGCTCACTCACCCAGCCACTCACTCAGCTACTTACTCACCCAGCCACTCATTCACTCTTTCCCTCACTCACTCTCACCGGGCAAGTAGCACTTGATGTCAGGGCTGCCATCCGGATCACTGTATGTCTCGTGCAGTTGGCAATACATCTTGTCTAGCTCTTCTCGCTCGAAACTGAAGCTGCCGCACCGAGTCTCTGCAGGATTGAGAAGCGGTGATGGCGGTGGTTGTGACATTCTTGTGTGTGTGTGTGTGTTTGTGTGTGTGTGTGTGTGTGTGTGTGTTGTGAGAGGCAAGACGAGTGCCGTGTGCCTAGTGTCTAAGAGAAAATGGAATACATGACAGGAGAAATTTATCTTCATTACCAAATTAGAGTAAACTGATGAGAAATAGCATTGGGATGTATGGAAAATAATGAGGATACAAACTTGTCACTTTCTGAACTCGAAAAAACGATGCGAAGAGAAAATCTGGCTTGAGAAACGAAAAGTGTGTTAAAGATGAGAAGATGAAGAGGAGAATTAAACTGATCCATACTAAAAAAAAAAAAAAAACAGTATCATCACGCGGATTTAAGTACTGTAGAAAATTACAAAACTCGAATCCAGAAGGGAAAGACAGACCTTTTGTAATGAGGATGAATCTAAACATGAAAAGATAAACAGGAGAATGAAACCAATACATAGAAAAATACTACAAAAAAAAATACAAAATCACCTTAAAAGTTTGAAAAGAATACGATAAAACTTGGGTCTATAAGGGAAACGCGATTTGTAATGAGGAAAAACAAAAGATAGTAAAGGAAACATGATATTGATATAATTGGACATCAGATCATTAGGTAGTTTGCCTTGAAAACAGACGATGGCGCAGACGGTAACAGAGTGCATGGGGAGCCTCAGAAGGTCGTCACCGCAGGAGCCTTGGCCGCTCATCCTGTACAGCTTCGTGTTTGCCTCCGCCACCTGCACTGCCTCCACCATCACCACCACCACCACCATCACCACCACCACCAGCCTCTCCGCTCTCATCTTCCACGTGGCTGAGTGTCTCTGGAATAGAATAGGCGAGTTTACGTAGAGAGAGAGAGAGAGAGAGAGAGAGAGAGAGAGAGAGAGAGAGAGAGAGAGGCAATCTATATCAGGAATTTACATCCATTATCACAGTATAACTACTAATACATTTTTCCCCATACTCATTTCACAAACTGCTCTTACAATATTAAAAAAAAAAGTATGAAAGAAAAACCAAATCCATAACAACAAATAATAATCATAATAAAATAGAACCAATATACGTACATTACACACTAATACTGTATATACCTGACTTTCCTGTATATATGTACACAATTTACCCTAAGTGTACAGTGTATTGATACTAACTGCGTGTCGAACTGATTTACTGCGTCGCGGTGGAGGTTAGGCTTCCTTCCCCTACTAATGTGCTGAGGGAGTCCGTAAGGGAGAAAGTAATAACTAAGTCGTGAAAAGAATAGAGAGCTGGAGTGACGGAAAAGGACAGGAGGAGGAATGAGTGTGCGTATGTATCAGGGTTTTCTGAAAGTCGTGGAAGTGTCCAAGAAAGTCCAGGAGGCAAAATTAAGATGATTTGGTTGTCTGAGGAGAGGAAATTAAAACCAGCGCGTTGCAGGGGAAGCCATGGTGGTAACAGAAATGCGGCGAGGAAGATTTAGGATAAGGTGGAAAGACTGCATTAAAGAACACACGAGAGAAAGAATGAAAGACAGAAACACCTGGAAAGACTCACTCAAAACAGCGACTCCGAATAGGGATTTAATCTGAGAAAGGAATGCACAGTTACTTAATTTAATTCATCACATTAGAAGTGGTTATCTGACTGACCTTCACCTTCGTATTCTTATGTTACTAAAGGAAAGGATGTAGTCTCAGTTACGAGTCTGCTGTTCACTCCTTCGCAGCTCCTTCGCTCAATATCCTGTTCTTAAACGCTTTGCTCGCTCATCTGAACTGTTTTCAAAGACCACAGAGATGCTTAGCCATGTTCTAATGAGTGTTTCTCCAACTGGTGTGGGGTCCTTGTTAAACTGGTGCTGGAATCGTGAAAACACCACTGAAACTCACAAATAATTTCCACTGGAGCGTTAGTTGTAAGAGATAAGATGAAATGTTTAGAAGTACGGTCGTAAGTCAAGCAAGGACTGTGGATTGAAGTGAAGCGGTTGGTTGTAGAACGAGCGATAAAATAAAACTTCCCCCTCCCCTTTCTTTCTCTCTCTCTCTCTCTCTCTCTCTCTCTCTCTCTCTCTCTCTCTCTCTCTCTCTCTCTCTCTCTCTCTCTAACTCATTTACACACTAGCACCCGCACACGAATAAAATAACAGCTTCATGTATCAATCTCGAGTCCCAGCCCTCAACATATACTTTTCCAATTACCAGTAAGGAGGGCGGCTCAATATTCACCTTTTTTTATCCCGGCACGATACTCGAGTCCTGAATGCCTCTGGATTGATTGGAAAAGTAAAGTGCACGGGGAAGTAGAAGAAAGTAATTGGACATGATAGACTGAGATTTATGAAGTGAGAGTGAGTAGAGAGAGAAGGTAAAAAGCTGCAGATATTTAAGCGTTCAGTGTGATCCTTGTAACTTTAATTGTGTGTGTGTGTGTGTGTGTGTGTGTGTGTGTGTGTGTGTGTGTGTGTGTGTGTGTGTGCGCGCATTACCTCAGTAGTAAGCTAAAGATAGTTCCGGGCACCTCATTAGGAACTTTTTTGGGGCTCTATTGACCACAGAATTGCAACATAATATCTCTGTACTATTTCTGTAAATTAAAAATATAAATAAATAAATCAAGGTCATGAGTTTCAGAGAGACGATCAAGGAAGATGTAAGGAGAGGGACAGAGACTAGCACTCCTTTCTAATGCACTTATCAAAATAGCCACGCACACAGAAAGGAATGTTGATGTTCTCGTTTCTCTTGCCTTTAGTTCTACACGCACCACTCTGCACTCGTAACTCTGGTTTCATGACGGTGTTCGTGAAGTCAAGTACACGCTTTATATTCCTAAGAGGATTTTCAAGACACGTGTCAGAAACTAAATTGGTCTCTCTTTCTCTGTGAATCTTATACTAGTTTCTTTTCTGGGAACAGCATTGAAAGCTTTACTTTAGACTTTTTTTCTTTTACCTTGGCCGATCTCCCACATCCATGTAAAAGGTGCTATTTAACAACATTATTAGGGTTATTTTTCTTCTTCTGTGTCCATTAGAAGTTATTACAGATTTTTAAGAGTGTTTATATGATTCTAATGATAGCTGAGTAAAGGATCCAGTGGACTCAATAGATCTTATCCTTATTTTTAAAACGTCATTATAAGTGTCTTTCTTTTTTTTTATACTTAATTTTTAAAACTACATTATAAGTGTTTCTTTTTCTTATACTTTATTTTTGGAACAGCATTACTTATGAGTGTGTTTCTTTGTCTTTCTTTTTTTTCTATTATTTTTTTCCCTTGGCTAATCTCCAGAACCCGTAACAAGTGCTATAACTCAATTACTTTTATCTGGATGCACTGAAGCTGTTGGGGTTTTCAAGAGTGTTTGCATGGCTTTAGTGATACCTGAACAAATTATTCTGCATCGTCATTAGGAAAAAAAAAATACCCATGAAAACCCAAATGATCATCCCTGTGAACTTTGAAATCAGTCCTCATGAGAAGCTAAAAGGATTGAGAATGTGGATCTTGGTGTTAAGAGGCTTGTGTTCATGTGAATCCTCGCCCAGTAGGAGTGATTGCTTAATTACTAAAGTGTCTTTGAATGTTGTGATGCTGAAGTGAAGGCAGAGTGTAATGGTGATAATGATGATAAGAATTTGGCAAAAGATACCGGTGAATATCAGGACAAAATGTGAAATAAGAGAAGAACAAAAGCAATAACTAGAATAATCAATATGAGAAGAATGTTAATTAAATGATAACATCAGCGACGGTGATTAGATATGACAATGATGATAATGGAAAGAGTGATAGTGAGGATGATGATGATGATGATGATGATGATGATGAGGAGGAGGAGGAGGAGGAGGAGGAGGAGGAGGAGGAGGAGAAGGAGAATAGTGATCCCAATAATCTTAATGAGTAGAGAAGTATTTATGATCTGAGAGCTACAGATCTTGAGACCTTTATTGCTCCTGGTGATGGCAATTAAGATACAATCTAAGAAGAGGCGACTGTTGAGCTGTTGACACCTGCGTTATAACAGAAGAAAACATGTAAGACTGAAGCTGCACTATGTATTAGGCAAGTGCTTGAAATAGTAAATGCATTGAAAAGTTCATTCTTTAATTCATTCATATATTAATAAACAGTGACTGAATGGTAATTTAGTGTCAAAACAATGAGGTAATATGTCAATTAATACAGGAATACTATACATATTAGAAAAGTGTTTGAGATGATAAATACACTAATAAATTGATTCATCATTTTATTTATCCATTTCATTCAAGACACATAATTTTGTGATGCTCTTTTTGACAGTTTTTTCTTGGGACTTGTATCTCCAGTGGAGCTTTTTCTTCTGTCTTTCTGTTTATCCTGGTCAAATCCCCTTTTACATTAAAAAAGAAATGTATATATACTCTTGGTAATAAAGGCTGATTGAATGGTATTTTGGCGTCTGTTCATACTGAAATACTATCAATATAAAATGAGTAACAATTGTATATAGCACATGCCCAAGTTAAGTCCACCGTCACATGAATATTAGTCGTTAGTGTTACCCAAGGAGGTGACAAGAGGCGGACACTCGCGCCGTAACACTGCCTTCCTCACCTGGTTAGCGCCCCGAACCTCGCGTTCCTTGCTGGAGGGAGACAAGGGGTAATGAGACCCTTTTTAATATTTCACCCACCCACACATCCACACCTTACCCCATCCAACCTCTCCAACCCACACATCTACACCCTCAGTTCACATCCATACACATCCACCAGTCCACCCTACCCCCATCCACCCACATACCTACACTTCCTCCACCCCCCTCCCCCACTCACACACACACACACACACACACACACACACACACACACACACACACACACACACACACACACACACACACACACACACACACACACACACACACACACACACACACACACACACACACACACACACACACACACACACACATAACATGACGGAAATAATTACCCCTAAACTAATCAAACATATAAAGCGAGATTAATTTTTCACACGCTGCAGATCACTGAACAAAATTTATAATATGTAGAAAAATCAGTACGTGTGTGACAGTAAATCCCATTGCTGGGGAATTAGTACATGCGGAGATTTATTTGATTTCCTGTTCAAAATTTTAAAAAATAATAATAAATAAATAAATAAATAAAAAACCTGAAATGGTTTTATTGTGAATGCTGTATAGAGTAAAAAGTTTTTTTTTTTTTTGTCGTATATTACTGAAATCACTGAATCACAGACATTTTTGTGGTAGTTATTAATTTGCAGGTGTTGTGTGTATGTGTGTGTGTGTGTGTGTGTGTGTGTGTGTGTGTGTTAGTAATCTCAAGTCAGGCGTTTATATTTCAATTAACACAAGTGTGGAATGCAGTATTTTTTATGCTTTCTGAAACTTATATTTTGTGGCTAATTTTATTGTAGAACTGGGGTCAATAAAACTACTACTACTTTTACTACTACTGTGTGTGTGTGTGTGTGTGTGTGTGTGTGTGTGTGTGTGTGTGTGTGTGTGTGTGTGTGTGAGTGTGTATGTGTGTGTGTGTAGGTAAGTAGGTGGGTAGGCAGTAGTTAGGCAAAGAGGTAAATAACTTATATTTTGTTGCTAATTTTATTGCAGAACTGGGATCAATAAAACTACTACTACTCTTACTACTTTTTGTTTTGTGCGTGCATGTATGTATGTATGTATGTCTGTGTGTGTGTGTGTTTAGGTAGGTAGGTAGGAAGGCAGAAGGAAGGCAGGCAAACAGGTAAATAGCAAAGCAAACGAGAGACCAGAAACCCACCTGTGTTCCCGGCCACTGTATTCACCACACTACGCTTATTTCTTGCCTGACTTCACGCCCTAGTCAGTGTGTTTCTTTGTCGCCTTGCCTCTCGCCTTGCCTCTCGCCCCGCCCCTCCCTGCCTTGCCTTGCCTCCCTCCCTTCTTTGACCCGTCACTATGTAAGGAACGTCACCGCCAAATAGAGACGTTAATACCTCAACCTTCTTACACACACACACACGCGCGCATACACACGAGGCTGAGTCATTCCTCTATTCACTTTCCTTCCTCCACCTGCCTCTCTTTAGTCTCCCCCAGCAGTGTTGTTTATCTCACTTCTTTGTCGGTACGCTGATGCTCTTCTTTGAGTCGAGTGATTTACTTTCCTATCCATACGTCCAGCTGTTCAAGACTCAATATGACCCATTTTTCGAGTCTGTTTCATGTGGATCAGCAGTTACCCTCCGCCAGACGTCCACATCTAGAAAATAAAGGATAAAAAATCATTCTTGTTATATCTCCATCTCACTCGTGCGGGAGTTAAGCACTATCTTCACTCCCTCATCCTTTGCTGCCAAGCCCAGGATGGTTTCTCTATTGCCTCTGTTCCTCAACTTGCCACAACTCCACAACTTCCTACGTGGGCCCCAGCGAGGGTCATCAAAGTGCCTCAGGAAAGAAGAAAGAATAGACTACTTTTCAGAACTCTTTTGCTTTGTCTGAAGAAGAGTTGCTCACGTTTCTCTCTCTCTCTCTCTCTCTCTCTCTCTCTCTCTCTCTCTCTCTCTCTCTCTCTCTCTCTCTCTCTCTCTCTCTCTCTCTCTCTCCCCTTTAAAGTTTGTCTTTCCTTTTTTTTTGTTGTGAAAGCGCGAAACAATATTATATATACTAGAGAGAGAGAGAGAGAGAGAGAGAGAGAGAGAGAGAGAGAGAGAGAGAGAGAGAGAGAGAGAGAGAGAGAGAGAGAGAGACTAACTCCAACTCTAAACAATTTAAACTTATGTTTTAGAACTTTCACGCTGTGTGGCGCCACTTGCACAGTAATCACGGAAGTAAGGAGAACTGTAATAGATCATTTTCATGTTTTACTATTTTCTTTTCTTGCTACCCAAAGAAATATTATAGTGTTAATAAGGATTGTATTACTACTACTACTGCTACTACTACTACTACTACTGCTACTACTACTACTACTGCTACTAGCAATAATAATAATAATAATAATAATGATGATGATAATAATATTAATAATAATAATAATAATAATAATAATAATAATAATAATAATAACAATACTAGCAATAATAGAAGAAGAAGAAGAAGAAGAATGATAAAAGCAACACAATAACCAGAAAAGAGGTTATTATGACGGAAAATAATCTTTATACTACCCTTTTGCCTGTGGTGGTGATGGCGGCGGTGGTGGTGGTGGTAGTGGCGGTGGTAGTGGCGGTAAACACACAAGGAGGTGCAGTTGAAAGAGAGACAAAAACACCACAGCAGGAACTCATAAACATTACCATAGTGACACTTGGGGCTTGCGTAATGACACACGGGGGAGTGGAATATTTGCTTAATTAACCTCAAACCAAGAAACATAATGCAGAACCGTTTTCTGAGTCCCACTTAATTTGTAGGTTTTAGTTTTTACTTTCTTTATTCGTTTAAAATCTAACTATCTTATTTTTGTTACTTTTACCTTTCATTTTAACATTTCATCCGTTCAGTGCTGGTCTATCTTTTCCATAATCATCTACAATTTTTAAAAGACTTTTTTTTTTTTTGTAGTACAGTGTCTTAAAAACGTACTTCTGTAACTTGGCAAAGATCAAATTAGCCTCATTTTTTTTATTCTTCGTCTTTATGCCCATCCAAAAAACTTATCGCAGTGGTCTTAAGGTTCACGAAAGACGCCCATAGCAGGAAAGGATTAATTTTCTTTTTTTTTTTTTGTTTTTTGTTTATGTAATTTTATTATTCTGCGTCATACAGGGTTGACATTGAAGAAACCCACCCAAAAAAAAAAAAACACCCCAAAAAAGCACCCAAATTGGGTTTTTTTTTTTTTTAGGGTTTTATTAAAAATATTTTACATATAAAAATTTATTTCTATTGCTAAATAAGGTCTATATATGTACCTATACATAAAAAATGTAAAAGTAGTCAAGCCTGACCCGTTCATTTCCCGTACAGTAAAAGTTAACACAGGCTTTGTACAAACGGACCAACTTGTATCAGCATGACGTAAACAAGTGCATGTTCTTCATTAAGAGAAAGTGTTAAAATCTTTCAAGATCTAACTCCCATCGTGACTTCTGGCACCTAACAAAGAATATCTCCAATAACTTTGCTTCTTCATCTTTCACTCCTTTATTTCAACCTGATGGCACCACTGCCATCTCATCTATTTCTAAAGCTGAACTCTCCGCTCAAACCTTTGCTAAATACTTTACCCTGGACGATTCAGGGTTTATTCCCCCTTCTCCTCTACCTTCTGACTACTTCATGCTACCCATTAAAATCCTTCACAGTGATTTTTCCATGCCCTCGCTTGTCTAAACCCTCGGAAGGCTTATGGATCTGATAGGGTCCCTCCTATTGTTCTCCGAAACTGCGCCCCCGTTGTTGCATCTTGCCTAGTCATACTCTTTCAAATCTGTCTGTCAACATCTACTTTTCCTTCTTGCTGGAAATTGCATACATTCAGCCTATTCCTAAAAAGGGTGACCGTTCTAATCCCTCATACTACCGTCCTATTGCTTTAATTTCTTGCCTATTTAAAATTTTGAATCTATCCTTAACTGGAAGATTCTTAAACATATATCACTTCACAACCTGATCGCCAGTATGGTGTTCCGTCAAGGCCGCTCTACTGGTGATCTTCTGGCTTTCCTTACTGAGTCTTGGTCATCCTCTTTTAGGGATTTTGGTGAAACTTTTGCTCTTGCCTTGGACATATCAAAAGCTTTTGATAGACCCTGGCACAAAGCTTTGATTTTCAAACTATTCTCCTACGGTTTCTATCCTTCTCTCTGTAACTTCATCTCAAGTTTCTTTTCAGACCATTCTATTATTGTTGTGGTAAACGGTGACTGTTCTTCTAAATCTATTAACAGTGGTGTTCCTCAGGGATCTGTCCTGTCACCCACTCTCTTCCTATTATTCATCAATGATCTTCTGAACCACACTTCTTGTCCTATCCTCTCCTCTGCTGATGATGTCACCCTGCACTTTCCCACGTCTTTTCGTAAACGTCCAGCCTTTCAGGAAGTAAACAGTTCACGCAGGGAAGCCACAGAATGCCTAACTTCTGACCTCTCTAAAATTTCTGATTTGGGCAGTATTGCTGATTGGACAGTATAACTTAGTATTGTTCAATGCCTCAAAAACTCAATTCCTCCATCTATCAACTCGACACAACTTTCCAGACAACTATTCCCTCTTCTTCACTGACACTCAACTGTTTCCCTCTTCTACACTGAACATCCTCGATATGTGTTTTACTTATAATCTAAACAGCGAACTTCACATCTCATTTCTAGCTAAAACAGCTTCTGTGAAGTTAGGTGTCCTGATTCGTCTCCGCTAGTTTTTCTCATCCCCCCCACCCCCAGCTGCTAACTCTGTACAGGGGCCCTAACCATCCATGTATGGAGTATGCTTCACACGTCTAGGGGGGATTCCACTTATACCGCTCTTTTTAGACAGGTGGAATCAAAAGCTTTTCGTCTTATCAACTCTTCTCCTCTAACTGACTGTCTTCGGCACCTCTCTCATCTCCGCAATGTTGCATCTTTTGTTATCTTGTACCGCTATTTGCATGCCAACTGCTCTTCTGATCTTGCTAACTGCATGCCTCCCCTCCTCCCACGGCCTTGCTGCACATGACTTTCTTCTATCTCTCATCCTTATTATGTCTACCTCTCTGATGCAAGAATTAACCAGTATTCTCATTCATTCATCCCTTTTTCTGATAAACTCTGGCACTCCCTGCCTGCTTCTGTATTTTTACTTCCTATGACTTGAACTCTTTCAAGAGGGAGGTTTCAAGATACTTATCTTGTAATTTTTTACTTCCGCTTTCGACTATGTTCCGTTACAGGCACCTCATTGTTTTCTTTTTTCTTCTTTTTTTTAATCATTATATTTTTGCTGCTCCTGACCGGTGCTCATCCTACATGAAAAAAAAATCTAACCTTTTATTTCACTCTAAATGATTTTTAATTGATTATTTAAACTGATTTACATATAAATATGAGGAATAAACAAAAAAAATAAAATCCAAGAATCAATAAAACAAAAAACAATAAAACTTCCGTTTTTTTTTTTTTTTTTTTTTTTTTTTTTTTTTTTTTTTTTTTTTACTCAGAATTTTTTTTCCACCCCTGGTGCCATATGACCTTAGTAGTTGCGGCGCCACGTAAGAAATTTTTAACTCACTTCACTTCGCTCCCCGCCATCCCGTCAGTGTTCCTGCCACGCGTCCTTTCCTTTGCTTTACATCAACCCATCGCCCCGCCAGGAAGAGGAAAGCAGCATCGTCCTAAGTGAAATAATTGTAACTCATGATTCGCTTTACATTCGCATTCCTCTTTTCTTTCTTTTTCTTAAGGGGACTGACTAAATGGCATAAATAATAGGAGGAAAGAAAGTAAAGCTCTCCCAATTTTTTGCTACCAGAAAGTCTTAGGAGTTAAAAAGAAAAAAAGAAAGAAAGAAAGAAAGCGTTGGTCTGTTGAATTTCGGAATTGTTTTGATACCTCTCTTCTGAAACAGGTTGAGATGTACGTACGTTATATACGAGTACAAAAGAGTTCCAGTCAAGCTGTTCTGTGATACAAGAAGCTCCGAAGATGTCTTGATACTGCTTTCCTGCTGTCTAAGTCACAAGAAGGAGAAAAGCAGAATCAGGCGAAGTTTCTCAGAGTCTATCAGCAAAAGGAGTAAAGCAGCAAAGATACTATACTGTTCAACTCTTCCATTACTAAAGTGGACTAAATAGCGATGAAAGTATAAAGTCGTACAAATCAGCATTGATCACTGTGCATATATATATATATATATATATATATATAAAGGTACTAGGCCTTGCTGGCGCCCGAGAGTGTAAGAAAGGCAGGAAAAGTGAGTGGCGAGTGTGTGGGGCGACACTGTACCCTCCCCACGGTTTTGGAGGACAAAGCGAAAGATGTAGGCGGGAGGAAGGGCCAGTGAGCTGCGTATGCTTGACCTCTGAGTGGACGTAGGAAAAAAAAAAAATGACACGTTTCGGAAATAACTTGTATCATAAGTAGAGAACGTGCATCCCGTTAAGCAGCCGCGCATTGCAAGGCCACGAGAGTACGTGGTATGATCGCAAGTGACACGTCCGGAAATCAGCGTTTAATTGCGTGTCTTAATAGAAAAAAATAGCTGATTTACAAATTATACATCAAAGTATGACCTCGTCTAGTTCAGGAGAGTCCTTCGTATAAATGCACTGGTGTGTGTATGTGTGTGTGAGTGTTATTGCTAGTTATCTCTCTCTCTCTCTCTCTCTCTCTCTCTCTGTCAATAGTTGCACAGGTCTTCAAGGGTATTTTTACAGTTTTAGTGACAAATTAACAACATTTCTACATTAATAACAGGAGAAACACCATTGAAAACCCTGATAATCATCTTTATGGCTTTGAAAAACAGTCGTGAGGCGAGAGAGAGAGAGAGAGTAGGAGCATTTCAGTTGAGCCTATTCTGCCCTGGTTCGTGTTTGCTGCGGTGACACGGTGCCGCACTGAGTGAAGATTGCGTTCATAATCACTTATCGGGGGTGGAGTGGGGAAAGGAGAGTCAGGAAGTGAGGATGTTTATATTATTTGACATATTATTTGATAGCATGTCAACTTTTGTGTGTGTGTGTGTGTGTGTGTGTGTGGGTGTTGGATCAGTGACAGGTGGCGCTGGGGAGCTACCACGGCGAGCGGCTGGCTGGCTGCAGTGTTTTGGTCAGCACTGGTCAATCTTGCCCTACACGCTCTATTAACCAGTGTTTCCGTCTTCCCGACACCTTCTTCCTGCACCAAGCACCGTCAAGCATCACCAGAGAGGCACGAGTACGTAAGGTGAGTCTAGCGGAGCCAATCTCTCCTCAGTCAGCCTTACTGCCTTCACAACACCCTAATCCTCCCTGTAGTGTCTTGTATTCGTTTATTTAGGATTCATTATTCGTTATTTAGTTTTTTTAGGGGTTAATTATTTATATTTAGGTTTTGTTTACGTCTGAGTCTGGAAAGAGTTGGAAATTTATTCAAATATTTAATGTTCGCTAATATGGAAACAAGCCCTCAGCTGTGTTATTAGCCATTATTTGCCTCGTCTCTCACTTATTGTAAGCCTAACATATCACAAGATGGATCCACATGTCTACCCTTCATATCCGCTGGTCAGATATATCCGTCATTGCCTGGTTTTGGTGTTATATAGGAATAAATAAGGCAACATGGCCGCCGGCTCCCCCACTGAGGTCGCCCCCCGAGGGCCGTCATGATGGACTGGCACCTGTTCCGGCTTGTTGGTTCCAATATTTTTTTTAATTTTTCTGAATTAATTTATTTGGCTTGTATAGTAAGATTTTATGGTTTCTAAAAATATTTCGTTGCTTTTGAAGAGTTTTTCTTGCTTCAGTTAAGTAAATGTGCTGAATCTGGTGGTGTTTTTTATGTAAATAAGGGGCAGTTTGTACGGTGAAATTTACCCAGCCTGGTTTTTGGCTTTTTTATTTGAGGCTTTAATGAAGATTTTATTGCTTCAAAAAATCGTTTATGATTTTTAAAGTATGTTGCGTTCCTGTTGAGTTAAGTATGTGGAATTTGATAGGCTTATTGTCCCGTTGAAAGTGGTGATTTTGTCATTTTTTAGCTTCTTTATTTTTTTATTGTAGCTTGTAACTAAGTGTGCATTATTTTAAAAAATAGTTCAGATTTTTTAAAATGTTTTTTTACCAGTGTAAAGTGGAATAGGTGGACTTTTCAGTGTTTTTAATGGTGTGAAAATTTCCAACACTTTTTCCATATTTCACATAATATTTCTTTATAACTACTGAGACTGGAGGTGTTTTGATATTGTGAATATTAATTAAAGTAATTGTCAAGTCAGAATATATAATGCATTCGAGCCTAGCTTCATTTTTTCTATGGGTCAATTTCAAAATGAAATACATTACGTACGTATGGCAGCGGGGCGCCGGCACCTCGCCTGTGACGTCATCAAGGATTCGGGACTCTGTCTGCTCCAGTGTCTCCTCAATATTTACCGTAATTTCCAGTGTTTTCCAAGTGTTTCCAGCTGTTTCTAAAGTCAGGCGTGTAGATAGTTGTAGTAGAAGGAAGAAAATAAGAGAAATGAAAGAGGAGAAGGAAGAAATAAAAAGAAATGGAGGAGGAGGCAAAACAAGTAAACAATATTTAGCTTAGTTTCCCTTTCTGCGCTGCAGTTCTCTGTAATATTTGGTGTGTTTTGGGTGTTTTATGTGTTTAGGATGTATGTAGGAATATTGTGGGGTGTTTAGAGTGTGTTTTGGTGGTGTTTAGGTGTGTTTTGGGTGTATATTTGCTGTTATCATTGTGTTTTGGGTGAATTTTGGGTGTTTTAAATGTGGTTTAGGATGTTTTTAGTTATATTGTAAGTGGTTTGAGTCGTGTGGGGTGTTTTGAGTATATTGTGGGATGTTTCTGTGTGTTATGGGTGTGTTTGGGGGTATATTGAGGTGTAGTGAGTTTGTTTTGGGTTTATTTTCTGTTTTAAGTGTTTCGGTGAGTTTGGGTGTGTGTGTCGGGTCTTTTGAGGTGTATTTGATTGTGTGGAAGTAGTTTTGGGTCTTTAAGGGTGTGTTTGTGGCGTGTTTGTGGTGTTGAGTGGTGCTTTAAGTGTGTTTTGGATGTTTTGATGTGTTTTGGGTGTGTTTGATGAGTTTTGGGGTGATGTAGTGTATTTTGGGTGTTTTAAATCTTTTGAGTGTGTTTGGATGAGTTTTAGGTATATTGGGATGCTTTGAGTGTGTTTTGGATAAATTTCGCGTGATTGGGGTGGGTTATTTGGATATTTTTAGATGTTACAGGGTGTTTTCAGTGAATATTCAATATTTGGTTGTGTTTAGGTGAGTGTAGTGGGTATTTTGGGGTGTTGTGATGTGTTTTGGTTGTGTTTTGGATGTTTTGAGTGTATTTTGAGTGTGTTTTGGTAAGTTTTGTTGCATGTAGGGATGTTGAGTGTTATATATATATATATATATATATATATATATATATATATATATATATATATATATATATATATATATATATATATATAATAGGAAGGCAATGAGAAGAGGGACAAAAGAACACGGGATGCACTGCCTGTGTTCATACCGGGATCTGATGTCAGTTCTTGTGAAGGGCCAGAATGCATATTCCTGAAGTCTGGAAGGAGTCGTCCCCCAGCCTGTATGGACACTAGGCTGTAGCTCCAAAACTAACTGTAGGATTCTCTCTAAAATAGTCTCATTGAGATTCTTGCACAAAATTACCTATACGTAACTTAATCTAACCTAACCTAACCGCTACAAGAGTAAATGGGCCGAAACATTACCAGACTTCAGGAATATGCCTCCAGAGGGATACAGGTTAAGGTCGCTTCACACACATCAGTGCCGTATTCGTTCCATGCTGTTCAGTGCTTCAGTGTCAGTAAAAAAAAAATTCATCATTTTGGAATTCAGCGGAAGCATTTACACACGTCCGGCGAAGTACCGTGTTTTGACAGAAGTGATTGTTACGTCTCCGTTCCGTGAAATGGAATATCGTCGTCACTGGTATTTTAAAAATTTTCACGGATGTCGGACAAGTGTTTGAAATAAAATAGAAGAAATTGAAATGGTGATAAATACTCTTTTTAATTGATGTAATTAATCACATTGTACATTATACTTACCACAACACACCACATCACACCACACCACATCATAACACACCACACCATACCACAGCACACCACACATCACTGAGCAATGTCATCAAACAGTTTTTGGACATTCTTAAGTACTGGAAAATTTTTGTTTCATCATTAATTAATTCCTTGCACAGAGTAGCAAAATCTCCTTCAGTTTCTCTTTTTCTTCCACGTTTCATGTACCCACTTTTCTTTTCTTTATTTTTTGTTAAGCAAGCATCTTGCTCTTCATGAAGAATTATGACAATCATAGCCAACTCCACGTCTGAAAGGGATATGTGTGCATAGACGTCACGAAAGCGACATGGATATCACTGACACTATACGATACTAATACGGCACTGATAGGTGTGAAACCACCTTTGAGTGTACTATTCAGATAGTGTACCCACTATCTGCCAATTTCACTGGGACAAAAGCACAATTAGGTGATTGTTAAGAAGAAGAACAACAATAATAATAATAATAATAATAATAATAATAATAATAATAATAATAATATAATAAAAGGAGTTAAGCCATCTATATAGTTAGCTAGATTGATATTATCATTATTATTGTTATCATCATTATTACATATCAAGGTATTGTGACATTATTATTAATAATATATTATTATTATTATTATTATTATTATTATTATTATTATTATTATTATTATTATTATTATTATTATTGTTATTGTTATTATTATTATCATTATCATATTTCAGCTATCCAACATCAGAACAGTATATGAATATCGCAAATGCTGTTTTGACATCATTTCCTGCCATCCTGAGAAACAGTGATCTCGAGGAGCATGAATTGCAGCTGCAATGGAAATTGCGCATCCAGCGCAAGTTTCAGAATTCAAGAAAGAGGCAGGATTCCTCAGTGACTGAGGTGACGTCAAGGAAAAAGAAGATCCCTTGCATAGCGCCAAAAGAGACTACATGTCCACTGATGTATGGAGTAAAGGCTTACCTTCCACCAAGGCCCCATTCAGAAGATGATGAGTCATTAGAGAGACATAGACAGTGGCTTGCTCTACATTGGATGAAGAAAGATCCCGAGTTAGATAAGGTATGTGATATTTGTACGCTTGATTTATCTTTTTTATATTTCAGAGACTTCTTTACTGGTGTTGTTTAAAAATACCTGCTCTTATGTAAGCAATTTCAATGGTACTGGTGGATAGCCACTGAAAAATTATGCTTGTATATATATATATATATATATATATATATATATATATATATATATATATATATATATATATATATATATATATATATATATATATATATATATATATTTATATATATATATATATATATATATATATATATATATATATATATATATATATATATGAGGGAGAGAGGGAGGCTGGCGGGACAGTCAACTTATGAAAACTAATTTTACTTTAATGATTTCCCTCAGGCTGAACGCCTCATGCAGTTGACACTCTCTGAGAGACGCAAAAAAATAATCAATGGGAACATTCTTCTAGCAGAAATCCTGAACTTGTACCCGTGGATTCAGATTTTTGATGGCATAAGTGTGTATATATGTACACTTTATGGATTTTGCTACATATTGTTACTAATTGTCAACTTTATATGTAGGGCTATAATGTATATAGCTATTTATATTTTATAGTAGGTAATTGATATTTAACTACTGGTACTTCCATTCTCCCTCTCAGGCTCAGAGGCCTCAGTGACGGGAGATAAGCACTCATAACTAAGAACAGTTATTGCAGATGCTCATCTCTGTAACCTTCACATATAATTATTTGATGCTTATATCTTTACAGATAATCAAGGAGTTCTTGAGATTAGAACCACAAGCGGATGAACCAGACCCAAGAGTAGCAGTTTTGAAAGGGCTGGAGAAATATAGGCTCCCAATAATTGCCATTCTCAAAAAAAGAAAAGCAGTTCCTCTGTATATGGAAACCTTACTTGAAGCTAAATCCCCACGATGAAAGTCAATGTGAGTAATGTCTAGTTCAATTTGTTCATTTCAGTAGCTGGTACCAATTTAATATATGTATCTTTTCATCATTAGCAATGCATCTTTCACTTTTATAAGCTTAGTATTCATGAAACTATGCTGCATGCAAAAACCAAACATATGATATATATATATATATATATATATATATATATATATATATATATATATATATATATATATATATATATATATATATATATATATATATATATATATATATATATATATATATATATATATATATATATTTTTTTTTTTTTTTTTTTTTTTTTTTTTTTTAATGCCTTTTTTACCTTTTTTTTTTTTTTATTTCTCTATGTTATTGCAAGTGATAAGTGAAGCTTCTTTATTACTGTTCTGAGCATTTCTGTAGATTTGTTTAGTTAGTATATCCCATAGAAATACTCATTTTCTTTTTTTGTGTGGCTTTAAAGGATTAATGGTGACATATGGATATGATCTGGGTTAAAAGCTTGTACAAATAAGGTTAAATTTCTATTTTTGCACTTGTTCTTTCCCTAAGTTTCTTAAAAGTACTGTGATATAATAATTAGCAGTGGACTAATTAATTATTCTTTACAGGGTCTGTAACTCCTTACATTTAATTTATGTTAACTTTACTTACATATTTTTTTCCTTTAGTTTATGAATGGGAGGAAGGTTTAATATTCATATCTTAAGAGATGCTTACTTTCTTTTCCGCATTGCAAGTTTTAGTGATTAATACTAACAAATGTGTATTATTTACTTAATGGCTTGTTAAAGCAGGTTGTTTTTGTGTTGGTTTTTTTTTTTTCTCATGCTAGGATGAAGTGTTACTAATGGAGTTTATTTTTTACATATGTTTTATATATCATTACAGTTTTGAGGGGAGCTTTCTGTTAAATGTTCAAGTGAAAAGCATATTATAGTATAGATGATAAAAATTATAGTGTTTATTTTTTTTATTTTTTTTTTTTTAATGCAATGAAATGTAAGGAACATTTAATTGTATATGAATATATTGAATTTATTACCTATTCTCTCCATAACCTTGAGACAGCAGTAGCTAGCTGCTAGTATTAAAGGTACTAATGATTCATCATCTGCCTAAGAAAGACTAACTAATTAGTCATTTAATTGACTAACCTATGATCCACTTTACTAATGTGGTTAGTAGAAGCAGTGAACAGTACGAAGGCATTAGTCAGATATATTTGAGTAAGACCATACTCAGGTTGAGTGCTCAGTTAGTCACAAATTGACTAACATTATGTTAGTCACTGTGACTAATGCTCCCACTCGTTCTAGACCCCATGGGTTTTACTAAGAAAAGTTAGTCAGCACGACTAACTTTGGTTTTGTGTGATATATAAAGGTACTAGGCCTTGCTGGCGCCCGAGAGTGTAAGAAAGGCGGGAAAAGTGAGTAGCGAGTGTGTGGGGCGACACTGTACCCTCCCCACGGTTTTGGAGGACAAAGTGAAAGATGGAGGCGGAAGGAAGGGCCAGTGAGCTGCGTATGCTTGACCTCTGAGTGGACGTAGGGAAAAAAAAAAAAAATGACACGTTTCGGAAATAACTTGTATCATAAGTAGAGAACGTGCATCCCTTAAGCAGCCGCGCATTGCAAGGCCACGAGAGTACTTGGTATGATCGCAAGTGACACGTCCGGAAATCAGCGTTTAATTGCGTGTGTCTTAATAGAAAAAAATAGCTGATTTCCAAATTATACATCAAAGTATGACCTCGTCTAGTTCAGAAGAGTCCTTCGTACAAATGCACTGGTGTGTGTACGTGTGTGTGAGTGTTATTGCTAGTTATCTCTCTCTCTCTCTCTCTCTCTCTCTCTCTCTCTGTCAGGAGTTGCACAGGTCTTCAAGGGTATTTTTACGGTTTTAGTGACAGATTAACAACATTTCTACATTAATAACAGGAGAAACACCATTGAAAACCCTGATAATCATCTTTATAGCTTTGAAAAACAGTCATGAGGAGAGAGAGAGAGAGAGAGAGAGAGAGAGAGAGAGAGAGAGAGAGTAGGAGCCAGGGTTGCCAGGTCTGCGGCAGTATTCCCGCGCACTTTTACTCCAAAAAGAGCCCAAACCCGCGGACTCCACCCTCCAAAAGAGACCAAAAAGAGCCCAATATTTTATGAATAATATGCATGTTGTGTTAAAAACGAGAAAGGTAGAAAACGAGACATACTTTATTTAAACCTATAATAATAATAATGATAATAATAATAATAATAATAATAATAATAATAGTGATAGTAGTAGTAGTAGTAATTGTTGTTGTTGTAGTAGTAGTAGTAGTAGTAACAGCAATAATAAAGAGTATTGTCAGTACTTTCGTCTATTATCAATGAATATTCACTTTTTCCAATGTCACAACACATTTCCTTCAGCATACACGGTGCTAACACTTTGTTTACGAGTGCCGTGCATTTTGTCCTATGTAAGGATATATCCTTACCAGAAACATCTTTTACTAGCTCACCCATGTGATCGATTGTCCTGACGCTTGAATGACAAGCAATGTGAGCTGCTAACTTCAGCTCAGCAACTTTTGCATCACTAGTGACTTTTGTTCTTGATAACCCTGATTGAAACAGAGTCCTCATGTTAGAAAATGGAGCAGCATTTTTCTCATGCTTTGCTGTTAGACCATGCTTGATAAGGTCACTGTGATGGGCTCTGATCACAGTTTTGCAAAATTTGCAGGATGCATGAGTATCATCGCCGGGTATACTCCTTATCCACGTCTTGAGCCCGTCCTCTTGTTCCCACTCTTTACAGTATCTTTTGCTGTATTTCGACCACTTGCTCATGTTCACTTGAGCGTACACACGTATGCACGTGGCCTGTATCCAGTATACTTGTATCTCCTCCAGGCAGGCTGAGGCAGCTATGAGGCTGAGAATAAACTGGCTGTGTTTCAGTGTGTGTGCTGTGAGGTGAATGTGGAAATTATGGGTGCGGCATGCAGGTGTTCAGGATGGGTGTCCTACAGTCTTAATGAGGTCATGCGGCCCCAGTAGTAATCCCCTTAGGGAGAGGGGAGACTTGTTCACACCCTTCTGCTGGCTGACCTGGCGCCATTCCTTAACATATGAGTGAGTCTACTCCCTGATTTGGTATGTCGGGAAGGCAAGAGTATATTATATATTTTCAAATATAAGTAGCCCAGAAAATAGCCCAACTGCGGTAAAAAGAGCCCAAAAAGCGCCAAACCGCGGAAACCATATTTTTCACGCCCAATACCAGGAACGACTCTGGTAGGAGCATTTCAGTTGAGCCTATTCTGCCCTGGTTCGTGTTTGCTGCGGTGACACGGTGCCGCACTGAGTGAAGATTGCGTTTATAATCACTTATCGGTGGAGTGGGGAAAGGAGAGTCAGGAAGTGAGGATATTTATATTATTTGACATATTATTTGATAGCATGTCAACTTTTGTGTGTGTGTGTGTGGGTGGGTGTTGGATCAGTGACAGGTGGCGCTGGGGAGTTACCACGGCGAGCGGCTGGCTGGCTGCAGTGTTTTGGTCAGCACTGGTCAATCTTGCCCTACACGCTCTATTAACTAGTGTTTCCGTCTTCCCGACACCTTCTTCCTGCACCAAGCACCGTCAAGCATCACCAGAGAGGCACGAGTACGTAAGGTGAGTCTAGCGGGGCCAATCTCTCCTCAGTCAGCCTTACTGCCTTCACAACACCCTAATCCTCCCTGTAGTGTCTTGTATTCGTTTATTTAGGATTCATTATTCGTTATTTAGTTTTTTTAGGGGTTAATTATTTATATTTAGGTTTTGTTTACGTCTGAGTCTGGAAAGAGTTGGAAATTTATTCAAATATTTAATGTTCGCTAATATGTAAACAAGCCCTCAGCTGTGTTATTAGCCATTATTTGCCTCGTCTCTCACTTATTGTAAGCCTAACATATCACAAGATGGATCCACATGTCTAGCCTTCATATCCGCTGGTCAGATATATCCGTCATTGCCTGGTTTTGGTGTTATATAGGAATAAATAAGGCAACATGGCCGCCGGCTCCCCCACTGAGGTCGCCCCCGAGGGCCGTCATGATGGACTGGCACCTGTTCCGGCTTGTTGGTTCCAATATTTTTTTAAATTTTTCTGAATTAATTTATTTGGCTTGTATAGTAAGATTTTATGGTTTCTAAAAATATTTCGTTGCTTTTGAAGTGTTTTTCTTGCTTCAGTTAAGTAAATGTGCTGAATCTGGTGGTGTTTTTTATGTAAATAAGGGGCAGTTTGTACGGTGAAATTTACCCAGCCTGGTTTTTGGCTTTTTTATTTGAGGCTTTAATGAAGATTTTATTGCTTCAAAAAATCGTTTATGATTTTTAAAGTATGTTGCGTTCCTGTTGAGTTAAGTATGTGGAATTTGATAGGCTTATTGTCCCGTTGAAAGTGGTGATTTTGTCATTTTTTAGCTTCTTTATTTTTTTATTGTAGCTTGTAACTAAGTGTGCATTATTTTAAAAAATAGTTCAGATTTTTTAAAATGTTTTTTTACCAGTGTAAAGTGGAATAGGTGGACTTTTCAGTGTTTTTAATGGAGTGAAAATTTCCAACACTTTTTCCATATTTCACATAATATTTCTTTATAACTACTGAGACTGGAGGTGTTTTGATATTGTGAATATTAATTAAAGTAATTGTCAAGTCAGAATATATAATGCATTCGAGCCTAGCTTCATTTTTTCTATGGGTCAATTTCAAAATGAAATACATTACGTACGTATGGCAGCGGGGCGCCGGCACCTCGCCTGTGACGTCATCAAGGATTCGGGACTCTGTCTGCTCCAGTGTCTCCTCAATATTTACCGTAATTTCCAGTGTTTTCCAAGTGTTTCCAGCTGTTTCTAAAGTCAGGCGTGTAGATAGTTGTAGTAGAAGGAAGAAAATAAGAGA
Organism: Scylla paramamosain; assembly: GCF_035594125.1. Lineage (NCBI taxonomy): Eukaryota > Metazoa > Arthropoda > Malacostraca > Decapoda > Portunidae > Scylla > Scylla paramamosain. The sequence continues at coordinate 22,712,463 of NC_087160.1, forward strand.
AATGAAAGAGGAGAAGGAAGAAATAAAAAGAAATGGAGGAGGAGGCAAAACAAGTAAACAATATTTAGCTTAGTTTCCCTTTCTGCGCTGCAGTTCTCTGTAATATTTGGTGTGTTTTGGGTGTTTTATGTGTTTAGGATGTATGTAGGAATATTGTGGGGTGTTTAGAGTGTGTTTAGAGTGGTGTTTAGGTGTGTTTTGGGTGTATATTTGCTGTTATCATTGTGTTTTGGGTGAATTTTGGGTGTTTTAAATGTGGTTTAGGATGTTTTTAGTTATATTGTAAGTGGTTTGAGTCGTGTGGGGTGTTTTGAGTATATTGTGGGATGTTTCTGTGTGTTATGGGTGTGTTTGGGGGTATATTGAGGTGTAGTGAGTTTGTTTTGGGTTTATTTTCTGTTTTAAGTGTTTCGGTGAGTTTGGGTGTGTGTGTCGGGTCTTTTGAGGTGTATTTGATTGTGTGGAAGTAGTTTTGGGTCTTTAAGGGTGTGTTTGTGGCGTGTTTGTGGTGTTGAGTGGTGCTTTAAGTGTGTTTTGGATGTTTTGATGTGTTTTGGGTGTGTTTGATGAGTTTTGGGGTGTTGTAGTGTATTTTGGGTGTTTTAAATCTTTTGAGTGTGTTTGGATGAGTTTTAGGTATATTGGGGTGCTTTGAGTGTGTTTTGGATAAACTTCGCCTGATTGGGGTGGGTTATTTGGATATTTTTAGATGTTACAGGGTGTTTTCAGTGAATATTCAATATTTGGTTGTGTTTAGGTGAGTGTAGTGGGTATTTTGGGGTGTTGTGATGTGTTTTGGTTGTGTTTTGGATGTTTTGAGTGTATTTTGAGTGTTTTGGTAAGTTTTGTTGCATGTAGGGATGTTGAGTGTTTTATATATATATATATATATATATATATATATATATATATATATATATATATATATATATATATATATATATAATAGGAAGGCAATGAGAAGAGGGACAAAAGAACACGGGATGCACTGCCTGTGTTCATACCGGGATCTGATGTCAGTTCTTGTGAAGGGCCAGAATGCATATTCCTGAAGTCTGGAAGGAGTCGTCCCCCAGCCTGTATGGACACTAGGCTGTAGCTCCAAAACTAACTGTAGGATTCTCTCTAAAATAGTCTCATTGAGATTCTTGCACAAAATTACCTATACGTAACTTAATCTAACCTAACCTAACCGCTACAAGAGTAAATGGGCCGAAACATTACCAGACTTCAGGAATATGCCTCCAGAGGGATACAGGTTAAGGTCGCTTCACACACATCAGTGCCGTATTCGTTCCATGCTGTTCAGTGCTTCAGTGTCAGTAAAAAAAAAATTCATCATTTTGGAATTCAGCGGAAGCATTTACACACGTCCGGCGAAGTACCGTGTTTTGACAGAAGTGATTGTTACGTCTCCGTTCCGTGAAATGGAATATCGTCGTCACTGGTATTTTAAAAATTTTCACGGATGTCGGACAAGTGTTTGAAATAAAATAGAAGAAATTGAAATGGTGATAAATACTCTTTTTAATTGATGTAATTAATCACATTGTACATTATACTTACCACAACACACCACATCACACCACACCACATCATAACACACCACACCATACCACAGCACACCACACATCACTGAGCAATGTCATCAAACAGTTTTTGGACATTCTTAAGTACTGGAAAATTTTTGTTTCATCATTAATTAATTCCTTGCACAGAGTAGCAAAATCTCCTTCAGTTTCTCTTTTTCTTCCACGTTTCATGTACCCACTTTTCTTTTCTTTATTTTTTGTTAAGCAAGCATCTTGCTCTTCATGAAGAATTATGACAATCATAGCCAACTCCACGTCTGAAAGGGATATGTGTGCATAGACGTCACGAAAGCGACATGGATATCACTGACACTATACGATACTAATACGGCACTGAGAGGTGTGAAACCACCTTTGAGTGTACTATTCAAATAGTGTGCCCACTATCTGCCAATTTCACTGGGACAAAAGCACAATTAGGTGATTGTTAAGAAGAAGATCAAAAATAATAATAATAATAATAATAATAATAATAATAATAATAATAATAATAATAATAATATAATAAAAGGAGTTAAGCCATCTATATAGTTAGCTAGATTGATATTATCATTATTATTGTTATCATCATTATTACATATCAAGTTATTGTGACATTATTATTAATAATATATTATTATTATTATTATTATTATTATTATTATTATTATTATTATTATTATTATTATTGTTATTATTATTATCATTATCATATTTCAGCTATCCAACATCAGAACAGTATATGAATATCGCAAATGCTGTTTTGACATCATTTCCTGCCATCCTGAGAAACAGTGATCTCGAGGAGCATGAATTGCAGCTGCAATGGAAATTGCGCATCCAGCGCAAGTTTCAGAATTCAAGAAAGAGGCAGGATTCCTCAGTGACTGAGGTGACGTCAAGGAAAAAGAAGATCCCTTGCATAGCGCCAAAAGAGACTACGTGTCCACTGATGTATGGAGTAAAGGCTTACCTTCCACCAAGGCCCCATTCAGAAGATGATGAGTCATTAGAGAGACATAGACAGTGGCTTGCTCTACATTGGATGAAGAAAGATCCCGAGTTAGATAAGGTATGTGATATTTGTACGCTTGATTTATCTTTTTTATATTTCAGAGACTTCTTTACTGGTGTTGTTTAAAAATACCTGCTCTTATGTAAGCAATTTCAATGGTACTGGTGGATAGCCACTGAAAAATTATGCTTGTATATATATATATATATATATATATATATATATATATATATATATATATATATATATATATATATATATATATATATATGAGGGAGAGAGGGAGGCTGGCGGGACAGTCAACTTATAAAAACTAATTTTACTTTAATGATTTCCCTCAGGCTGAACGCCTCATGCAGTTGACACTCTCTGAGAGACGCAGAAAAATAAATCAATGGGAACATTCTTCTAGCAGAAATCCTGAACTTGTACCCGTGGATTCAGACTTTTGATGGCATAAGTGTGTATATATGTACACTTTATGGATTTTGCTACATATTGTTACTAATTTTCAACTTTATTTGTAGGGCTATAATGTATATAGCTATTTATATTTCATAGTAGGTAATTGATATTTAACTACTGGTACTTCCATTCTCCCTCTCAGGCTCAGAGGCCTCAGTGACGGGAGATAAGCACTCATAACTAAGAACAGTTATTACAGATGCTCATCTCTGTAACCTTCACATATAATTATTTGATGCTTATATCTTTACAGATAATGAAGGAGTTCCTGAGATTAGAACCACAAGCGGATGAACCAGACCCAAGAGTAGCAGTTTTGAAAGGGCTGGAGAAATATAGGCTCCCAATAATTGCCATTCTCAAAAAAAGAAAAGCAGTTCCTCTGTATATGGAAACCTTACTTGAAGCTAAATCCCCACGATGAAAGTCAATGTGAGTAATGTCTAGTTCAATTTGTTCATTTCAGTAGCTGGTACCAATTTAATATATGTATCTTTTCATCATTAGCAATGCATCTTTCACTTTTATAAGCTTAGTATTCATGAAACTATGCTGCATGCAAAAACCAAACATATGATATATATATATATATATATATATATATTTTTTTTTTTTTTTTTTTTTTTTTTTTAATGCCTTTTTTACCTTTTTTTTTTCATTTCTCTATGTTATTGCAAGTGATAAGTGAAGCTTCTTTATTACTGTTCTGAGCATTTCTGTAGATTTGTTTAGTTAGTATATCCCATAGAAATACTCATTTTCTTTTTTTGTGTGGCTTTAAAGGATTAATGGTGACATATGGATATGATCTGGGTTAAAAGCTTGTACAAATAAGGTTAAATTTCTATTTTTGCACTTGTTGTTTCCCTAAGTTTCTTAAAAGTACTGTGATATAATGATTAGCAGTGGACTAATTAATTATTCTTTACAGGGTCTGTAACTCCTTACATTTAATTTATGTTAACTTTACTTACATATTTTTTCCTTTAGTTTATGAATGGGAGGAAGGTTTAATATTCATATCTTAAGAGATGCTTACTTTCTTTTCCGCATTGCAAGTTTTAGTGATTAATACTAACAAATGTGTATTATTTACTTAATGGCTTGTTAAAGCAGGTTGTTTTTGTGTTGCTTTTTTTTTTTTTTCTCATGCTAGGATGAAGTGTTACTAATGGAGTTTATTTTTTACATATGTTTTATATATCATTACAGTTTTGAGGGGAGCTTTCTGTTAAATGTTCAAGTGAAAAGCATATTATAGTATAGATGATAAAAATTATAGTGTTTATTTTTTTTATTTTTTTTTTTTTAATGCAATGAAATGTAGGGAACATTTAATTGTATATGAATATATTGAATTTATTACCTATTCTCTCCATAACCTTGAGACAGCAGTAGCTAGCTGCTAGTATTAAAGATACTAATGATTCATCATCTGCCTAAGAAAGACTAACTAATTAGTCATTTAATTGACTAACCTATGATCCACTTTACTAATGTGGTTAGTAGAAGCAGTGAACAGTACGAAGGCATTAGTCAGATATATTTGAGTAAGACCATACTCAGGTTGAGTGCTCAGTTAGTCACAAATTGACTAACATTATGTTAGTCACTGTGACTAATGCTCCCACTCGTTCTAGACCCCATGGGTTTTACTAAAAAAAGTTAGTCAACACGACTAACTTTGGTTTTGTGTGATATATAAAGGTACTAGGCCTTGCTGGCGCCCGAGAGTGTAAGAAAGGCGGGAAAAGTGAGTGGCGAGTGTGTGGGGCGACACTGTACCCTCCCCACGGTTTTGGAGGACAAAGTGAAAGATGGAGGCGGAAGGAAGGGCCAGTGAGCTGCGTATGCTTCACCTCTGAGTGGACGTAGGGGAAAAAAAAAAAATGACACGTTTCGGAAATAACTTGTATCATAAGTAGAGAACGTGCATCCCTTAAGCAGCCGCGCATTGCAAGGCCACGAGAGTACGTGGTATGATCGCAAGTGATACGTCCGGAAATCAGCGTTTAATTGCGTGTGTCTTAATAGAAAAAAATAGCTGATTTCCAAATTATACATCAAAGTATGACCTCGTCTAGTTCAGAAGAGTCCTTCGTATAAATGCACTGGTGTGTGTACGTGTGTGTGAGTGTTATTGCTAGTTATCTCTCTCTCTCTCTCTCTCTCTCTCTCTCTCTCTCTCTCTCTCTCTCTCTCTCTCTCTCTCTCTCTCTCTGTCAGGAGTTGCACAGGTCTTCAAGGGTATTTTTACGGTTTTAGTGACAGATTAACAACATTTCTACATTAATAACAGGAGAAACACCATTGAAAACCCTGATAATCATCTTTATAGCTTTGAAAAACAGTCATGAGGAGAGAGAGAGAGAGAGAGAGAGAGAGAGAGAGAGAGAGAGAGAGAGAGAGAGAGAGAGTAGGAGCCAGGGTTGCCAGGTCTGCGGCAGTATTCCCGCGCACTTTTACTCCAAAAAGAGCCCAAAACCCGCGGACTCCACCCTCCAAAAGAGCCCAAAAAGAGCCCAATATTTTATGAATAATATGCATGTTGTGTTAAAAACGAGAAAGGTAGAAAACGAGACATACTTTATTTAAACCTATAATAATAATAATGATAATAATAATAATAATAATAATAATAATAGTGATAGTAGTAGTAGTAGTAGTAATTGTTGTTGTTGTGGTAGTAGTAGTAGTAGTAACAGCAATAATAAAGAGTATTGTCAGTACTTTCGTCTATTATCAATGAATATTCACTTTTGCCAATGTCACAACACATTTCCTTCAGCATACACGGTGCTAACACTTTGTTTACGAGTGCCGTGCATTTTGTCCTATGTAAGGATATATCCTTACCAGAAACATCTTTTACTAGCTCACCCATGTGATCGATTGTCCTGACGCTTGAATGACAAGCAATGTGAGCTGCTAACTTCAGCTCAGCAACTTTTGCATCACTAGTGACTTTTGTTCTTGATAACCCTGATTGAAACAGAGTCCTCATGTTAGAAAATGGAGCAGCATTTTTCTCATGCTTTGCTGTTAGACCATGCTTGATAAGGTCACTGTGATGGGCTCTGATCACAGTTTTGCAAAATTTGCAGGATGCATGAGTATCATCGCCGGGTATACTCCTTATCCACGTCTTGAGCCCGTCCTCTTGTTCCCACTCTTTACAGTATCTTTTGCTGTATTTCGACCACTTGCTCATGTTCACTTGAGCGTACACACGTATGCACGTGGCCTGTATCCAGTATACTTGTATCTCCTCCAGGCAGGCTGAGGCAGCTATGAGGCTGAGAATAAACTGGCTGTGTTTCAGTGTGTGTGCTGTGAGGTGAATGTGGAAATTATGGGTGCGGCATGCAGGTGTTCAGGATGGGTGTCCTACAGTCTTAATGAGGTCATGGGGCCCCAGTAGTAATCCCCTTAGGGAGAGGGGAGACTTGTTCACACCCTTCTGCTGGCTGACCTGGCGCCATTCCTTAACATATGAGTGAGTCTACTCCCTGATTTGGTATGTCGGGAAGGCAAGAGTATATTATATATTTTCAAATATAAGTAGCCCAGAAAATAGCCCAACTGCGGTAAAAAGAGCCCAAAAAGCGCCAAACCGCGGAAACCATATTTTTCACGCCCAATACCAGGAACGACTCTGGTAGGAGCATTTCAGTTGAGCCTATTCTGCCCTGGTTCGTGTTTGCTGCGGTGACACGGTGCCGCACTGAGTGAAGATTGCGTTTATAATCACTTATCGGTGGAGTGGGGAAAGGAGAGTCAGGAAGTGAGGATATTTATATTATTTGACATATTATTTGATAGCATGTCAACTTTTGTATGTGTGTGTGTGGGTGGGTGTTGGATCAGTGACAGGTGGCGCTGGGGAGTTACCACGGCGAGCGGCTGGCTGGCTGCAGTGTTTTGGTCAGCACTGGTCAATCTTGCCCTACACGCTCTATTAACTAGTGTTTCCGTCTTCCCGACACCTTCTTCCTGCACCAAGCACCGTCAAGCATCACCAGAGAGGCACGAGTACGTAAGGTGAGTCTAGCGGGGCCAATCTCTCCTCAGTCAGCCTTACTGCCTTCACAACACCCTAATCCTCCCTGTAGTGTCTTGTATTCGTTTATTTAGGATTCATTATTCGTTATTTAGTTTTTTTAGGGGTTAATTATTTATATTTAGGTTTTGTTTACGTCTGAGTCTGGAAAGAGTTGGAAATTTATTCAAATATTTAATGTTCGCTAATATGTAAACAAGCCCTCAGCTGTGTTATTAGCCATTATTTGCCTCGTCTCTCACTTATTGTAAGCCTAACATATCACAAGATGGATCCACATGTCTAGCCTTCATATCCGCTGGTCAGATATATCCGTCATTGCCTGGTTTTGGTGTTATATAGGAATAAATAAGGCAACATGGCCGCCGGCTCCCCCACTGAGGTCGCCCCCGAGGGCCGTCATGATGGACTGGCACCTGTTCCGGCTTGTTGGTTCCAATATTTTTTTTTATTTTTCTGAATTAATTTATTTGGCTTGTATAGTAAGATTTTATGGTTTCTAAAAATATTTCGTTGCTTTTGAAGAGTTTTTCTTGCTTCAGTTAAGTAAATGTGCTGAATCTGGTGGTGTTTTTTATGTAAATAAGGGGCAGTTTGTACGGTGAAATTTACCCAGCCTGGTTTTTGGCTTTTTTATTTGAGGCTTTAATGAAGATTTTATTGCTTCAAAAAATCGTTTATGATTTTTAAAGTATGTTGCGTTCCTGTTGAGTTAAGTATGTGGAATTTGATAGGCTTATTGTCCCGTTGAAAGTGGTGATTTTGTCATTTTTTAGCTTCTTTATTTTTTTATTGTAGCTTGTAACTAAGTGTGCATTATTTTAAAAAATAGTTCAGATTTTTTAAAATGTTTTTTTACCAGTGTAAAGTGGAATAGGTGGACTTTTCAGTGTTATTAATGGTGTGAAAATTTCCAACACTTTTTCCATATTTCACATAATATTTCTTTATAACTACTGAGACTGGAGGTGTTTTGATATTGTGAATATTAATTAAAGTAATTGTCAAGTCAGAATATATAATGCATTCGAGCCTAGCTTCATTTTTTCTATGGGTCAATTTCAAAATGAAATACATTACGTACGTATGGCAGCGGGGCGCCGGCACCTCGCCTGTGACGTCATCAAGGATTCGGGACTCTGTCTGCTCCAGTGTCTCCTCAATATTTACCGTAATTTCCAGTGTTTTCCAAGTGTTTCCAGCTGTTTCTAAAGTCAGGCGTGTAGATAGTTGTAGTAGAAAAAGAAAATAAGAGAAATGAAAGAGGAGAAGGAAGAAATAAAAAGAAATGGAGGAGGAGGCAAAACAAGTAAACAATATTTAGCTTAGTTTCCCTTTCTGCGCTGCAGTTCTCTGTAATATTTGGTGTGTTTTGGGTGTTTTATGTGTTTAGGATGTATGTAGGAATATTGTGGGGTGTTTAGAGTGTAATTTGGTGGTGTTTAGGTGTGTTTTGGGTGTATATTTGCTGTTATCATTGTGTTTTGGGTAAATTTTGGGTGTTTTAAATGTGGTTTAGGATGTTTTTAGTTATATTGTAAGTGGTTTGAGTCGTGTGGGGTGTTTTGAGTATATTGTGGGATGTTTCTGTGTGTTATGGATGTGTTTGGGGGTATATTGAGGTGTAGTGAGTTTGTTTTGGGTTTATTTTCTGTTTTAAGTGTTTCGGTGAGTTTGGGTGTGTGTGTCGGGTCTTTTGAGGTGTATTTGATTGTGTGGAAGTAGTTTTGGGTCTTTAAGGGTGTGTTTGTGGCGTGTTTGTGGTGTTGAGTGGTGCTTTAAGTGTGTTTTGGATGTTTTGATGTGTTTTGGGTGTGTTTGATGAGTTTAGGGGTGTTGTAGTGTATTTTGGGTGTTTTAAATCTTTTGAGTGTGTTTGGATGAGTTTTAGGTATATTGGGGTGCTTTGAGTGTGTTTTGGATAAATTTCGCGTGATTGGGGTGGGTTATTTGGATATTTTTAGATGTTACAGGGTGTTTTGAGTGAATATTCAATATTTGGTTGTGTTTAGGTGAGTGTAGTGGGTATTTTGGGGTGTTGTGATGTGTTTTGGTTGTGTTTTGGATGTTTTGAGTGTATTTTGAGTGTGTTTTGGTAAGTTTTGTTGCATGCAGGGATGTTGAGTGTTATATATATGTATATATATATATATATATATATATATATATATATATATATATATATATATATATATATATATATATATATATATAATAGGAAGGCAATGAGAAGAGGGACAAAAGAACACGGGATGCACCGCCTGTGTTCATACCGGGATCTGATGTCAGTTCTTGTGAAGGGCCAGAATGCATATTCCTGAAGTTTGGAAGGAGTCGTCCGCCAGCCTGTATGGACACTAGGCTGTAGCTCCAAAACTAACTGTAGGATTCTCTCTAAAATAGTCTCATTGAGATTCTTGCACAAAATTACCTATACGTAACTTAATCTAACCTAACCTAACCGCTACAAGAGTAAATGGGCCGAAACATTACCAGACTTCAGGAATATGCCTCCAGAGGGATACAGGTTAAGGTCGCTTCACACACATCAGTGCCGTATTCGTTCCATGCTGTTCAGTGCTTCAGTGTCAGTAAAAAAAAAATTCATCATTTTGGAATTCAGCGGAAGCATTTACACACGTCCGGCGAAGTACCGTGTTTTGACAGAAGTGATTGTTACGTCTCCGTTCCGTGAAATGGAATATCGTCGTCACTGGTATTTTAAAAATTTTCACGGATGTCGGACAAGTGTTTGAAATAAAATAGAAGAAATTGAAATGGTGATAAATACTCTTTTTAATTGATGTAATTAATCACATTGTACATTATACTTACCACAACACACCACATCACACCACACCACATCATAACACACCACACCATACCACAGCACACCACACATCACTGAGCAATGTCATCAAACAGTTTTTGGACATTCTTAAGTACTGGAAAATTTTTGTTTCATCATTAATTAATTCCTTGCACAGAGTAGCAAAATCTCCTTCAGTTTCTCTTTTTCTTCCACGTTTCATGTACCCACTTTTCTTTTCTTTATTTTTTGTTAAGCAAGCATCTTGCTCTTCATGAAGAATTATGACAATCATAGCCAACTCCACGTCTGAAAGGGATATGTGTGCATAGACGTCACGAAAGCGACATGGATATCACTGACACTATACGATACTAATACGGCACTGATAGGTGTGAAACCACCTTTGAGTGTACTATTCAGATAGTGTACCCGCTATCTGCCAATTTCACTGGGACAAAAGCACAATTAGGTGATTGTTAAGAAGAAGAACAACAATAATAATAATAATAATAATAATAATAATAATAATAATAATAATATAATAAAAGGAGTTAAGCCATCTATATAGTTAGCTAGATTGATATTATCATTATTATTGTTATCATCATTATTACATATCAAGGTATTGTGACATTATTATTAATAATATATTATTATTATTATTTTTATTAGTATTATTATTATTATTATTATTATTATTATTATTGTTATTATTATTATCATTATCATATTTCAGCTATCCAACATCAGAACAGTATATGAATATCGCAAATGCTGTTTTGACATCATTTCCTGCCATCCTGAGAAACAGTGATCTCGAGGAGCATGAATTGCAGCTGCAATGGAAATTGCGCATCCAGCGCAAGTTTCAGAATTCAAGAAAGAGGCAGGATTCCTCAGTGACTGAGGTGACGTCAAGGAAAAAGAAGATCCCTTGCATAGCGCCAAAAGAGACTACATGTCCACTGATGTATGGAGTAAAGGCTTACCTTCCACCAAGGCCCCATTCAGAAGATGATGAGTCATTAGAGAGACATAGACAGTGGCTTGCTCTACATTGGATGAAGAAAGATCCTAAGTTAGATAAGGTATGTGATATTTGTACGCTTGATTTATCTTTTTTATATTTCAGAGACTTCTTTACTGGTGTTGTTTAAAAATACCTGCTCTTATGTAAGCAATTTCAATGGTACTGGTGGATAGCCACTGAAAAATTATGCTTGTATATATATATATATATATATATATATATATATATATATATATATATATATATATATATATATATATATATATATATATATATATATTATATATATATATATATATATATATATATATATATATATATATATATGAGGAAGAGAGGGAGGCTGGCGGGACAGTCAACTTATGAAAACTAATTTTACTTTAATGATTTCCCTCAGGCTGAACGCCTCATGCAGTTGACACTCTCTGAGAGACGCAAAAAAATAATCAATGGGAACATTCTTGTAGCAGAAATCCTGAACTTGTACCCGTGGATTCAGACTTTTGATGGCATAAGTGTGTATATATGTACACTTTATGGATTTTGCTACATATTGTTACTAATTGTCAACTTTATTTGTAGGGCTATAATGTATATAGCTATTTATATTTTATAGTAGGTAATTGATATTTAACTACTGGTACTTCCATTCTCCCTCTCAGGCTCAGAGGCCTCAGTGACGGGAGATAAGCACTCATAACTGAGAACAGTTATTGCAGATGCTCATCTCTGTAACCTTCACATATAATTATTTGATGCTTATATCTTTACAGATAATGAAGGAGTTCCTGAGATTAGAACCACAAGCGGATGAACCAGACCCAAGAGTAGCAGTTTTGAAAGGGCTGGAGAAATATAGGCTCCCAATAATTGCCATTCTCAAAAAAAGAAAAGCAGTTCCTCTGTATATGGAAACCTTACTTGAAGCTAAATCCCCACGATGAAAGTCAATGTGAGTAATGTCTAGTTCAATTTGTTCATTTCAGTAGCTGGTACCAATTTAATATATGTATCTTTTCATCATTAGCAATGCATCTTTCACTTTTATAAGCTTAGTATTCATGAAACTATGCTGCATGCAAAAACCAAACATATGATATATATATATATATATATATATATATATATATATATATATATATATATATATATATATATATATATATATATATATATATATATATATATATATATATATATATTTTTTTTTTTTTTTTAATGCCTTTTTTACCTTTTTTTTTTCATTTCTCTATGTTATTGCAAGTGATAAGTGAAGCTTCTTTATTACTGTTCTGAGCATTTCTGTAGATTTGTTTAGTTAGTATATCCCATAGAAATACTCATTTTCTTTTTTTGTGTGGCTTTAAAGGATTAATGGTGACATATGGATATGATCTGGGTTAAAAGCTTGTACAAATAAGGTTAAATTTCTATTTTTGCACTTGTTGTTTCCCTAAGTTTCTTAAAAGTACTGTGATATAATGATTAGCAGTGGACTAATTAATTATTCTTTACAGGGTCTGTAACTCCTTACATTTAATTTATGTTAACTTTACTTACATATTTTTTCCTTTAGTTTATGAATGGGAGGAAGGTTTAATATTCATATCTTAAGAGATGCTTACTTTCTTTTCCGCATTGCAAGTTTTAGTGATTAATACTAACAAATGTGTATTATTTACTTAATGGCTTGTTAAAGCAGGTTGTTTTTGTGTTGCTTTTTTTTTTTTTCTCATGCTAGGATGAAGTGTTACTAATGGAGTTTATTTTTTACATATGTTTTATATATCATTACAGTTTTGAGGGGAGCTTTCTGTTAAATGTTCAAGTGAAAAGCATATTATAGTATAGATGATAAAAATTATAGTGTTTATTTTTTTTTATTTTTTTTTTTTTTAATGCAATGAAATGTAAGGAACATTTAATTGTATATGAATATATTGAATTTATTACCTATTCTCTCCATAACCTTGAGACAGCAGTAGCTAGCTGCTAGTATTAAAGGTACTAAAGATTCATCATCTGCCTAAGAAAGACTAACTAATTAGTCATTTAATTGACTAACCTATGATCCACTTTACTAATGTGGTTAGTAGAAGCAGTGAACAGTACGAAGGCATTAGTCAGATATATTTCAGTAAGACCATACTCAGGTTGAGTGCTCAGTTAGTCACAAATTGACTAACATTATGTTAGTCACTGTGACTAATGCTGCCACTCGTTCTAGACCCCATGTGTTTTACTAAGAAAAGTTAGTCAGCACGACTAACTTTGGTTTTGTGTGATATATAAAGGTACTAGTCCTTGCTGGCGCCCGAGAGTGTAAGAAAGGCGGGAAAAGTGAGTGGCGAGTGTGTGGGGCGACACTGTACCCTCCCCACGGTTTTGGAGGACAAAGTGAAAGATGGAGGCGGAAGGAAGGGCCAGTGAGCTGCGTATGCTTCACCTCTGAGTGGACGTAGGGGAAAAAAAAAAATGACACGTTTCGGAAATAACTTGTATCATAAGTAGAGAACGTGCATTGCAAGCCGCGCATTGCAAGGCCACGAGAGTACGTGGTATGATCGCAAGTGACACGTCCGGAAATCAGCGTTTAATTGCGTGTGTCTTAATAGAAAAAAATAGCTGATTTCCAAATTATACATCAAAGTATGACCTCGTCTAGTTCAGAAGGGTCCTTCGTATAAATGCACTGGTGTGTGTATGTGTGTGTGAGTGTTTTTGCTAGTTATCTCTCTCTCTCTCTCTCTCTGTCAGGAGTTGCACAGGTCTTCAAGGGTATTTTTACGGTTTTAGTGACAGATTAACAACATTTCTACATTAATAACAGGAGAAACACCATTGAAAACCCTGATAATCATCTTTATAGCTTTGAAAAACAGTCATGAGGAGAGAGAGAGAGAGAGAGAGAGAGAGAGAGAGAGAGAGAGAGAGAGAGAGAGAGAGTAGGAGCCAGGGTTGCCAGGTCTGCGGCAGTATTCCCGCGCACTTTTACTCCAAAAAGAGCCCAAAACCCGCGGACTCCACCCTCCAAAAGAGCCCAAAAAGAGCCCAATATTTTATGAATAATATGCATGTTGTGTTAAAAACGAGAAAGGTAGAAAACGAGACATACTTTATTTAAACCTATAATAATAATAATGATAATAATAATAATAATAATAATAATAATAGTGATATTAGTAGTAGTAGTAGTAATTGTTGTTGTTGTGGTAGTAGTAGTAGTAGTAACAGCAATAATAAAGAGTATTGTCAGTACTTTCGTCTATTATCAATGAATATTCACTTTTGCCAATGTCACAACACATTTCCTTCAGCATACACGGTGCTAACACTTTGTTTACGAGTGCCGTGCATTTTGTCCTATGTAAGGATATATCCTTACCAGAAACATCTTTTACTAGCTCACCCATGTGATCGATTGTCCTGACGCTTGAATGACAAGCAATGTGAGCTGCTAACTTCAGCTCAGCAACTTTTGCATCACTAGTGACTTTTGTTCTTGATAACTCTGATTGAAACAGAGTCCTCATGTTAGAAAATGGAGCAGCATTTTTCTCATGCTTTGCTGTTAGACCATGCTTGATAAGGTCACTGTGATGGGCTCTGATCACAGTTTTGCAAAATTTGCAGGATGCATGAGTATCATCGCCGGGTATACTCCTTATCCACGTCTTGAGCCCGTCCTCTTGTTCCCACTCTTTACAGTATCTTTTGCTGTATTTCGACCACTTGCTCATGTTCACTTGAGCGTACACACGTATGCACGTGGCCTGTATCCAGTATACTTGTATCTCCTCCAGGCAGGCTGAGGCAGCTATGAGGCTGAGAATAAACTGGCTGTGTTTCAGTGTGTGTGCTGTGAGGTGAATGTGGAAATTATGGGTGCGGCATGCAGGTGTTCAGGATGGGTGTCCTACAGTCTTAATGAGGTCATGGGGCCCCAGTAGTAATCCCCTTAGGGAGAGGGGAGACTTGTTCACACCCTTCTGCTGGCTGACCTGGCGCCATTCCTTAACATATGAGTGAGTCTACTCCCTGATTTGGTATGTCGGGAAGGCAAGAGTATATTATATATTTTCAAATATAAGTAGCCCAGAAAATAGCCCAACTGCGGTAAAAAGAGCCCAAAAAGCGCCAAACCGCGGAAACCATATTTTTCACGCCCAATACCAGGAACGACTCTGGTAGGAGCATTTCAGTTGAGCCTATTCTGCCCTGGTTCGTGTTTGCTGCGGTGACACGGTGCCGCACTGAGTGAAGATTGCGTTTATAATCACTTATCGGTGGAGTGGGGAAAGGAGAGTCAGGAAGTGAGGATATTTATATTATTTGACATATTATTTGATAGCATGTCAACTTTTGTGTGTGTGTGTGTGGGTGGGTGTTGGATCAGTGACAGGTGGCGCTGGGGAGTTACCACGGCGAGCGGCTGGCTGGCTGCAGTGTTTTGGTCAGCACTGGTCAATCTTGCCCTACACGCTCTATTAACTAGTGTTTCCGTCTTCCCGACACCTTCTTCCTGCACCAAGCACCGTCAAGCATCACCAGAGAGGCACGAGTACGTAAGGTGAGTCTAGCGGGGCCAATCTCTCCTCAGTCAGCCTTACTGCCTTCACAACACCCTAATCCTCCCTGTAGTGTCTTGTATTCGTTTATTTAGGATTCATTATTCGTTATTTAGTTTTTTTAGGGGTTAATTATTTATATTTAGGTTTTGTTTACGTCTGAGTCTGGAAAGAGTTGGAAATTTATTCAAATATTTAATGTTCGCTAATATGTAAACAAGCCCTCAGCTGTGTTATTAGCCATTATTTGCCTCGTCTCTCACTTATTGTAAGCCTAACATATCACAAGATGGATCCACATGTCTAGCCTTCATATCCGCTGGTCAGATATATCCGTCATTGCCTGGTTTTGGTGTTATATAGGAATAAATAAGGCAACATGGCCGCCGGCTCCCCCACTGAGGTCGCCCCCGAGGGCCGTCATGATGGACTGGCACCTGTTCCGGCTTGTTGGTTCCAATATTTTTTTTAATTTTTCTGAATTAATTTATTTGGCTTGTATAGTAAGATTTTATGGCTTCTAAAAATATTTCGTTGCTTTTGAAGTGTTTTTCTTGCTTCAGTTAAGTAAATGTGCTGAATCTGGTGGTGTTTTTTATGTAAATAAGGGGCAGTTTGTACGGTGAAATTTACCCAGCCTGGTTTTTGGCTTTTTTATTTGAGGCTTTAATGAAGATTTTATTGCTTCAAAAAATCGTTTATGATTTTTAAAGTATGTTGCGTTCCTGTTGAGTTAAGTATGTGGAATTTGATAGGCTTATTGTCCCGTTGAAAGTGGTGATTTTGTCATTTTTTAGCTTCTTTATTTTTTTATTGTAGCTTGTAACTAAGTGTGCATTATTTTAAAAAATAGTTCAGATTTTTTAAAATGTTTTTTTACCAGTGTAAAGTGGAATAGGTGGACTTTTCAGTGTTTTTAATGGTGTGAAAATTTCCAACACTTTTTCCATATTTCACATAATATTTCTTTATAACTACTGAGACTGGAGGTGTTTTGATATTGTGAATATTAATTAAAGTAATTGTCAAGTCAGAATATATAATGCATTCGAGCCTAGCTTCATTTTTTCTATGGGTCAATTTCAAAATGAAATACATTACGTACGTATGGCAGCGGGGCGCCGGCACCTCGCCTGTGACGTCATCAAGGATTCGGGACTCTGTCTGCTCCAGTGTCTCCTCAATATTTACCGTAATTTACAGTGTTTTCCAAGTGTTTCCAGCTGTTTCTAAAGTCAGGCGTGTAGATAGTTGTAGTAGAAGGAAGAAAATAAGAGAAATGAAAGAGGAGAAGGAAGAAATAAAAAGAAATGGAGGAGGAGGCAAAACAAGTAAACAATATTTAGCTTAGTTTCCCTTTCTGCGCTGCAGTTCTCTGTAATATTTGGTGTGTTTTGGGTGTTTTATGTGTTTAGGATGTATGTAGGAATATTGTGGGGTGTTTAGAGTGTGTTTTGGTGGTGTTTAGGTGTGTTTTGGGTGTATATTTGCTGTTATCATTGTGTTTTGGGTGAATTTTGGGTGTTTTAAATGTGGTTTAGGATGTTTTTAGTTATATTGTAAGTGGTTTGAGTCGTGTGGGGTGTTTTGAGTATATTGTGGGATGTTTCTGTGTGTTATGGGTGTGTTTGGGGGTATATTGAGGTGTAGTGAGTTTGTTTTGGGTTTATTTTCTGTTTTAAGTGTTTCGGTGAGTTTGGGTGTGTGTGTCGGGTCTTTTGAGGTGTATTTGATTGTGTGGAAGTAGTTTTGGGTCTTTAAGGGTGTGTTTGTGGCGTGTTTGTGGTGTTGAGTGGTGCTTTAAGTGTGTTTTGGATGTTTTGATGTGTTTTGGGTGTGTTTGATGAGTTTTGGGGTGTTGTAGTGTATTTTGGGTGTTTTAAATCTTTTGAGTGTGTCTGGATGAGTTTTAGGTATATTGGGGTGCTTTGAGTGTGTTTTGGATAAACTTCGCGTGATTGGGGTGGGTTATTTGGATATTTTTAGATGTTACAGGGTGTTTTCAGTGAATATTCAATATTTGGTTGTGTTTAGGTGAGTGTAGTGGGTATTTTGGGGTGTTGTGATGTGTTTTGGTTGTGTTTTGGATGTTTTGAGTGTATTTTGAGTGTGTTTTGGTAAGTTTTGTTGCATGTAGGGATGTTGAGTGTTATATATATATATATATATATATATATATATATATATATATATATATATATATATATATATATATATATATATAATGGGAAGGCAATGAGATGAGGGACAAAAGAACATGGGATGCACCGCCTGTGTTCATACCGGGATCTGATGTCAGTTCTTGTGAAGGGCCAGAATGCATATTCCTGAAGTCTGGAAGGAGTCGTCCGCCAGCCTGTATGGACACTAGGCTGTAGCTCCAAAACTAACTGTAGGATTCTCTCTAAAATAGTCTCATTGAGATTCTTGCACAAAATTACCTATACGTAACTTAATCTAACCTAACCTAACCGCTACAAGAGTAAATGGGCCGAAACATTACCAGACTTCAGGAATATGCCTCCAGAGGGATACAGGTTAAGGTCGCTTCACACACATCAGTGCCGTATTCGTTCCATGCTGTTCAGTGCTTCAGTGTCAGTAAAAAAAAAATTCATCATTTTGGAATTCAGCGGAAGCATTTACACACGTCCGGCGAAGTACCGTGTTTTGAAAGAAGTGATTGTTACGTCTCCGTTCCGTGAAATGGAATATCGTCGTCACTGGTATTTTAAAAATTTTCACGGATGTCGGACAAGTGTTTGAAATAAAATAGAAGAAATTGAAATGGTGATAAATACTCTTTTTAATTGATGTAATTAATCACATTGTACATTATACTTACCACAACACACCACATCACACCACACCACATCATAACACACCACACCATACCACAGCACACCACACATCACTGAGCAATGTCATCAAACAGTTTTTGGACATTCTTAAGTACTGGAAAATTTTTGTTTCATCATTAATTAATTCCTTGCACAGAGTAGCAAAATCTCCTTCAGTTTCTCTTTTTCTTCCACGTTTCATGTACCCACTTTTCTTTTCTTTATTTTTTGTTAAGCAAGCATCTTGCTCTTCATGAAGAATTATGACAATCATAGCCAACTCCACGTCTGAAAGGGATATGTGTGCATAGACGTCACGAAAGCGACATGGATATCACTGACACTATACGATACTAATACGGCACTGATAGGTGTGAAACCACCTTTGAGTGTACTATTCAGATAGTGTACCCACTATCTGCCAATTTCACTGGGACAAAAGCACAATTAGGTGATTGTTAAGAAGAAGAACAACAATAATAATAATAATAATAATAATAATAATAATAATAATAATAATAATATAACAAAAGGAGTTAAGCCATCTATATAGTTAGCTAGATTGATATTATCATTATTATTGTTATCATCATTATTACATATCAAGGTATTGTGACATTATTATTAATAATATATTATTATTATTATTTTCATTATTATTATTATTATTATTATTATTATTATTATTATTGTTATTATTATTATCATTATCATATTTCAGCTATCCAACATCAGAACAGTATATGAATATCGCAAATGCTGTTTTGACATCATTTCCTGCCATCCTGAGAAACAGTGATCTCGAGGAGCATGAATTGCAGCTGCAATGGAAATTGCGCATCCAGCGCAAGTTTCAGAATTCAAGAAAGAGGCAGGATTCCTCAGTGACTGAGGTGACGTCAAGGAAAAAGAAGATCCCTTGCATAGCGCCAAAAGAGACTACGTGTCCACTGATGTATGGAGTAAAGGCTTACCTTCCACCAAGGCCCCATTCAGAAGATGATGAGTCATTAGAGAGACATAGACAGTGGCTTGCTCTACATTGGATGAAGAAAGATCCCGAGTTAGATAAGGTATGTGATATTTGTACGCTTGATTTATCTTTTTTATATTTCAGAGACTTCTTTACTGGTGTTGTTTAAAAATACCTGCTCTTATGTAAGCAATTTCAATGGTACTGGTGGATAGCCACTGAAAAATTATGCTTGTATATATATATATATATATATATATATATATATATATATATATATATATATATATATATATATATATATATATATATATATATATATATATATGAGGGAGAGAGGGAGGCTGGCGGGACAGTCAACTTATGAAAACTAATTTTACTTTAATGATTTCCCTCAGGCTGAACGCCTCATGCAGTTGACACTCTCTGAGAGACGCAAAAAAATAATCAATGGGAACATTCTTCTAGCAGAAATCCTGAACTTGTACCTGTGGATTCAGACTTTTGATGGCATAAGTGTGTATATATGTACACTTTATGGATTTTGCTACATATTGTTACTAATTGTCAACTTTATTTGTAGGGCTATAATGTATATAGCTATTTATATTTTATAGTAGGTAATTGATATTTAACTACTGGTACTTCCATTCTCCCTCTCAGGCTCAGAGGCCTCAGTGACGGGAGATAAGCACTCATAACTAAGAACAGTTATTGCAGATGCTCATCTCTGTAACCTTCACATATAATTATTTGATGCTTATATCTTTACAGATAATGAAGGAGTTCCTGAGATTAGAACCACAAGCGGATGAACCAGACCCAAGAGTAGCAGCTTTGAAAGGGCTGGAGAAATATAGACTCCCAATAATTGCCATTCTCAAAAAAAGAAAAGCAGTTCCTCTGTATATGGAAACCTTACTTGAAGCTAAATCCCCACGATGAAAGTCAATGTGAGTAATGTCTAGTTCAATTTGTTCATTTCAGTAGCTGGTACCAATTTAATATATGTATCTTTTCATCATTAGCAATGCATCTTTCACTTTTATAAGCTTAGTATTCATGAAACTATGCTGCATGCAAAAACCAAACATATGATATATATATATATAATATATATATATATATATATATATATATATATATATATATATATATATATATATATATATATATATATATATATATATATATATATATATATATATATATATATATATATATATATATTTTTTTTTTAATGCCTTTTTTACCTTTTTTTTTTTTATTTCTCTATGTTATTGCAAGTGATAAGTGAAGCTTCTTTATTACTGTTCTGAGCATTTCTGTAGATTTGTTTAGTTAGTATATCCCATAGAAATACTCATTTTCTTTTTTTGTGTGGCTTTAAAGGATTAATGGTGACATATGGATATGATCTGGGTTAAAAGCTTGTACAAATAAGGTTAAATGTCTATTTTTGCACTTGTTGTTTCCCTAAGTTTCTTAAAAGTACTGTGATATAATGATTAGCAGTGGACTAATTAATTATTCTTTACAGGGTCTGTAACTCCTTACATTTAATTTATGTTAACTTTACTTACATATTTTTTCCTTTAGTTTATGAATGGGAGGAAGGTTTAATATTCATATCTTAAGAGATGCTTACTTTCTTTTCCGCATTGCAAGTTTTAGTGATTAATACTCACAAATGTGTATTATTTACTTAATGGCTTGTTAAAGCAGGTTGTTTTTGTGTTGCTTTTTTTTTTTTTCTCATGCTACGATGAAGTGTTACTAATGGAGTTTATTTTTTACATATGTTTTATATATCATTACAGTTTTGAGGGGAGCTTTCTGTTAAATGTTCAAGTGAAAAGCATATTATACTATAGATGATAAAAATTATAGTGTTTATTTTTTTTATTTATTTTTTTTTAATGCAATGAAATGTAGGGAACATTTAATTGTATATGAATATATTGAATTTATTACCTATTCTCTCCATAACCTTGAGACAGCAGTAGCTAGCTGCTAGTATTAAAGGTACTAATGATTCATCATCTGCCTAAGAAAGACTAACTAATTAGTCATTTAATTGACTAACCTATGATCCACTTTACTAATGTGGTTAGTAGAAGCAGTGAACAGTACGAAGGCATTAGTCAGATATATTTGAGTAAGACCATACTCAGGTTGAGTGCTCAGTTAGTCACAAATTGACTAACATTATGTTAGTCACTGTGACTAATGCCACTCGTTCTAGACCCCATGTGTTTTACTAAGAAAAGTTAGTCAGCACGACTAACTTTGGTTTTGTGTGATATATAAAGGTACTAGGCCTTGCTGGCGCCCGAGAGTGTAAGAAAGGCGGGAAAAGTGAGTGGCGAGTGTGTGGGGCGACACTGTACCCTCCCCACGGTTTTGGAGGACAAAGTGAAAGATGGAGGCGGAAGGAAGGGCCAGTGAGCTGCGTATGCTTCACCTCTGAGTGGACGTAGGGGAAAAAAAAAATGACACGTTTCGGAAATAACTTGTATCATAAGTAGAGAACGTGCATCCCTTAAGCAGCTGCGCATTGCAAGGCCACGAGAGTACGTGGTATGATCGCAAGTGACACGTCCGGAAATCAGCGTTTAATTGCGTGTGTCTTAATAGAAAAAAATAGCTGATTTCCAAATTATACATCAAAGTATGACCTCGTCTAGTTCAGAAGAGTCCTTCGTATAAATGCACTGGTGTGTGTATGTGTGTGTGAGTGTTATTGCTAGTTATCTCTCTCTCTCTCTCTCTCTCTCTCTCTCTCTCTCTCTGTCAGGAGTTGCACAGGTCTTCAAGGGTATTTTTACGGTTTTAGTGACAGATTAACAACATTTCTACATTAATAACAGGAGAAACACCATTGAAAACCCTGATAATCATCTTTATAGCTTTGAAAAACAGTCATGAGGAGAGAGAGAG
The DNA here is from genome assembly GCF_035594125.1 of Scylla paramamosain. Taxonomy (NCBI): domain Eukaryota; kingdom Metazoa; phylum Arthropoda; class Malacostraca; order Decapoda; family Portunidae; genus Scylla; species Scylla paramamosain. The sequence goes on from NC_087160.1 coordinate 22,734,737, forward strand.
AGAGAGAGAGAGAGAGAGAGAGAGAGTAGGAGCCAGGGTTGCCAGGTCTGCGGCAGTATTCCCGCGCACTTTTACTCCAAAAAGAGCCCAAAACCCGCGGACTCCACCCTCCAAAAGAGCCCAAAAAGAGCCCAATATTTTATGAATAATATGCATGTTGTGTTAAAAACGAGAAAGGTAGAAAACGAGACATACTTTATTTAAACCTATAATAATAATAATGATAATAATAATAATAATAATAATAATAATAGTGATAGTAGTAGTAGTAGTAGTAATTGTTGTTGTTGTGGTAGTAGTAGTAGTAGTAACAGCAATAATAAAGAGTATTGTCAGTACTTTCGTCTATTATCAATGAATATTCACTTTTGCCAATGTCACAACACATTTCCTTCAGCATACACGGTGCTAACACTTTGTTTACGAGTGCCGTGCATTTTGTCCTATGTAAGGATATATCCTTACCAGAAACATCTTTTACTAGCTCACCCATGTGATCGATTGTCCTGACGCTTGAATGACAAGCAATGTGAGCTGCTAACTTCAGCTCAGCAACTTTTGCATCACTAGTGACTTTTGTTCTTGATAACCCTGATTGAAACAGAGTCCTCATGTTAGAAAATGGAGCAGCATTTTTCTCATGCTTTGCTGTTAGACCATGCTTGATAAGGTCACTGTGATGGGCTCTGATCACAGTTTTGCAAAATTTGCAGGATGCATGAGTATCATCGCCGGGTATACTCCTTATCCACGTCTTGAGCCCGTCCTCTTGTTCCCACTCTTTACAGTATCTTTTGCTGTATTTCGACCACTTGCTCATGTTCACTTGAGCGTACACACGTATGCACGTGGCCTGTATCCAGTATACTTGTATCTCCTCCAGGCAGGCTGAGGCAGCTATGAGGCTGAGAATAAACTGGCTGTGTTTCAGTGTGTGTGCTGTGAGGTGAATGTGGAAATTATGGGTGCGGCATGCAGGTGTTCAGGATGGGTGTCCTACAGTCTTAATGAGGTCATGCGGCCCTAGTAGTAATCCCCTTAGGGAGAGGGGAGACTTGTTCACACCCTTCTGCTGGCTGACCTGGCGCCATTCCTTAACATATGAGTGAGTCTACTCCCTGATTTGGTATGTTGGAAAGGCAAGAGTATATTATATATTTTCAAATAAGTAGCCAAGAAAATAGCCCAACTGCGGTAAAAAGAGCCCAAAAAGCGCCAAACCGCGGAAACCATATTTTTCACGCCCAATACCAGGAACGACTCTGGTAGGAGCATTTCAGTTGAGCCTATTCTGCCCTAGTTCGTGTTTGCTGCGGTGACACGGTGCCGCAGTGAGTGAAGATTGCGTTTATAATCACTTATCGGTGGAGTGGGGAAAGGAGAGTCAGGAAGTGAGGATATTTATATTATTTGACATATTATTTGATAGCATGTCAACTTTTGTGTGTGTGTGTGTGGGTGGGTGTTGGATCAGTGACAGGTGGCGCTGGGGAGTTACCACGGCGAGCGGCTGGCTGGCTGCAGTGTTTTGGTCAGCACTGGTCAATCTTGCCCTACACGCTCTATTAACTAGTGTTTCCGTCTTCCCGACACCTTCTTCCTTCACCAAGCACCGTCAAGCATCACCAGAGAGGCACGAGTACGTAAGGTGAGTCTAGCGGGGCCAATCTCTCCTCAGTCAGCCTTACTGCCTTCACAACACCCTAATCCTCCCTGTAGTGTCTTGTATTCGTTTATTTAGGATTCATTATTCGTTATTTAGTTTTTTTAGGGGTTAATTATTTATATTTAGGTTTTGTTTACGTCTGAGTCTGGAAAGAGTTGGAAATTTATTCAAATATTTAATGTTCGCTAATATGTAAACAAGCCCTCAGCTGTGTTATTAGCCATTATTTGCCTCGTCTCTCACTTATTGTAAGCCTAACATATCACAAGATGGATCCACATGTCTAGCCTTCATATCCGCTGGTCAGATATATCCGTCATTGCCTGGTTTTGGTGTTATATAGGAATAAATAAGGCAACATGGCCGCCGGCTCCCCCACTGAGGTCGCCCCCGAGGGCCGTCATGATGGACTGGCACCTGTTCCGGCTTGTTGGTTCCAATATTTTTTTAAATTTTTCTGAACTAATTTATTTGGCTTGTATAGTAAGATTTTATGGTTTCTAAAAATATTTCGTTGCTTTTGAAGAGTTTTTCTTGCTTCAGTTAAGTAAATGTGCTGAATCTGGTGGTGTTTTTTATGTAAATAAGGGGCAGTTTGTACGGTGAAATTTACCCAGCCTGGTTTTTGGCTTTTTTATTTGAGGCTTTAATGAAGATTTTATTGCTTCAAAAAATCGTTTATGATTTTTAAAGTATGTTGCGTTCCTGTTGAGTTAAGTATGTGGAATTTGATAGGCTTATTGTCCCGTTGAAAGTGGTGATTTTGTCATTTTTTAGCTTCTTCATTTTTTTATTGTAGCTTGTAACTAAGTGTGCATTATTTTAAAAAATAGTTCAGATTTTTTAAAATGTTTTTTTACCAGTGTAAAGTGGAATAGGTGGACTTTTCAGTGTTTTTAATGGTGTGAAAATTTCCAACACTTTTTCCATATTTCACATAATATTTCTTTATAACTACTGAGACTGGAGGTGTTTTGATATTGTGAATATTAATTAAAGTAATTGTCAAGTCAGAATATATAATGCATTCGAGCCTAGCTTCATTTTTTCTATGGGTCAATTTCAAAATGAAATACATTACGTACGTATGGCAGCGGGGCGCCGGCACCTCGCCTGTGACGTCATCAAGGATTCGGGACTCTGTCTGCTCCAGTGTCTCCTCAATATTTACCGTAATTTCCAGTGTTTTCCAAGTGTTTCCAGCTGTTTCTAAAGTCAGGCGTGTAGATATTTGTAGTAGAAGGAAGAAAATAAGAGAAATGATAGAGGAGAAGGAAGAAATAAAAAGAAATGGAGGAGGAGGCAAAACAAGTAAACAATATTTAGCTTAGTTTCCCTTTCTGCGCTGCAGTTCTCTGTAATATTTGGTGTGTTTTGGGTGTTTTATGTGTTTAGGATGTATGTAGGAATATTGTGGGGTGTTTAGAGTGTGTTTTGGTGGTGTTTAGGTGTGTTTTGGGTGTATATTTGCTGTTATCATTGTGTTTTGGGTGAATTTTGGGTGTTTTAAATGTGGTTTAGGATGTTTTTAGTTATATTGTAAGTGGTTTGAGTCGTGTGGGGTGTTTTGAGTATATTGTGGGATGTTTCTGTGTGTTATGGGTGTGTTTGGGGGTATATTGAGGTGTAGTGAGTTTGTTTTGGGTTTATTTTCTGTTTTAAGTGTTTCGGTGAGTTTGGGTGTGTGTGTCGGGTCTTTTGAGGTGTATTTGATTGTGTGGAAGTAGTTTTGGGTCTTTAAGGGTGTGTTTGTGGCGTGTTTGTGGTGTTGAGTGGTGCTTTAAGTGTGTTTTGGATGTTTTGATGTGTTTTGGGTGTGTTTGATGAGTTTTGGGGTGTTGTAGTGTATTTTGGGTGTTTTAAATCTTTTGAGTGTGTTTGGATGAGTTTTAGGTATATTGGGGTGCTTTGAGTGTGTTTTGGATAAATTTCGCGTGATTGGGGTGGGTTATTTGGATATTTTTAGATGTTACAGGGTGTTTTCAGTGAATATTCAATATTTGGTTGTGTTTAGGTGAGTGTAGTGGGTATTTTGGGGTGTTGTGATGTGTTTTGGTTGGTTTTTGGATGTTTTGAGTGTATTTTGAGTGTGTTTTGGTAAGTTTTGTTGCATGTAGGAATGTTGAGTGTTATATACGAGTATATATATATATATATATATATATATATATATATATATATATATATATATATATATATATATATATATATATATATATATATATATATATATATATATAATAGGAAGGCAATGAGAAGAGGGACAAAAGAACACGGGATGCACCGCCTGTGTTCATACCGGGATCTGATGTCAGTTCTTGTGAAGGGCCAGAATGCATATTCCTGAAGTCTGGAAGGAGTCGTCCGCCAGCCTGTATGGACACTAGGCTGTAGCTTTAAAACTAACTGTAGGATTCTCTCTAAAATAGTCTCATTCAGATTCTTGCACAAAATTACCTATACGTAACTTAATCTAACCTAACCTAACCGCTACAAGAGTAAATGGGCCGAAACATTACCAGACTTCAGGAATATGCCTCCAGAGGGATACAGGTTAAGGTCGCTTCACACACATCAGTGCCGTATTCGTTCCATGCTGTTCAGTGCTTCAGTGTCAGTAAAAAAAAAATTCATCATTTTGGAATTCAGCGGAAGCATTTACACACGTCCGGCGAAGTACCGTGTTTTGACAGAAGTGATTGTTACGTCTCCGTTCCGTGAAATGGAATATCGTCGTCACTGGTATTTTAAAAATTTTCACGGATGTCGGACAAGTGTTTGAAATAAAATAGAAGAAATTGAAATGGTGATAAATACTCTTTTTAATTGATGTAATTAATCACCTTGTACATTATACTTACCACAACACACCACATCATACCACACCACATCATAACACACCACACCATACCACAGCACACCACACATCACTGAGCAATGTCATCAAACAGTTTTTGGACATTCTTAAGTACTGGAAAATTTTTGTTTCATCATTAATTAATTCCTTGCACAGAGTAGCAAAATCTCCTTCAGTTTCTCTTTTTCTTCCACGTTTCATGTACCCACTTTTCTTTTCTTTATTTTTTGTTAAGCAAGCATCTTGCTCTTCATGAAGAATTATGACAATCATAGCCAACTCCACGTCTGAAAGGGATATGTGTGCATAGACGTCACGAAAGCGACATGGATATCACTGACACTATACGATACTAATACGGCACTGATAGGTGTGAAACCACCTTTGAGTGTACTATTCAGATAGTGTACCCACTATCTGCCAATTTCACTGGGACAAAAGCACAATTAGGTGATTGTTAAGAAGAAGAACAACAATAATAATAATAATAATAATAATAATAATAATAATAATAATAATAATAAAAGGAGTTAAGCCATCTATATAGTTAGCTAGATTGATATTATCATTATTATTGTTATCATCATTATTACATATCAAGGTATTGTGACATTATTATTAATAATATATTATTATTATTATTATTATTATTATTATTATTATTATTATTATTATTATTATTATTGTTATTATTATTATCATTATCATATTTCAGCTATCGAACATCAGAACAGTATATGAATATCGCAAATGCTGTTTTGACATCATTTCCTGCCATCCTGAGAAACAGTGATCTCGAGGAGCATGAATTGCAGCTGCAATGGAAATTACGCATCCAGCGCAAGTTTCAGAATTCAAGAAAGAGGCAGGATTCCTCAGTGACTGAGGTGACGTCAAGGAAAAAGAAGATCCCTTGCATAGCGCCAAAAGAGACTACATGTCCACTGATGTATGGAGTAAAGGCTTACCTTCCACCAAGGCCCCATTCAGAAGATGATGATTCATTAGAGAGACATAGACAGTGGCTTGCTCTACATTGGATGAAGAAAGATCCCGAGTTAGATAAGGTATGTGATATTTGTACGCTTGATTTATCTTTTTTATATTTCAGAGACTTCTTTACTGGTGTTGTTTAAAAATACCTGCTCTTATGTAAGCAATTTCAATGGTACTGGTGGATAGCCACTGAAAAATTATGCTTGTATATATATATATATATATATATATATATATATATATATATATATATATATATATATATATATATATATATATATATATATATATATATATATATATATATATATATATATATATATATATATATATATATATGAGGGAGAGAGGGAGGCTGGCGGGACAGTCAACTTATGAAAACTAATTTTACTTTAATGATTTCCCTCAGGCTGAACGCCTCATGCAGTTGACACTCTCTGAGAGACGCAAAAAAATAATCAATGGGAACATTCTTCTAGCAAAAATCCTGAACTTGTACCCGTGGATTCAGACTTTTGATGGCATAAGTGTGTATATATGTACACTTTATGGATTTTGCTACATATTGTTACTAATTGTCAACTTTATTTGTAGGGCTATAATGTATATAGCTATTTATATTTTATAGTAGGTAATTGATATTTAACTACTGGTACTTCCATTCTCCCTCTCAGGCTCAGAGGCCTCAGTGACGGGAGATAAGCACTCATAACTAAGAACAGTTATTGCAGATGCTCATCTCTGTAACCTTCACATATAATTATTTGATGCTTATATCTTTACAGATAATGAAGGAGTTCCTGAGATTAGAACCACAAGCGGATGAACCAGACCCAAGAGTAGCAGTTTTGAAAGGGCTGGAGAAATATAGGCTCCCAATAATTGCCATTCTCAAAAAAAGAAAAGCATTTCCTCTGTATATGGAAACCTTACTTGAAGCTAAATCCCCACGATGAAAGTCAATGTGAGTAATGTCTAGTTCAATTTGTTCATTTCAGTAGCTGGTACCAATTTAATATATGTATCTTTTCATCATTAGCAATGCATCTTTCACTTTCATAAGCTTAGTATTCATGAAACTATGCTGCATGCAAAAACCAAACATATGATATATATATATATATATATATATATATATATATATATATATATATATATATATATATATATATATATATATATATATATATATATATATATATATATATTTTTTTTTTTTTTTTTTTTTTTTTTTTTTTAATTTTTTAATGCCTTTTTTACCTTTTTTTTTTTTTTATTTCTCTATGTTATTGCAAGTGATAAGTGAAGCTTCCTTATTACTGTTCTGAGCATTTCTGTAGATTTCTTTAGTTAGTATATCCCATAGATATACTCATTTTCTTTTTTTGTGTGGCTTTAAAGGATTAATGGTGACATATGGATATGATCTGGGTTAAAAGCTTGTACAAATAAGGTTAAATGTCTATTTTTGCACTTGTTGTTTCCCTAAGTTTCTTAAAAGTACTGTGATATAATGATTAGCAGTGGACTAATTAATTATTCTTTACAGGGTCTGTAACTCCTTACATTTAATTTATGTTAACTTTACTTACATATTTTTTCCTTTAGTTTATGAATGGGAGGAAGGTTTAATATTCATATCTTAAGAGATGCTTACTTTCTTTTCCGCATTGCAAGTTTTAGTGATTAATACTCACAAATGTGTATTATTTACTTAATGGCTTGTTAAAGCAGGTTGTTTTTGTGTTGCTTTTTTTTTTTTTCTCATGCTACGATGAAGTGTTACTAATGGAGTTTATTTTTTACATATGTTTTATATATCATTACAGTTTTGAGGGGAGCTTTCTGTTAAATGTTCAAGTGAAAAGCATATTATACTATAGATGATAAAAATTAGTGTTTATTTTTTTTATTTTTTTTTTTTTTTAATGCAATGAAATGTAGGGAACATTTAATTGTATATGAATATATTGAATTTATTACCTATTCTCTCCATAACCTTGAGACAGCAGTAGCTAGCTGCTAGTATTAAAGGTACTAATGATTCATCATCTGCCTAAGAAAGACTAACTAATTAGTCATTTAATTGACTAACCTATGATCCACTTTACTAATGTGGTTAGTAGAAGCAGTGAACAGTACGAAGGCATTAGTCAGATATATTTGAGTAAGACCATACTCAGGTTGAGTGCTCAGTTAGTCACAAATTGACTAACATTATGTTAGTCACTGTGACTAATGCTGCCACTCGTTCTAGACCCCATGGGTTTTACTAAGAAAAGTTAGTCAGCACGACTAACTTTGGTTTTGTGTGATATATAAAGGTACTAGGCCTTGCTGGCGCCCGAGAGTGTAAGAAAGGCGGGAAAAGTGAGTGGTGAGTGTGTGGGGCGACACTGTACCCTCCCCACGGTTTTGGAGGACAAAGTGAAAGATGGAGGTGGAAGGAAGGGCCAGTGAGTTGCGTATGCTTGACCTCTGAGTGGACATAGGGGAAAAAAAAAAATGACACGTTTCGGAAATAACTTGTATCATAAGTAGAGAACGTGCATCCCTTAAGCAGCCGCGCATTGCAAGGCCACGAGAGTACGTGGTATGATCGCAAGTGACACGTCCGGAAATCAGCGTTTAATTGCGTGTGTCTTAATAGAAAAAAATAGCTGATTTCCAAATTATACATCAAAGTATGACCTCGTCTAGTTCAGAAGAGTCCTTCGTATAAATGCACTGGTGTGTGTATGTGTGTGTGAGTGTTATTGCTAGTTATCTCTCTCTCTCTCTCTCTCTCTCTCTCTCTCTCTCTCTCTCTCTCTCTCTCTCTCTCTCTCTCTCTCTCTCTGTCAGGAGTTGCACATGTCTTCAAGGGTATTTTTACTGTTTTAGTGACAGATTAACAACATTTCTACATTAATAACAGGAGAAACACCATTGAAAACCCTGATAATCATCTTTATAGCTTTGAAAAACAGTCATGAGGAGAGAGAGAGAGAGAGAGAGAGAGAGAGAGTAGGAGCCAGGGTTGCCAGGTCTGCGGCAGTATTCCTGCGCACTTTTACTCCAAAAAGAGCCCAAAACCCGCGGACTCCACCCTCCAAAAGAGCCCAAAAAGAGCCCAATATTTTATGAATAATATGCATGTTGTGTTAAAAACGAGAAAGGTAGAAAACGAGACATACTTTATTTAAACCTATAATAATAATAATGATAATAATAATAATAATAATAATAATAATAATAGTGATAGTAGTAGTAGTAGTAGTAATTGTTGTTGTTGTGGTAGTAGTAGTAGTAGTAACAGTAATAATAAAGAGTATTGTCAGTACTTTCGTCTATTATCAATGAATATTCACTTTTGCCAATGTCACAACACATTTCCTTCAGCATACACGGTGCTAACACTCTGTTTACGAGTGCCGTGCATTTTGTCCTATGTAAGGATATATCCTTACAAGAAACATCTTTTACTAGCTCACCCATGTGATCGATTGTCCTGACGCTTGAATGACAAGCAATGTGAGCTGCTAACTTCAGCTCAGCAACTTTTGCATCACTAGTGACTTTTGTTCTTGATAACCCTGATTGAAACAGAGTCCTCATGTTAGAAAATGGAGCAGCATTTTTCTCATGCTTTGCTGTTAGACCATGCTTGATAAGGTCACTGTGATGGGCTCTGATCACAGTTTTGCAAAATTTGCAGGATGCATGAGTATCATCGCCGGGTATACTCCTTATCCACGTCTTGAGCCCGTCCTCTTGTTCCCACTCTTTACAGTATCTTTTGCTGTATTTCGACCACTTGCTCATGTTCACTTGAGCGTACACACGTATGCACGTGGCCTGTATCCAGTATACTTGTATCTCCTCCAGGCAGGCTGAGGCAGCTATGAGGCTGAGAATAAACTGGCTGTGTTTCAGTGTGTGTGCTGTGAGGTGAATGTGGAAATTATGGGTGCGGCATGCAGGTGTTCAGGATGGGTGTCCTACAGTCTTAATGAGGTCATGCGGCCCTAGTAGTAATCCCCTTAGGGAGAGGGGAGACTTGTTCACACCCTTCTGCTGGCTGACCTGGCGCCATTCCTTAACATATGAGTGAGTCTACTCCCTGATTTGGTATGTTGGAAAGGCAAGAGTATATTATATATTTTCAAATAAGTAGCCAAGAAAATAGCCCAACTGCGGTAAAAAGAGCCCAAAAAGCGCCAAACCGCGGAAACCATATTTTTCACGCCCAATACCAGGAACGACTCTGGTAGGAGCATTTCAGTTGAGCCTATTCTGCCCTAGTTCGTGTTTGCTGCGGTGACACGGTGCCGCAGTGAGTGAAGATTGCGTTTATAATCACTTATCGGTGGAGTGGGGAAAGGAGAGTCAGGAAGTGAGGATATTTATATTATTTGACATATTATTTGATAGCATGTCAACTTTTGTGTGTGTGTGTGTGGGTGGGTGTTGGATCAGTGACAGGTGGCGCTGGGGAGTTACCACGGCGAGCGGCTGGCTGGCTGCAGTGTTTTGGTCAGCACTGGTCAATCTTGCCCTACACGCTCTATTAACTAGTGTTTCCGTCTTCCCGACACCTTCTTCCTTCACCAAGCACCGTCAAGCATCACCAGAGAGGCACGAGTACGTAAGGTGAGTCTAGCGGGGCCAATCTCTCCTCAGTCAGCCTTACTGCCTTCACAACACCCTAATCCTCCCTGTAGTGTCTTGTATTCGTTTATTTAGGATTCATTATTCGTTATTTAGTTTTTTTAGGGGTTAATTATTTATATTTAGGTTTTGTTTACGTCTGAGTCTGGAAAGAGTTGGAAATTTATTCAAATATTTAATGTTCGCTAATATGTAAACAAGCCCTCAGCTGTGTTATTAGCCATTATTTGCCTCGTCTCTCACTTATTGTAAGCCTAACATATCACAAGATGGATCCACATGTCTAGCCTTCATATCCGCTGGTCAGATATATCCGTCATTGCCTGGTTTTGGTGTTATATAGGAATAAATAAGGCAACATGGCCGCCGGCTCCCCCACTGAGGTCGCCCCCGAGGGCCGTCATGATGGACTGGCACCTGTTCCGGCTTGTTGGTTCCAATATTTTTTTAAATTTTTCTGAACTAATTTATTTGGCTTGTATAGTAAGATTTTATGGTTTCTAAAAATATTTCGTTGCTTTTGAAGAGTTTTTCTTGCTTCAGTTAAGTAAATGTGCTGAATCTGGTGGTGTTTTTTATGTAAATAAGGGGCAGTTTGTACGGTGAAATTTACCCAGCCTGGTTTTTGGCTTTTTTATTTGAGGCTTTAATGAAGATTTTATTGCTTCAAAAAATCGTTTATGATTTTTAAAGTATGTTGCGTTCCTGTTGAGTTAAGTATGTGGAATTTGATAGGCTTATTGTCCCGTTGAAAGTGGTGATTTTGTCATTTTTTAGCTTCTTTATTTTTTTATTGTAGCTTGTAACTAAGTGTGCATTATTTTAAAAAATAGTTCAGATTTTTTAAAATGTTTTTTTACCAGTGTAAAGTGGAATAGGTGGACTTTTCAGTGTTTTTAATGGTGTGAAAATTTCCAACACTTTTTCCATATTTCACATAATATTTCTTTATAACTACTGAGACTGGAGGTGTTTTGATATTGTGAATATTAATTAAAGTAATTGTCAAGTCAGAATATATAATGCATTCGAGCCTAGCTTCATTTTTTCTATGGGTCAATTTCAAAATGAAATACATTACGTACGTATGGCAGCGGGGCGCCGGCACCTCGCCTGTGACGTCATCAAGGATTCGGGACTCTGTCTGCTCCAGTGTCTCCTCAATATTTACCGTAATTTACAGTGTTTTCCAAGTGTTTCCAGCTGTTTCTAAAGTCAGGCGTGTAGATAGTTGTAGTAGAAGGAAGAAAATAAGAGAAATGAAAGAGGAGAAGGAAGAAATAAAAAGAAATGGAGGAGGAGGCAAAACAAGTAAACAATATTTAGCTTAGTTTCCCTTTCTGCGCTGCAGTTCTCTGTAATATTTGGTGTGTTTTGGGTGTTTTATGTGTTTAGGATGTATGTAGGAATATTGTGGGGTGTTTAGAGTGTGTTTTGGTGGTGTTTAGGTGTGTTTTGGGTGTATATTTGCTGTTATCATTGTGTTTTGGGTGAATTTTGGGTGTTTTAAATGTGGTTTAGGATGTTTTTAGTTATATTGTAAGTGGTTTGAGTCGTGTGGGGTGTTTTGAGTATATTGTGGGATGTTTATGTGTGTTATGGGTGTGTTTGGGGGTATATTGAGGTGTAGTGAGTTTGTTTTGCGTTTATTTTCTGTTTTAAGTGTTTCGGTGAGTTTGGGTGTGTGTGTCGGGTCTTTTGAGGTGTATTTGATTGTGTGGAAGTAGTTTTGGGTCTTTAAGGGTGTGTTTGTGGTGTTGAGTGGTGCTTTAAGTGTGTTTTGGATGTTTTGATGTGTTTTGGGTGTGTTTGATGAGTTTTGGGGTGTTGTAGTGTATTTTGGGTGTTTTAAATCTTTTGAGTGTGTTTGGATGAGTTTTAGGTATATTGGGGTGCTTTGAGTGTGTTTTGGATAAACTTCGCGTGATTGTGGTGGGTTATTTGGATATTTTTAGATGTTACAGGGTGTTTTCAGTGAATATTCAATATTTGGTTGTGTTTAGGTGAGTGTAGTGGGTATTTTGGGGTGTTGTGATGTGTTTTGGTTGTGTTTTGGATGTTTTGAGTGTATTTTGAGTGTGTTTTGGTAAGTTTTGTTGCATGTAGGGATATTGAGTGTTATATATATATATATATATATATATATATATATATATATATATATATATATATATATATATATATATATATATATATATATATATATATATAATAGGAAGGCAATGAGAAGAGGGACAAAAGAACATGGGATGCACCGCCTGTGTTCATACCGGGATCTGATGTCAGTTCTTGTGAAGGGCCAGAATGCATATTCCTGAAGTCTGGAAGGAGTCGTCCCCCAGCCTGTATGGACACTAGGCTGTAGCTCCAAAACTAACTGTAGGATTCTCTCTAAAATAGTCTCATTGAGATTCTTGCACAAAATTACCTATACGTAACTTAATCTAACCTAACCTAACCGCTACAAGAGTAAATGGGCCGAAACATTACAAGACTTCAGGAATATGCCTCCAGAGGGATACAGGTTAAGGTCGCTTCACACACATCAGTGCCGTATTCGTTCCATGCTGTTCAGTGCTTCAGTGTCAGTAAAAAAAAAATTCATCATTTTGGAATTCAGCGGAAGCATTTACACACGTCCGGCGAAGTACCGTGTTTTGACAGAAGTGATTGTTACGTCTCCGTTCCGTGAAATGGAATATCGTCGTCACTGGTATTTTAAAAATTTTCACGGATGTCAGACAAGTGTTTGAAATAAAATAGAAGAAATTGAAATGGTGATAAATACTCTTTTTAATTGATGTAATTAATCACATTGTACATTATACTTACCACAACACACCACATCACACCACACCACATCATAACACACCACACCATACCACAGCACACCACATATCACTGAGCAATGTCATCAAACAGTTTTTGGACATTCTTAAGTACTGGAAAATTTTTGTTTCATCATTAATTAATTCCTTGCACAGAGTAGCAAAATCTCCTTCAGTTTCTCTTTTTCTTCCACGTTTCATGTACCCACTTTTCTTTTCTTTATTTTTTGTTAAGCAAGCATCTTGCTCTTCATGAAGAATTATGACAATCATAGCCAACTCCACGTCTGAAAGGGATATGTGTGCATAGACGTCACGAAAGCGACATGGATATCACTGACACTATACGATACTAATACGGCACTGATAGGTGTGAAACCACCTTTGAGTGTACTATTCAGATAGTGTACCCACTATCTGCCAATTTCACTGGGACAAAAGCACAATTAGGTGATTGTTAAGAAGAAGAAGAACAAAAATAATAATAATAATAATAATAATAATAATAATAATAATAATATAATAAAAGGAGTTAAGCCATCTATATAGTTAGCTAGATTGATATTATCATTATTATTGTTATCATCATTATTACATATCAATGTATTGTGACATTATTATTAATAATATATTATTATTATTATTATTATTAGTATTATTATTATTATTATTATTATTATTATTATTGTTATTATTATTATCATTATCATATTTCAGCTATCCAACATCAGAACAGTATATGAATATCGCAAATGCTGTTTTGACATCATTTCCTGCCATCCTGAGAAACAGTGATCTCGAGGAGCATGAATTGCAGCTGCAATGGAAATTGCGCATCCAGCGCAAGTTTCAGAATTCAAGAAAGAGGCAGGATTCCTCAGTGACTGAGGTGACGTCAAGGAAAAAGAAGATCCCTTGCATAGCGCCAAAAGAGACTACGTGTCCACTGATGTATGGAGTAAAGGCTTACCTTCCACCAAGGCCCCATTCAGAAGATGATGAGTCATTAGACAGACATAGACAGTGGCTTGCTCTACATTGGATGAAGAAAGATCCCGAGTTAGATAAGGTATGTGATATTTGTACGCTTGATTTATCTTTTTTATATTTCAGAGACTTCTTTACTGGTGTTGTTTAAAAATACCTGCTCTTATGTAAGCAATTTCAATGGTACTGGTGGATAGCCACTGAAAAATTATGCTTGTATATATATATATATATATATATATATATATATATATATATATATATATATATATGAGGGAGAGAGGGAGGCTGGCGGGACAGTCAACTTATGAAAACTAATTTTACTTTAATGATTTCCCTCAGGCTGAACGCCTCATGCAGTTGACACTCTCTGAGAGACGCAAAAAAATAATCAATGGGAACATTCTTCTAGCAGAAATCCTGAACTTGTACCCGTGGATTCAGACTTTTGATGGCATAAGTGTGTATATATGTACACTTTATGGATTTTGCTACATATTGTTACTAATTGTCAACTTTATTTGTAGGGCTATAATGTATATAGCTATTTATATTTTATAGTAGTTAATTGATATTTAACTACTGGTACTTCCATTCTCCCTCTCAGGCTCAGAGGCCTCAGTGACGGGAGATAAGCACTCATAACTAAGAACAGTTATTGCAGATGCTAATCTCTGTAACCTTCACATATAATTATTTGATGCTTATATCTTTACAGATAATGAAGGAGTTCCTGAGATTAGAACCACAAGCGGATGAACCAGACCCAAGAGTAGCAGTTTTGAAAGGGCTGGAGAAATATAGGCTCCCAATAATTGCCATTCTCAAAAAAAGAAAAGCAGTTCCTCTGTATATAGAAACCTTACTTGAAGCTAAATCCCCACGATGAAAGTCAATGTGAGTAATGTCTAGTTCAATTTGTTCATTTCAGTAGCTGGTACCAATTTAATATATGTATCTTTTCATCATTAGCAATGCATCTTTCACTTTTATAAGCTTAGTGTTCATGAAACTATGCTGCATGCAAAAACCAAACATATGATATATATATATATATATATATATATATATATATATATATATATATATATATATATATATATATATATATATATATATATATATATATATATATATATATATATATATTTTTTTTTTTTTTTTTTTTTTTTTTTTTTTTTTTAATGCCTTTTTTACCTTTTTTTTTTTTTATTTCTCTATGTTATTGCAAGTGATAAGTGAAGCTTCCTTATTACTGTTCTGAGCATTTCTGTAGATTTGTTTAGTTAGTATATCCCATAGAAATACTCATTTTCTTTTTTTGTGTGGCTTTAAAGGATTAATGGTGACATATGGATATGATCTGGGTTAAAAGCTTGTACAAATAAGGTTAAATGTCTATTTTTGCACTGGTTGTTTCCCTAAGTTTCTTAAAAGTACTGTGATATAATGATTAGCAGTGGACTAATTAATTATTCTTTACAGGGTCTGTAACTCCTTACATTTAATTTATGTTAACTTTACTTACATAATTTTTCCTTTAGTTTATGAATGGGAGGAAGGTTTAATATTCATATCTTAAGAGATGCTTACTTTCTTTTCCGCATTGCAAGTTTTAGTGATTAATACTCACAAATGTGTATTATTTACTTAATGGCTTGTTAAAGCAGGTTGTTTTTGTGTTGCTTTTTTTTTTTTCTCATGCTAGGATGAAGTGTTACTAATGGAGTTTATTTTTTACATATGTTTTATATATCATTACAGTTTTGAGGGGAGCTTTCTGTTAAATGTTCAAGTGAAAAGCATATTATACTATAGATGATAAAAATTATAGTGTTTATTTTTTTTATTTATTTTTTTTAATGCAATGAAATGTAGGGAACATTTAATTGTATATGAATATATTGAATATATTACCTATTCTCTCCATAACCTCGAGACAGCAGTAGCTAGCTGCTAGTATTAAAGGTACTAATGATTCATCATCTGCCTAAGAAAGACTAACTAATTAGTCATTTAATTGACTAACCTATGATCCACTTTACTAATGTGGTTAGTAGAAGCAGTGAACAGTACGAAGGCATTAGTCAGATATATTTGAGTAAGACCATACTCAGGTTGAGTGCTCAGTTAGTCACAAATTGACTAACATTATGTTAGTCACTGTGACTAATGCTGCCACTCATTCTAGACCCCATGGGTTTTACTAAGAAAAGTTAGTCAGCACGACTAACTTTGGTTTTGTGTGATATATAAAGGTACTAGGCCTTGCTGGCGCCCGAGAGTGTAAGAAAGGCGGGAAAAGTGAGTGGCGAGTGTGTGGGGCGACACTGTACCCTCCCCACGGTTTTGGAGGACAAAGTGAAAGATGGAGGCGGAAGGAAGGGCCAGTGAGCTGCGTATGCTTGACCTCTGAGTGGACGTAGGGGAAAAAAAAAAATGACACGTTTCGGAAATAACTTGTATCATAAGCAGAGAACGTGCATCCCTTAAGCAGCCGCGCATTGCAAGGCCACGAGAGTACGTGGTATGATCGCAAGTGACACGTCCGGAAATCAGCGTTTAATTGCGTGTGTCTTAATAGAAAAAAATAGCTGATTTCCAAATTATACATCAAAGTATGACCTCGTCTAGTTCAGAAGAGTCCTTCGTATAAATGCACTGGTGTGTGTATGTGTGTGTGAGTGTTATTGCTAGTTATCTCTCTCTCTCTCTCTCTCTCTCTCTCTCTCTCTCTCTGTCAGGAGTTGCACAGGTCTTCAAGGGTATTTTTACGGTTTTAGTGACAGATTAACAACATTTCTACATTAATAACAGGAGAAACACCATTGAAAACCCTGATAATCATCTTTATAGCTTTGAAAAACAGTCATGAGGAGAGAGAGAGAGAGAGAGAGAGAGAGAGAGAGAGTAGGAGCCAGGGTTGCCAGGTCTGCGGCAGTATTCCCGCGCACTTTTACTCCAAAAAGAGCCCAAAACCCGCGGACTCCACCCTCCAAAAGAGCCCAAAAAGAGCCCAATATTTTATGAATAATATGCATGTTGTGTTAAAAACGAGAAAGGTAGAAAACGAGACATACTTTATTTAAACCTATAATAATAATAATGATAATAATAATAATAATAATAATAATAATAATAATAATAATAGTGATAGTAGTAGTAGTAGTAGTAATTGTTGTTGTTGTGGTAGTAGTAGTAGTAGTAACAGCAATAATAAAGAGTATTGTCAGTACTTTCGTCTATTATCAATGAATATTCACTTTTTCCAATGTCACAACACATTTCCTTCAGCATACACGGTGCTAACACTTTGTTTACGAGTGCCGTGCATTTTGTCCTATGTAAGGATATATCCTTACCAGAAACATCTTTTACTAGCTCACCCATGTGATCGATTGTCCTGACGCTTGAATGACAAGCAATGTGAGCTGCTAACTTCAGCTCAGCAACTTTTGCATCACTAGTGACTTTTGTTCTTGATATCCCTGAATGAAACAGAGTCCTCATGTTAGAAAATGGAGCAGCATTTTTCTCATGCTTTGCTGTTAGACCATGCTTGATAAGGTCACTGTGATGGGCTCTAATCACAGTTTTGCAAAATTTGCAGGATGCATGAGTATCATCGCCGGGTATACTCCTTATCCACGTCTTGAGCCCGTCCTCTTGTTCCCACTCTTTACAGTATCTTTTGCTGTATTTCGACCACTTGCTCATGTTCACTTGAGCGTACACACGTATGCACGTGGCCTGTATCCAGTATACTTGTATCTCCTCCAGGCAGGCTGAGGCAGCTATGAGGCTGAGAATAAACTGGCTGTGTTTCAGTGTGTGTGCTGTGAGGTGAATGTGGAAATTATGGGTGCGGCATGCAGGTGTTCAGGATGGGTGTCCTACAGTCTTAATGAGGTCATGCGGCCCCAGTAGTAATCCCCTTAGGGAGAGGGGAGACTTGTTCACACCCTTCTGCTGGCTGACCTGGCGCCATTCCTTAACATATGAGTGAGTCTACTCCCTGATTTGGTATGTCGGGAAGGCAAGAGTATATTATATATTTTCAAATATAAGTAGCCCAGAAAATAGCCCAACTGCGGTAAAAAGAGCCCAAAAAGCGCCAAACCGCGGAAACCATATTTTTCACGCCCAATACCAGGAACGACTCTGGTAGGAGCATTTCAGTTGAGCCTATTCTGCCCTAGTTCGTGTTTGCTGCGGTGACACGGTGCCGCACTGAGTGAAGATTGCTTTTATAATCACTTATCGGTGGAGTGGGGAAAGGAGAGTCAGGAAGTGAGGATATTTATATTATTTGACATATTATTTGATAGCATGTCAACTTTTGTGTGTGTGTGTGTGGGTGGGTGTTGGATCAGTGACAGGTGGCGCTGGGGAGTTACCACGGCGAGCGGCTGGCTGGCTGCAGTGTTTTGGTCAGCACTGGTCAATCTTGCCCTACACGCTCTATTAACTAGTGTTTCCGTCTTCCCGACACCTTCTTCCTGCACCAAGCACCGTCAAGCATCACCAGAGAGGCACGAGTACGTAAGGTGAGTCTAGCGGGGCCAATCTCTCCTCAGTCAGCCTTACTGCCTTCACAACACCCTAATCCTCCCTGTAGTGTCTTGTATTCGTTTATTTAGGATTCATTATTCGTTATTTAGTTTTTTTAGGGGTTAATTATTTATATTTAGGTTTTGTTTACGTCTGAGTCTGGAAAGAGTTGGAAATTTATTCAAATATTTAATGTTCGCTAATATGTAAACAAGCCCTCAGCTGTGTTATTAGCCATTATTTGCCTCGTCTCTCACTTATTGTAAGCCTAACATATCACAAGATGGATCCACATGTCTAGCCTTCATATCCGCTGGTCAGATATATCTGTCATTGCCTGGTTTTGGTGTTATATAGGAATAAATAAGGCAACATGGCCGCCGGCTCCCCCACTGAGGTCGCCCCCGAGGGCCGTCATGATGGACTGGCACCTGTTCCGGCTTGTTGGTTCCAATATTTTTTTTTATTTTTCTGAATTAATTTATTTGGCTTGTATAGTAAGATTTTATGGTTTCTAAAAATATTTCGTTGCTTTTGAAGTGTTTTTCTTGCTTCAGTTAAGTAAATGTGCTGAATCTGGTGGTGTTTTTTATGTAAATAAGGGGCAGTTTGTACGGTGAAATTTACCCAGCCTGGTTTTTGGCTTTTTTATTTGAGGCTTTAATGAAGATTTTATTGCTTCAAAAAATCGTTTATGATTTTTAAAGTATGTTGCGTTCCTGTTGAGTTAAGTATGTGGAATTTGATAGGCTTATTGTCCCGTTGAAAGTGGTGATTTTGTCATTTTTTAGCTTCTTTATTTTTTTATTGTAGCTTGTAACTAAGTGTGCATTATTTTAAAAAATAGTTCAGATTTTTTAAAATGTTTTTTTACCAGTGTAAAGTGGAATAGGTGGACTTTTCAGTGTTTTTAATGGTGTGAAAATTTCCAACACTTTTTCCATATTTCACATAATATTTCTTTATAACTACTGAGACTGGAGGTGTTTTGATATTGTGAATATTAATTAAAGTAATTGTCAAGTCAGAATATATAATGCATTCGAGCCTAGCTTCATTTTTTCTATGGGTCAATTTCAAAATGAAATACATTACGTACGTATGGCAGCGGGGCGCCGGCACCTCGCCTGTGACGTCATCAAGGATTCGGGACTCTGTCTGCTCCAGTGTCTCCTCAATATTTACCGTAATTTACAGTGTTTTCCAAGTGTTTCCAGCTGTTTCTAAAGTCAGGCATGTAGATAGTTGTAGTAGAAGGAAGAAAATAAGAGAAATGAAAGAGGAGAAGGAAGAAATAAAAAGAAATGGAGGAGGAGGCAAAACAAGTAAACAATATTTAGCTTAGTTTCCCTTTCTGCGCTGCAGTTCTCTGTAATATTTGGTGTGTTTTGGGTGTTTTATGTGTTTAGGATGTATGTAGGAATATTGTGGGGTGTTTAGAGTGTGTTTTGGTGGTGTTTAGGTGTGTTTTGGGTGTATATTTGCTGTTATCATTGTGTTTTGGGTAAATTTTGGGTGTTTTAAATGTGGTTTAGGATGTTTTTAGTTATATTGTAAGTGGTTTGAGTCGTGTGGGGTGTTTTGAGTATATTGTGGGATGTTTCTGTGTGTTATGGGTGTGTTTGGGGGTATATTGAGGTGTAGTGAGTTTGTTTTGGGTTTATTTTCTGTTTTAAGTGTTTCGGTGAGTTTGGGTGTGTGTGTCGGGTCTTTTGAGGTGTATTTGATTGTGTGGAAGTAGTTTTGGGTCTTTAAGGGTGTGTTTGTGGCGTGTTTGTGGTGTTGAGTGGTGCTTTAAGTGTGTTTTGGATGTTTTGATGTGTTTTGGGTGTGTTTGATGAGTTTTGGGGTGTTGTAGTGTATTTTGGGTGTTTTAAATCTTTTGAGTGTGTTTGGATGAGTTTTAGGTATATTGGGGTGCTGTGAGTGTGTTTTGGATAAATTTCGCGTGATTGGGGTGGGTTATTTGGATATTTTTAGATGTTACAGGGTGTTTTCAGTGAATATTCAATATTTGGTTGTGTTTAGGTGAGTGTAGTGGGTATTTTGGGGTGTTGTGATGTGTTTTGGTTGTGTTTTGGATGTTTTGAGTGTATTTTGAGTGTGTTTTGGTAAGTTTTGTTGCATGTAGGGATGTTGAGTGTTATATATATGTATGTATATATATATATATATATATATATATATATATATATATATATATATATATATATATATATATATATATACTCGTGTATATATATAATAGGAAGGCAATGAGAAGAGGGACAAAAGAACACGAGATGCACCGCCTGTGTTCATACCGGGATCTGATGTCAGTTCTTGTGAAGGGCCAGAATGCATATTCCTGAAGTCTGGAAGGAGTCGTCCGCCAGCCTGTATGGACACTAGGCTGTAGCTCCAAAACTAACTGTAGGATTCTCTCTAAAATAGTCTCATTGAGATTCTTCCACAAAATTACCTATACGTAACTTAATCTAACCTAACCTAACCGCTACAAGAGTAAATGGGCCGAAACATTACCAGACTTCAGGAATATGCCTCCAGAGGGATACAGGTTAAGGTCGCTTCACACACATCAGTGCCGTGTTCGTTTCATGCTCTTCAGTGCTTCAGTGTCAGTAAAAAAAAAATTCATCATTTTGGATTTCAGCGGAAGTATTTACACACGTCCGGCGAAGTACCGTGTTTTGACAGAAGTGATTGTTACGTCTCCGTTCCGTGAAATGGAATATCGTCGTCACTGGTATTTTAAAAATTTTCACGGATGTCGGACAAGTGTTTGAAATAAAATAGAAGAAATTGAAATGGTGATAAATACTCTTTTTAATTGATGTAATTAATCACATTGTACATTATACTTACCACAACACACCACATCACACCACATCACATCATAACACACCACACCATACCACAGCACACCACACATCACTGAGCAATGTCATCAAACAGTTTTTGGACATTCTTAAGTACTGGAAATTTTTTGTTTCATCATTAATTAATTCCTTGCACAGAGTAGCAAAATCTCCTTCAGTTTCTCTTTTTCTTCCACGTTTCATGTACCCACTTTTCTTTTCTTTATTTTTTGTTAAGCAAGCATCTTGCTCTTCATGAAGAATTATGACAATCATAGCCAACTCCACGTCTGAAAGGGATATGTGTGCATAGACGTCACGAAAGCGACATGGATATCACTGACACTATACGATACTAATACGGCACTGATAGGTGTGAAACCACCTTTGAGTGTACTATTCAGATAGTGTACCCACTATCTGCCAATTTCACTGGGACAAAAGCACAATTAGGTGATTGTTAAGAAGAAGAACAAAAATAATAATAATAATAATAATAATAATAATAATAATAATAATAATAATAATAATAATAATATAATAAAAGGAGTTAAGCCATCTATATAGTTAGCTAGATTGATATTATCATTATTATTGTTATCATCATTATTACATATCAAGGTATTGTGACATTATTATTAATAATATATTATTATTATTATTATTATTAGTATTATTATTATTATTATTATTATTATTATTATTATTATTGTTATTATTATTATCATTATCATATTTCAGCTATCCAACATCAGAACAGTATATGAATATCGCAAATGCTGTTTTGACATCATTTCCTGCCATCCTGAGAAACAGTGATCTCGAGGAGCATGAATTGCAGCTGCAATGGAAATTGCGCATCCAGCGCAAGTTTCAGAATTCAAGAAAAAGGCAGGATTCCTCAGTGACTGAGGTGACGTCAAGGAAAAAGAAGATCCCTTGCATAGCGCCAAAAGAGACTACGTATCCACTGATGTATGGAGTAAAGGCTTACCTTCCACCAAGGCCCCATTCAGAAGATGATGAGTCATTAGAGAGACATAGACAGTGGCTTGCTCTACATTGGATGAAGAAAGATACCGAGTTAGATAAGGTATGTGATATTTGTACGCTTGATTTATCTTTTTTATATTTCAGAGACTTCTTTACTGGTGTTGTTTAAAAATACCTGCTCTTATGTAAGCAATTTCAATGGTACTGGTGGATAGCCACTGAAAAATGATGCTTGTATATATAAATATATATATATATATATATATATATATATATATATATATATATATATATATATATATATATATATATATATATATATATATATATATGAGGGAGAGAGGGAGCCTGGCGGGACAGTCAACTCAGGAAAACTAATTTTATTTTAATGATTTTCCTCAGGCTGAACGCCTCATGCAGTTGACACTCTCTGAGAGCCGCAAAAAAATAATCAATGGGAACATTCTTGTAGCAGAAATCCTGAACTTGTACCCGTGGATTCAGACTTTTGATGGCATAAGTGTGTATATATGTACACTTTATGGATTTTGCTACATATTGTTACTAATTGTTAACTTTATTTGTAGGGCTATAATGTATATAGCTATTTATATTTTATAGTAGGTAATTGATATTTAACTACTGGTACTTCCATTCTCCCTCTCAGGCTCAAAGGCCTCAGTGACGGGAGATAAGCACTCATAACTAAGTACAGTTATTGCAGATGCTCATCTCTGTAACCTTCACTTATAATTATTTGATGCTTATATCTTTACAGATAATCAAGGAGTTCCTGAGATTAGAACCACAAGCGGATGAACCAGACCCAAGAGTAGCAGTTTTGAAAGGGTTGGAGAAATATAGGCTCCCAATAATTGCCATTCTCAAAAAAAGTAAAGCAGTTCCTCTGTATATGGAAACCTTACTTGAACTCTATGACCACGATGAAAGTCAATGTGAGTAATGTCTAGTTCAATTTGTTCATTTCAGTAGCTGGTAGCAATTTAATATATGTATCTTTTCATCATTAGCAATGCATCTTTCACTTTTATAAGCTTAGTACTCGTATTCATGAAACTATGCTGCATGCAAAAACCAAACATTGTATTAAGCATGACTTATCTAACTGTAATGCTTGCACCAATTTCTATAAAGGTACAAATTTAATTGTTAAATTCCTGCTCTTCTATCAAATTTTTGGCTGAGTGCTATGGCTAAATAATTGTTTGCAGCATAAGTGATGTTAAAGATTTTAATAGGTGTAAAGCATCTCTCTCTCTCTCTCTCTCTCTCTCTCTCTCTCTCTCTCTCTCTCTCTCTCTCTCTCTCTCTCTCTCTCTCTCTCTCTCTCTCTCTCTCGTAAGGAAAGACATTATTTCTAGTGTAAATAAACCCAATAGGCTGTCCAATTTGAAATTTAAAATGTAAATATTATCAATCTTTTTAGAAATGTTAGCTGCATCCTCTTCCCTTGCAGTCCAATAATACAGGTCACTAATTCGTGTGGAGATAGAATTCTTGGAGTCACCTTTGCCGGCACTAGCGCAAGTGCAAACAGTCTAATAAAGATTTCTTCCATGGTTGTGATGAAGTTCAGGACTTCTCACACTGTTTTGATGGATATGATGAGAAGAATCAGGAGTTCGGAACATCAGTGCGTTATGTCGGGGCATGTAGGTTCGGCTGGGGTTTTCTTTCTTTCTTTCTTTTTTTTTTTTTCGATCAGTACTCATCATATTCTTATGAGGACTTGCTAGACAAAGCATTATTGCATTATGATATTACCCAAATAGTGTCTCAAGTAAAAAACATAACCGCATACTCGTACAAAAGATTTGCTGCTGTGACACAAAGGACAAAAATCATTAGTATACTGGTCGTTCTGAGCATTCAATCAAAATGCTTGTCATTCATATAATTAGTAGAACCATCGAGGAGCTTTATTTTTGTTAATTCTTATGTGATAAAGCAATAATTACAGGAGACTTTTAAAAGATTGGTACTCAAATTAGTGGACTGTCCTATTGGATGTGAGCATATCTTCACTTTTTCCTTACACAGTTAATTTTCTTTTGTTTATTTGATTTACTGATTATCATATTTATTTATATATTTATTTATTTGCACCAGATGCTTGCTTAGTTATATTGGGGTTACTTCACCTGCTTGGAGAAAGGAAAGACTCCATTTTTACTAAGGTTAAATTTCAGTATCTTTGATTTTAGAGAGGTGTGTATATATTGAAATTTCTGAATATATTATCACCTTAAGATATACATCTACATATAAATTTTATTTTAATGTCAAAATGTTATTATGTTTACACTATTATTTCTTCCTTAAGGTACCAGAAGAAGAACTAAGAACAGGGCAGTGTAGTGTGTATTTGATGGTGCACCTGTAGCTGAAACAACATGTATTTTTATGGCTGTAGAATCATTGGTAGCAGGGCTTTGTGTTTAATATTCAACACCCAAAAAATTGTGAACATTTCCTCCGTTTCACAACATCCCATCTCTTAGGTATCAAGTATGACAAAGGTAACACTTCAAAAACAAGATCTCTACTTGTAAAACTCAATGAAGTAAAGACAGAATTAAGCTACAAAAATGCATAAATCTGCTTCCAAATATATTCAACTTCACACATAATGCCTCTCTCTCTCTCTCTCTCTCTCTCTCTCTCTCTCTCTCTCTCTCTCTCTCTCTCTCTCTCTCTCTCTCTCTCTCTCTCTCTCTCTCTCTCTCTCTCTCTCTCTCTCTCTCTCTCTCTCTCTCTCTCTCTCTCTCTCTCTCTCTCTCTCACACACACACACACACACACTAGTCAATTACTAGTTAAAGATTAATCAGTGAAATAAATACATAACATTATGTAAATAAGTTTTCTAAAAGGAAAAGGAAATACTTGTACTTCCCCTTCCCCCCAACCCAGTATTCATGAAATCTTACTGAATTGTTCTTGTTATATATATATATATATATATATATATATATATATATATATATATATATATATATATATATATATATATATATATATATATATATATATATATATATATATATATATATATATATATATATAATGAATGGAGAGTAGACATTCTCTCTCTCTCTCTCTCTCTCTCTCTCTCTCTCTCTCTCTCTCTCTCTCTCTCTCTCTCTCTCTCTCTCTCTCTCTCTCTCTCTCTCTCTCTCTCTCTCCAAATCGGGAAGTATTCTTCATGTACCATATGATATATATATATATATATATATATATATATATATATATATATATATATATATATATATATATATATATATATATATATATATATATATATATATATATATATATATATATATATATATATATATATATATATATATATATATATATATATATATATATATATATATTTTATTTATTTATTTATTTTTTTTTTTATGCCTTTTTTACCTTTTTTTTTTTTTATTTCTCTATGTTATTGCAAATGATACGTGAAGCTTCTTTATTATTGTTCTGAGCACTTCTGTAGATTTGTTTAGTTAGTATATCCCATAGAAATACTCATTTTCTTTTTTTGTGTGGCTTTAAAGGATTAATGGTGACATATGGATATGATCTGGGTTAAAAGCTTGTACAAATAAGGTTAAATGTCTATTTTTGCACTGGTTGTTTCCCTAAGTTTCTTAAAAGTACTGTGATATAATGATTAGCAGTGGACTAATTAATTATTCTTTACAGGGTCTGTAACTCCTTACATTTAATTTATGTTAACTTTACTTACATATTTTTTCCTTTAGTTTATGAATGGGAGGAAGGTTTAATATTCATATCTTAAGAGATGCTTACTTTCTTTTCCGCATTGCAAGTTTTAGTGATTAATACTCACAAATGTGTATTATTTACTTAATGGCTTGTTAAAGCAGGTTGTTTTTGTGTTGCTTTTTTTTTTTTTCTCATGCTAGGATGAAGTGTTACTAATGGAGTTTATTTTTTACATATGTTTTATATATCATTACAGTTTTGAGGGGAGCTTTCTGTTAAATGTTCAAGTGAAAAGCATATTATACTATAGATAATAAAAATTATAGTGTTTATTTTTTTTATTTTATTTTTTTTTTAATGCAATGAAATGTAGGGAACATTTAATTGTATATGAATATATTGAATTTATTACCTATTCTCTCCCTAACCTTGAGACAGCAGTAGCTAGCTGCTAGTATTAAAGGTACTAATGATTCATCATCTGCCTAAGAAAGACTAACTAATTAGTCATTTAATTGACTAACCTATGATCCACTTTACTAATGTGGTTAGTAGAAGCAGTGAACAGTACGAAGGCATTAGTCAGATATATTTGAGTAAGACCATACTCAGGTTGAGTGCTCAGTTAGTCACAAATTGACTAACATTATGTTAGTCACTGTGACTAATGCTGCCACTCGTTCTAGACCCCATGTGTTTTACTAAGAAAAGTTAGTCAGCACGACTAACTTTGGTTTTGTGTGATATATAAAGGTACTAGGCCTTGCTGGCGCCCGAGAGTGTAAGAAAGGCGGGAAAAGTGAGTGGCGAGTGTGTGGGGCGACACTGTACCCTCCCCACGGTTTTGGAGGACAAAGTGAAAGATGGAGGCGGAAGGAAGGGCCAGTGAGCTGCGTATGCTTCACCTCTGAGTGGACGTAGGGGAAAAAAAAAAATGACACGTTTCGGAAATAACTTGTATCATAAGTAGAGAACGTGCATCCCTTAAGCAGCCGCGCATTGCAAGGCCACGAGAGTACGTGGTATGATCGCAAGTGACACGTCCGGAAATCAGCGTTTAATTGCGTGTGTCTTAATAGAAAAAAATAGCTGATTTCCAAATTATACATCAAAGTATGACCTCGTCTAGTTCAGAAGAGTCCTTCGTATAAATGCACTGGTGTGTGTATGTGTGTGTGAGTGTTTTTGCTAGTTATCTCTCTCTCTCTCTCTCTCTCTCTCTCTCTGTCAGGAGTTGCACAGGTCTTCAAGGGTATTTTTACGGTTTTAGTGACAGATTAACAACATTTCTACATTAATAACAGGAGAAACACCATTGAAAACCCTGATAATCATCTTTATAGCTTTGAAAAACAGTCATGAGGAGAGAGAGAGAGAGAGAGAGAGAGAGTAGGAGCCAGGGTTGCCAGGTCTGCGGCAGTATTCCCGCGCACTTTTACTCCAAAAAGAGCCCAAAACCCGCGGACTCCACCCTCCAAAAGAGCCCAAAAAGAGCCCAATATTTTATGAATAATATGCATGTTGTGTTAAAAACGAGAAAGGTAGAAAACGAGACATACTTTATTTAAACCTATAATAATAATAATGATAATAATAATAATAATAATAATAATAATAATAGTGATAGTAGTAGTAGTAGTAGTAATTGTTGTTGTTGTGGTAGTAGTAGTAGTAGTAACAGCAATAATAAATAGTATTGTCAGTAATTTCGTCTATTATCAATGAATATTCAATTTTGCCAATGTCACAACACATTTCCTTCAGCATACACGGTGCTAACACTTTGTTTACGAGTGCCGTGCATTTTGTCCTATGTAAGGATATATCCTTACCAGAAACATCTTTTACTAGCTCACCCATGTGTTCGATTGTCCTGACGCTTGAATGACAAGCAATGTGAGCTGCTAACTTCAGCTCAGCAACTTTTGCATCACTAGTGACTTTTGTTCTTGATAACCCTGATTGAAACAGAGTCCTCATGTTAGAAAATGGAGCAGCATTTTTCTAATGCTTTGCTGTTAGACCATGCTTGATAAGGTCACTGTGATGGGCTCTGATCACAGTTTTGCAAAATTTGCAGGATGCATGAGTATCATCGCCGGGTATACTCCTTATCCACGTCTTGAGCCCGTCCTCTTGTTCCCACTCTTTACAGTATCTTTTGCTGTATTTCGACCACTTGCTCATGTTCACTTGAGCGTACACACGTATGCACGTGGCCTGTATCCAGTATACTTGTATCTCCTCCAGGCAGGCTGAGGCAGCTATGAGGCTGAGAATAAACTGGCTGTGTTTCAGTGTGTGTGCTGTGAGGTGAATGTGGAAATTATGGGTGCGGCATGCAGGTGTTCAGGATGGGTGTCCTACAGTCTTAATGAGGTCATGCGGCCCCAGTAGTAATCCCCTTAGGGAGAGGGGAGACTTGTTCACACCCTTCTGCTGGCTGACCTGGCGCCATTCCTTAACATATGAGTGAGTCTACTCCCTGATTTGGTATGTCGGGAAGGCAAGAGTATATTATATATTTTCAAATATAAGTAGCCCAGAAAATAGCCCAACTGCGGTAAAAAGAGCCCAAAAAGCGCCAAACCGCGGAAACCATATTTTTCACGCCCAATACCAGGAACGACTCTGGTAGGAGCATTTCAGTTGAGCCTATTCTGCCCTGGTTCGTGTTTGCTGCGGTGACACGGTGCCGCACTGAGTGAAGATTGCGTTTATAATCACTTATCGGTGGAGTGGGGAAAGGAGAGTCAGGAAGTGAGGATATTTATATTATTTGACATATTATTTGATAGCATGTCAACTTTTGTGTGTGTGTGTGTGGGTGGGTGTTGGATCAGTGACAGGTGGCGCTGGGGAGTTACCACGGCGAGCGGCTGGCTGGCTGCAGTGTTTTGGTCAGCACTGGTCAATCTTGCCCTACACGCTCTATTAACTAGTGTTTCCGTCTTCCCGACACCTTCTTCCTGCACCAAGCACCGTCAAGCATCACCAGAGAGGCACGAGTACGTAAGATGAGTCTAGCGGGGCCAATCTCTCCTCAGTCAGCCTTACTGCCTTCACAACACCCTAATCCTCCCTGTAGTGTCTTGTATTCGTTTATTTAGGATTCATTATTCGTTATTTAGTTTTTTTAGGGGTTAATTATTTATATTTAGGTTTTGTTTACGTCTGAGTCTGGAAAGAGTTGGAAATTTATTCAAATATTTAATGTTCGCTAATATGTAAACAAGCCCTCAGCTGTGTTATTAGCCATTATTTGCCTCGTCTCTCACTTATTGTAAGCCTAACATATCACAAGATGGATCCACATGTCTAGCCTTCATATCCGCTGGTCAGATATATCCGTCATTGCCTGGTTTTGGTGTTATATAGGAATAAATAAGGCAACATGGCCGCCGGCTCCCCCACTGAGGTCGCCCCCGAGGGCCGTCATGATGGACTGGCACCTGTTCCGGCTTGTTGGTTCCAATATTTTTTTAAATTTTTCTGAATTAATTTATTTGGCTTGTATAGTAAGATTTTATGGTTTCTAAAAATATTTCGTTGCTTTTGAAGAGTTTTTCTTGCTTCAGTTAAGTAAATGTGCTGAATCTGGTGGTGTTTTTTATGTAAATAAGGGGCAGTTTGTACGGTGAAATTTACCCAGCCTGGTTTTTGGCTTTTTTATTTGAGGCTTTAATGAAGATTTTATTGCTTCAAAAAATCGTTTATGATTTTTAAAGTATGTTGCGTTCCTGTTGAGTTAAGTATGTGGAATTTGATAGGCTTATTGTCCCGTTGAAAGTGGTGATTTTGTCATTTTTTAGCTTCTTTATTTTTTTATTGTAGCTTGTAACTAAGTGTGCATTATTTTAAAAAATAGTTCAGATTTTTTAAAATGTTTTTTTACCAGTGTAAAGTGGAATAGGTGGACTTTTCAGTGTTTTTAATGGTGTGAAAATTTCCAACACTTTTTCCATATTTCACATAATATTTCTTTATAACTACTGAGACTGGAGGTGTTTTGATATTGTGAATATTAATTAAAGTAATTGTCAAGTCAGAATATATAATGCATTCGAGCCTAGCTTCATTTTTTCTATGGGTCAATTTCAAAATGAAATACATTACGTACGTATGGCAGCGGGGCGCCGGCACCTCGCCTGTGACGTCATCAAGGATTCGGGACTCTGTCTGCTCCAGTGTCTCCTCAATATTTACCGTAATTTCCAGTGTTTTCCAAGTGTTTCCAGCTGTTTCTAAAGTCAGGCGTGTAGATAGTTGTAGTAGAAGGAAGAAAATAAGAGAAATGAAAGAGGAGAAGGAAGAAATAAAAAGAAATGGAGGAGGAGGCAAAACAAGTAAACAATATTTAGCTTAGTTTCCCTTTCTGCGCTGCAGTTCTCTGTAATATTTGGTGTGTTTTGGGTGTTTTATGTGTTTAGGATGTATGTAGGAATATTGTGGGGTGTTTAGAGTGTGTTTTGGTGGTGTTTAGGTGTGTTTTGGGTGTATATTTGCTGTTATCATTGTGTTTTGGGTGAATTTTGGGTGTTTTAAATGTGGTTTAGGATGTTTTTAGTTATATTGTAAGTGGTTTGAGTCGTGTGGGGTGTTTTGAGTATATTGTGGGATGTTTCTGTGTGTTATGGGTGTGTTTGGGGGTATATTGAGGTGTAGTGAGTTTGTTTTGGGTTTATTTTCTGTTTTAAGTGTTTCGGTGAGTTTGGGTGTGTGTGTCGGGTCTTTTGAGGTGTATTTGATTGTGTGGAAGTAGTTTTGGGTCTTTAAGGGTGTGTTTGTGGCGTGTTTGTGGTGTTGAGTGGTGCTTTAAGTGTGTTTTGGATGTTTTGATGTGTTTTGGGTGTGTTTGATGAGTTTTGGGGTGTTGTAGTGTATTTTGGGTGTTTTAAATCTTTTGAGTGTGTTTGGATGAGTTTTAGGTATATTGGGGTGCTTTGAGTGTGTTTTGGATAAACTTCGCGTGATTGGGGTGGGTTATTTGGATATTTTTAGATGTTACAGGGTGTTTTCAGTGAATATTCAATATTTGGTTGTGTTTAGGTGAGTGTAGTGGGTATTTTGGGGTGTTGTGATGTGTTTTGGTTGTGTTTTGGATGTTTTGAGTGTATTTTGAGTGTGTTTTGGTAAGTTTTGTTGCATGTAGGGATGTTGAGTGTTATATATATATATATATATATATATATATATATATATATATATATATATATATATATATATATATATATATATAATAGGAAGGCAATGAGAAGAGGGACAAAAGAACACGGGATGCACCGCCTGTGTTCATACCGGGATCTGATGTCAGTTCTTGTGAAGGGCCAGAATGCATATTCCTGAAGTCTGGAAGGAGTCGTCCCCCAGCCTGTATGGACACTAGGCTGTAGCTCCAAAACTAACTGTAGGATTCTCTCTAAAATAGTCTCATTGAGATTCTTGCACAAAATTACCTATACGTAACTTAATCTAACCTAACCTAACCGCTACAAGAGTAAATGGGCCGAAACATTACCAGACTTCAGGAATATGCCTCCAGAGGGATACAGGTTAAGGTCGCTTCACACACATCAGTGCCGTATTCGTTCCATGCTGTTCAGTGCTTCAGTGTCAGTAAAAAAAAAATTCATCATTTTGGAATTCAGCGGAAGCATTTACACACGTCCGGCGAAGTACCGTGTTTTGACAGAAGTGATTGTTACGTCTCCGTTCCGTGAAATGGAATATCGTCGTCACTGGTATTTTAAAAATTTTCACGGATGTCGGACAAGTGTTTGAAATAAAATAGAAGAAATTGAAATGGTGATAAATACTCTTTTTAATTGATGTAATTAATCACATTGTACATTATACTTACCACAACACACCACATCACACCACACCACATCATAACACACCACACCATACCACAGCACACCACACATCACTGAGCAATGTCATCAAACAGTTTTTGGACATTCTTAAGTACTGGAAAATTTTTGTTTCATCATTAATTAATTCCTTGCACAGAGTAGCAAAATCTCCTTCAGTTTCTCTTTTTCTTCCACGTTTCATGTACCCACTTTTCTTTTCTTTATTTTTTGTTAAGCAAGCATCTTGCTCTTCATGAAGAATTATGACAATCATAGCCAACTCCACGTCTGAAAGGGATATGTGTGCATAGACGTCACGAAAGCGACATGGATATCACTGACACTATACGATACTAATACGGCACTGATAGGTGTGAAACCACCTTTGAGTGTACTATTCAGATAGTGTACCCACTATCTGCCAATTTCACTGGGACAAAAGCACAATTAGGTGATTGTTAAGAAGAAGAAGAACAATAATAATAATAATAATAATAATAATAATAATAATAATATAATAAAAGGAGTTAAGCCATCTATATAGTTAGCTAGATTGATATTATCATTATTATTGTTATCATCATTATTACATATCAAGGTATTGTGACATTATTATTAATAATATATTATTATTATTATTATTATTATTATTATTATTATTATTATTATTATTATTATTATTATTGTTATTATTATTATCATTATCATATTTCAGCTATCCAACATCAGAACAGTATATGAATATCGCAAATGCTGTTTTGACATCATTTCCTGCCATCCTGAGAAACAGTGATCTCGAGGAGCATGAATTGCAGCTGCAATGGAAATTGCGCATCCAGCGCAAGTTTCAGAATTCAAGAAAGAGGCAGGATTCCTCAGTGACTGAGGTGACGTCAAGGAAAAAGAAGATCCCTTGCATAGCGCCAAAAGAGACTACGTGTCCACTGATGTATGGAGTAAAGGCTTACCTTCCACCAAGGCCCCATTCAGAAGATGATGAGTCATTAGAGAGACATAGACAGTGGCTTGCTCTACATTGGATGAAGAAAGATCCCGAGTTAGATAAGGTATGTGATATTTGTACGCTTGATTTATCTTTTTTATATTTCAGAGACTTCTTTACTGGTGTTGTTTAAAAATACCTGCTCTTATGTAAGCAATTTCAATGGTACTGGTGGATAGCCACTGAAAAATTATGCTTGTATATATATATATATATATATATATATATATATATATATATATATATATATATATATATATATATATATATATATGAGGGAGAGAGGGAGGCTGGCGGGACAGTCAACTTATGAAAACTAATTTTACTTTAATGATTTCCCTCAGGCTGAACGCCTCATGCAGTTGACACTCTCTGAGAGACGCAAAAAAATAATCAATGGGAACATTCTTCTAGCAGAAATCCTGAACTTGTACCCGTGGATTCAGACTTTTGATGGCATAAGTGTGTATATATGTACACTTTATGGATTTTGCTACATATTGTTACTAATTGTCAACTTTATTTGTAGGGCTATAATGTATATAGCTATTTATATTTTATAGTAGTTAATTGATATTTAACTACTGGTACTTCCATTCTCCCTCTCAGGCTCAGAGGCCTCAGTGACGGGAGATAAGCACTCAT
Source organism: Scylla paramamosain (assembly GCF_035594125.1). Lineage (NCBI taxonomy): Eukaryota > Metazoa > Arthropoda > Malacostraca > Decapoda > Portunidae > Scylla > Scylla paramamosain. The sequence continues at coordinate 22,768,382 of NC_087160.1, forward strand.
AACTAAGAACAGTTATTGCAGATGCTAATCTCTGTAACCTTCACATATAATTATTTGATGCTTATATCTTTACAGATAATGAAGGAGTTCCTGAGATTAGAACCACAAGCGGATGAACCAGACCCAAGAGTAGCAGTTTTGAAAGGGCTGGAGAAATATAGGCTCCCAATAATTGCCATTCTCAAAAAAAGAAAAGCAGTTCCTCTGTATATGGAAACCTTACTTGAAGCTAAATCCCCACGATGAAAGTCAATGTGAGTAATGTCTAGTTCAATTTGTTCATTTCAGTAGCTGGTACCAATTTAATATATGTATCTTTTCATCATTAGCAATGCATCTTTCACTTTTATAAGCTTAGTATTCATGAAACTATGCTGCATGCAAAAACCAAACATATGATATATATATATATATATATATATATATATATATATATATATATATATATATATATATATATATATATATATATATATATATATATATATATTTTTTTTTTTTTTTTTTTTTTTTTTAATGCCTTTTTTACCTTTTTTTTTTTATTTCTCTATGTTATTGCAAGTGATAAGTGAAGCTTCCTTATTACTGTTCTGAGCATTTCTGTAGATTTGTTTAGTTAGTATATCCCATAGAAATACTCATTTTCTTTTTTTGTGTGGCTTTAAAGGATTAATGGTGACATATGGATATGATCTGGGTTAAAAGCTTGTACAAATAAGGTTAAATGTCTATTTTTGCACTTGTTGTTTCCCTAAGTTTCTTAAAAGTACTGTGATATAATGATTAGCAGTGGACTAATTAATTATTCTTTACAGGGTCTGTAACTCCTTACATTTAATTTATGTTAACTTTACTTACATATTTTTTCCTTTAGTTTATGAATGGGAGGAAGGTTTAATATTCATATCTTAAGAGATGCTTACTTTCTTTTCCGCATTGCAAGTTTTAGTGATTAATACTCACAAATGTGTATTATTTACTTAATGGCTTGTTAAAGCAGGTTGTTTTTGTGTTGCTTTTTTTTTTTTTCTCATGCTAGGATGAAGTGTTACTAATGGAGTTTATTTTTTACATATGTTTTATATATCATTACAGTTTTGAGGGGAGCTTTCTGTTAAATGTTCAAGTGAAAAGCATATTATACTATAGATGATAAAAATTATAGTGTTTATTTTTTTTATTTTAATTTTTTTAATGCAATGAAATGTAGGGAACATTTAATTGTATATGAATATATTGAATTTATTACCTATTCTCTCCATAACCTTGAGACAGCAGTAGCTAGCTGCTAGTATTAAAGGTACTAATGATTCATCATCTGCCTAAGAAAGACTAACTAATTAGTCATTTAATTGACTAACCTATGATCCACTTTACTAATGTGGTTAGTAGAAGCAGTGAACAGTACGAAGGCATTAGTCAGATATATTTGAGTAAGACCATACTCAGGTTGAGTGCTCAGTTAGTCACAAATTGACTAACATTATGTTAGTCACTGTGACTAATGCTGCCACTCATTCTAGACCCCATGGGTTTTACTAAGAAAAGTTAGTCAGCACGACTAACTTTGGTTTTGTGTGATATATAAAGGTACTAGGCCTTGCTGGCGCCCGAGAGTGTAAGAAAGGCGGGAAAAGTGAGTGGCGAGTGTGTGGGGCGACACTGTACCCTCCCCACGGTTTTGGAGGACAAAGTGAAAGATGGAGGCGGAAGGAAGGGCCAGTGAGCTGCGTATGCTTCACCTCTGAGTGGACGTAGGGGAAAAAAAAAAATGACACGTTTCGGAAATAACTTGTATCATAAGTAGAGAACGTGCATCCCTTAAGCAGCCGCGCATTGCAAGGCCACGAGAGTACGTGGTATGATCGCAAGTGACACGTCCGGAAATCAGCGTTTAATTGCGTGTGTCTTAATAGAAAAAAATAGCTGATTTCCAAATTATACATCAAAGTATGACCTCGTCTAGTTCAGAAGAGTCCTTCGTATAAATGCACTGGTGTGTGTATGTGTGTGTGAGTGTTATTGCTAGTTATCTCTCTCTCTCTCTCTCTCTCTCTCTCTCTCTCTGTCAGGAGTTGCACAGGTCTTCAAGGGTATTTTTACGGTTTTAGTGACAGATTAACAACATTTCTACATTAATAACAGGAGAAACACCATTGAAAACCCTGATAATCATCTTTATAGCTTTGAAAAACAGTCATGAGGAGAGAGAGAGAGAGAGAGAGAGAGAGAGAGTAGGAGCCAGGGTTGCCAGGTCTGCGGCAGTATTCCCGCGCACTTTTACTCCAAAAAGAGCCCAAAACCCGCGGACTCCACCCTCCAAAAGAGCCCAAAAAGAGCCCAATATTTTATGAATAATATGCATGTTGTGTTAAAAACGAGAAAGGTAGAAAACGAGACATACTTTATTTAAACCTATAATAATAATAATGATAATAATAATAATAATAATAATAATAATAGTGATAGTAGTAGTAGTAGTAGTAATTGTTGTTGTTGTGGTAGTAGTAGTAGTAGTAACAGCAATAATAAAGAGTATTGTCAGTACTTTCGTCTATTATCAATGAATATTCACTTTTTCCAATGTCACAACACATTTCCTTCAGCATACACGGTGCTAACACTTTGTTTACGAGTGCCGTGCATTTTGTCCTATGTAAGGATATATCCTTACCAGAAACATCTTTTACTAGCTCACCCATGTGATCGATTGTCCTGACGCTTGAATGACAAGCAATGTGAGCTGCTAACTTCAGCTCAGCAACTTTTGCATCACTAGTGACTTTTGTTCTTGATAACCCTGATTGAAACAGAGTCCTCATGTTAGAAAATGGAGCAGCATTTTTCTCATGCTTTGCTGTTAGACCATGCTTGATAAGGTCACTGTGATGGGCTCTGATCACAGTTTTGCAAAATTTGCAGGATGCATGAGTATCATCGCCGGGTATACTCCTTATCCACGTCTTGAGCCCGTCCTCTTGTTCCCACTCTTTACAGTATCTTTTGCTGTATTTCGACCACTTGCTCATGTTCACTTGAGCGTACACACGTATGCACGTGGCCTGTATCCAGTATACTTGTATCTCCTCCAGGCAGGCTGAGGCAGCTATGAGGCTGAGAATAAACTGGCTGTGTTTCAGTGTGTGTGCTGTGAGGTGAATGTGGAAATTATGGGTGCGGCATGCAGGTGTTCAGGATGGGTGTCCTACAGTCTTAATGAGGTCATGCGGCCCCAGTAGTAATCCCCTTAGGGAGAGGGGAGACTTGTTCACACCCTTCTGCTGGCTGACCTGGCGCCATTCCTTAACATATGAGTGAGTCTACTCCCTGATTTGGTATGTCGGGAAGGCAAGAGTATATTATATATTTTCAAATATAAGTAGCCCAGAAAATAGCCCAACTGCGGTAAAAAGAGCCCAAAAAGCGCCAAACCGCGGAAACCATATTTTTCACGCCCAATACCAGGAACGACTCTGGTAGGAGCATTTCAGTTGAGCCTATTCTGCCCTGGTTCGTGTTTGCTGCGGTGACACGGTGCCGCACTGAGTGAAGATTGCGTTTATAATCACTTATCGGTGGAGTGGGGAAAGGAGAGTCAGGAAGTGAGGATATTTATATTATTTGACATATTATTTGATAGCATGTCAACTTTTGTGTGTGTGTGTGTGGGTGGGTGTTGGATCAGTGACAGGTGGCGCTGGGGAGTTACCACGGCGAGCGGCTGGCTGGCTGCAGTGTTTTGGTCAGCACTGGTCAATCTTGCCCTACACGCTCTATTAACTAGTGTTTCCGTCTTCCCGACACCTTCTTCCTGCACCAAGCACCGTCAAGCATCACCAGAGAGGCACGAGTACGTAAGGTGAGTCTAGCGGGGCCAATCTCTCCTCAGTCAGCCTTACTGCCTTCACAACACCCTAATCCTCCCTGTAGTGTCTTGTATTCGTTTATTTAGGATTCATTATTCGTTATTTAGTTTTTTTAGGGGTTAATTATTTATATTTAGGTTTTGTTTACGTCTGAGTCTGGAAAGAGTTGGAAATTTATTCAAATATTTAATGTTCGCTAATATGTAAACAAGCCCTCAGCTGTGTTATTAGCCATTATTTGCCTCGTCTCTCACTTATTGTAAGCCTAACATATCACAAGATGGATCCACATGTCTAGCCTTCATATCCGCTGGTCAGATATATCCGTCATTGCCTGGTTTTGGTGTTATATAGGAATAAATAAGGCAACATGGCCGCCGGCTCCCCCACTGAGGTCGCCCCCGAGGGCCGTCATGATGGACTGGCACCTGTTCCGGCTTGTTGGTTCCAATATTTTTTTAAATTTTTCTGAATTAATTTATTTGGCTTGTATAGTAAGATTTTATGGTTTCTAAAAATATTTCGTTGCTTTTGAAGTGTTTTTCTTGCTTCAGTTAAGTAAATGTGCTGAATCTGGTGGTGTTTTTTATGTAAATAAGGGGCAGTTTGTACGGTGAAATTTACCCAGCCTGGTTTTTGGCTTTTTTATTTGAGGCTTTAATGAAGATTTTATTGCTTCAAAAAATCGTTTATGATTTTTAAAGTATGTTGCGTTCCTGTTGAGTTAAGTATGTGGAATTTGATAGGCTTATTGTCCCGTTGAAAGTGGTGATTTTGTCATTTTTTAGCTTCTTTATTTTTTTATTGTAGCTTGTAACTAAGTGTGCATTATTTTAAAAAATAGTTCAGATTTTTTAAAATGTTTTTTTACCAGTGTAAAGTGGAATAGGTGGACTTTTCAGTGTTTTTAATGGTGTGAAAATTTCCAACACTTTTTCCATATTTCACATAATATTTCTTTATAACTACTGAGACTGGAGGTGTTTTGATATTGTGAATATTAATTAAAGTAATTGTCAAGTCAGAATATATAATGCATTCGAGCCTAGCTTCATTTTTTCTATGGGTCAATTTCAAAATGAAATACATTACGTACGTATGGCAGCGGGGCGCCGGCACCTCGCCTGTGACGTCATCAAGGATTCGGGACTCTGTCTGCTCCAGTGTCTCCTCAATATTTACCGTAATTTCCAGTGTTTTCCAAGTGTTTCCAGCTGTTTCTAAAGTCAGGCGTGTAGATAGTTGTAGTAGAAGGAAGAAAATAAGAGAAATGAAAGAGGAGAAGGAAGAAATAAAAAGAAATGGAGGAGGAGGCAAAACAAGTAAACAATATTTAGCTTAGTTTCCCTTTCTGCGCTGCAGTTCTCTGTAATATTTGGTGTGTTTTGGGTGTTTTATGTGTTTAGGATGTATGTAGGAATATTGTGGGGTGTTTAGAGTGTGTTTTGGTGGTGTTTAGGTGTGTTTTGGGTGTATATTTGCTGTTATCATTGTGTTTTGGGTGAATTTTGGGTGTTTTAAATGTGGTTTAGGATGTTTTTAGTTATATTGTAAGTGGTTTGAGTCGTGTGGGGTGTTTTGAGTATATTGTGGGATGTTTCTGTGTGTTATGGGTGTGTTTGGGGGTATATTGAGGTGTAGTGAGTTTGTTTTGGGTTTATTTTCTGTTTTAAGTGTTTCGGTGAGTTTGGGTGTGTGTGTCGGGTCTTTTGAGGTGTATTTGATTGTGTGGAAGTAGTTTTGGGTCTTTAAGGGTGTGTTTGTGGCGTGTTTGTGGTGTTGAGTGGTGCTTTAAGTGTGTTTTGGATGTTTTGATGTGTTTTGGGTGTGTTTGATGAGTTTTGGGGTGTTGTAGTGTATTTTGGGTGTTTTAAATCTTTTGAGTGTGTTTGGATGAGTTTTAGGTATATTGGGGTGCTTTGAGTGTGTTTTGGATAAACTTCGCGTGATTGGGGTGGGTTATTTGGATATTTTTAGATGTTACAGGGTGTTTTCAGTGAATATTCAATATTTGGTTGTGTTTAGGTGAGTGTAGTGGGTATTTTGGGGTGTTGTGATGTGTTTTGGTTGTGTTTTGGATGTTTTGAGTGTATTTTGAGTGTGTTTTGGTAAGTTTTGTTGCATGTAGGGATGTTGAGTGTTATATATATATATATATATATATATATATATATATATATATATATATATATATATATATATATATATATATATATATATATATATAATGGGAAGGCAATGAGAAGAGGGACAAAAGAACATGGGATGCACCGCCTGTGTTCATACCGGGATCTGATGTCAGTTCTTGTGAAGGGCCAGAATGCATATTCCTGAAGTCTGGAAGGAGTCGTCCGCCAGCCTGTATGGACACTAGGCTGTAGCTCCAAAACTAACTGTAGGATTCTCTCTAAAATAGTCTCATTGAGATTCTTGCACAAAATTACCTATACGTAACTTAATCTAACCTAACCTAACCGCTACAAGAGTAAATGGGCCGAAACATTACCAGACTTCAGGAATATGCCTCCAGAGGGATACAGGTTAAGGTCGCTTCACACACATCAGTGCCGTATTCGTTCCATGCTGTTCAGTGCTTCAGTGTCAGTAAAAAAAAAATTCATCATTTTGGAATTCAGCGGAAGTATTTACACACGTCCGGCGAAGTACCGTGTTTTGACAGAAGTGATTGTTACGTCTCCGTTCCGTGAAATGGAATATCGTCGTCACTGGTATTTTAAAAATTTTCACGGATGTCGGACAAGTGTTTGAAATAAAATAGAAGAAATTGAAATGGTGATAAATACTCTTTTTAATTGATGTAATTAATCACATTGTACATTATACTTACCACAACACACCACATCACACCACACCACATCATAACACACCACACCATACCACAGCACACCACACATCACTGAGCAATGTCATCAAACAGTTTTTGGACATTCTTAAGTACTGGAAAATTTTTGTTTCATCATTAATTAATTCCTCGCACAGAGTAGCAAAATCTCCTTCAGTTTCTCTTTTTCTTCCACGATTCTGGGCTTGTTCCTCCCTCTCCTCCACCCTCTGACTACTTCATGCCTCGTATTAAAATTCTTCGTAATGATGTTTTCCATGCCCTCGCTGGCCTAAACCCTCAGAAGGCTTATGGACCTGATGGGGTCCCTCCTATTGTTCTCCGAAACTGTGCCTCCGTGCTTGCACCTTGCCTAGTCAAACTCTTTCAGCTCTGTCTGTCAACATCTACCTTTCCTTCCTGCTGGAAGTTTGCCTACATTCAACCTGTTCCTAAAAAGGGTGACCGCTCTAATCCCTCAAACTACCGTCCTATTGCTTTAATTTCCTGCTTATCTAAAGTTTTTGAATCTATCCTCAACAGGAAGATTCTTAAACATCTATCACTTCACAACCTTCTATCTGATCGCCAGTATGGGTTCCGTCAAGGACGCTCTACTGGTGATCTTCTGGCTTTCCTTACTGAGTCTTGGTCATCCTCTTTTAGAGACTTTGGTGAAACTTTTGCTGTTGCCTTGGACATATCAAAAGCCTTTGATAGAGTCTGGCACAAAGCTTTGATTTCCAAACTACCCTCCTACGGTTTCTATCCTTCTCTCTGTAACTTCATCTCAAGTTTCCTTTCTGACCGTTCTATTGCTGCTGTGGTAGACGGTCACTGTTCTTCTCCTAAATCTATTAACAGTGGTGTTCCTCAGGGTTCTGTCCTGTCACCCACTCTCTTCTTATTATTCATTAATGATCTTCTAAACCAAACTTCTTGTCCTATCCACTCCTATGCTGATGATACCACCCTGCACTTTTCCACGTCTTTTCATAGACGTCCAACCCTTCAGGAGGTAAACATATCACGCAGGGAAGCCACAGAACGCCTGACTTCTGATCTTTCTAAAATTTCTGATTGGGGCAGAGCAAACTTGGTATTGTTCAATGCCTCAAAAACTCAATTCCTCCATTTATCAACTCGACACAATCTTCCAGACAACTATCCCCTCTTCTTAAATGACACTCAACTGTCCCCCTCTTCTACACTGAACATCCTCGGTCTGTCCTTTACTTATAATCTGAACTGGAAACTTCACATCTCATCTCTAGCTAAAACGGCTTCTATGAAGTTAGGTGTTCTGAGACGTCTCCGCCAGTTTTTCTCACCCCCCCAGCTGCTAACTCTGTACAAGGGCCTTATCCGTCCATGTATGGAGTATGCTTCACATGTCTGGGGGGGTTCCACTCATACTGCTGTTCTAGACAGGGTGGAATCAAAAGCTTTTCGTCTCATCAACTCCTCTCCTCTAACTGACTGTCTTCAGCCTCTCTCTCACCGCCGCAATGTTGCATCTCTTGCTGTCTTCTACCGCTATTTTCATGCTAACTGCTCTTCTGATCTTGCTAACTGCATGCCTCCCCTCCTTCCGCGGCCTCGCTGCACAAGACTTTCTTCTTTCTCTCACTCCTATTCTGTCCACCTCTCTAACGCAAGAGTTAACCAGTATTCTCAATCATTCATACCTTTCTCTGGTAAACTCTGGAACTCCTTGCCTGCTTCTGTATTTCCACCTTCCTATGACTTGAATTCCTTCAAGAGGGAGGTTTCAAGACACTTATCCACCAATTTTTGACCACTGCTTTGACCCTTTTAGGGACTGGCATTTCAGTGGGCATTTTTTTTATTAGATTTTTGTTGCCCTTGGCCAGTATCCTTCCTACATAAAAAAAAAAAAAAAAAAAAAAAAAAACGTTTCATGTACCCACTTTTCTTTTCTTTATTTTTTGTTAAGCAAGCATCTTGCTCTTCATGAAGAATTATGACAATCATAGCCAACTCCACGTCTGAAAGGGATATGTGTGCATAGACGTCACGAAAGCGACATGGATATCACTGACACTATACGATACTAATACGGCACTGATAGGTGTGAAACCACCTTTGAGTGTACTATTCAGATAGTGTACCCACTATCTGCCAATTTCACTGGGACAAAAGCACAATTAGGTGATTGTTAAGAAGAACAACAATAATAATAATAATAATAATAATAATAATAATAATAATAATATAATAAAAGGAGTTAAGCCATCTATATAGTTAGCTGGATTGATATTATCCTTATTATTGTTATCATCATTATTACATATCAAGGTATTGTGACATTATTATTAATAATATGTTATTATTATTATTATTATTATTATTATTATTATTATTATTATTATCATTATCATATTTCAGCTATCCAACATTATTATTATTATTATTATTATTATTATTATTATTATTATTATTATTATTATTGTTATTATTATTATCATTATCATATTTCAGCTATCCAACATCAAAACAGTATATGAATATGGCAAATGCTGTTTTGACATCATTTCCTGCCATCCTGAGAAACAGTGATCTCGAGGAGCATGAATTGCAGCTGCAATGGAAATTGCGCATCCAGCGCAAGTTTCAGAATTCAAGAAAGAGGCAGGATTCCTCAGTGACTGAGGTGACGTCAAGGAAAAAGAAGATCCCTTGCATAGCGCCAAAAGAGACTACGTGTCCACTGATGTATGGAGTAAAGGCTTACCTTCCACCAAGGCCCCATTCAGAAGATGATGAGTCATTAGAGAGACATAGACAGTGGCTTGCTCTACATTGGATGAAGAAAGATCCCGAGTTAGATAAGGTATGTGATATTTGTACGCTTGATTTATCTTTTTTATATTTCAGAGACTTCTTTACTGGTGTTGTTTAAAAATACCTGCTCTTATGTAAGCAATTTCAATGGTACTGGTGGATAGCCACTGAAAAATGATGCTTGTATATATAAATATATATATATATATATATATATATATATATATATATATATATATATATATATATATATATATATATATATATATATGAGGGAGAGAGGGAGCCTGGCGGGACAGTCAACTCAGGAAAACTAATTTTATTTTAATGATTTTCCTCAGGCTGAACGCCTCATGCAGTTGACACTCTCTGAGAGCCGCAAAAAAATAATCAATGGGAACATTCTTGTAGCAGAAATCCTGAACTTGTACCCGTGGATTCAGACTTTTGATGGCATAAGTGTGTATATATGTACACTTTATGGATTTTGCTACATATTGTTACTAATTGTTAACTTTATTTGTAGGGCTATAATGTATATAGCTATTTATATTTTATAGTAGGTAATTGATATTTAACTACTGGTACTTCCATTCTCCCTCTCAGGCTCAAAGGCCTCAGTGACGGGAGATAAGCACTCATAACTAAGTACAGTTATTGCAGATGCTCATCTCTGTAACCTTCACTTATAATTATTTGATGCTTATATCTTTACAGATAATCAAGGAGTTCCTGAGATTAGAACCACAAGCGGATGAACCAGACCCAAGAGTAGCAGTTTTGAAAGGGTTGGAGAAATATAGGCTCCCAATAATTGCCATTCTCAAAAAAAGTAAAGCAGTTCCTCTGTATATGGAAACCTTACTTGAACTCTATGACCACGATGAAAGTCAATGTGAGTAATGTCTAGTTCAATTTGTTCATTTCAGTAGCTGGTAGCAATTTAATATATGTATCTTTTCATCATTAGCAATGCATCTTTCACTTTTATAAGCTTAGTATTCATGAAACTATGCTGCATGCAAAAACCAAACATATGATATATATATATATATATATATATATATATATATATATATATATATATATATATATATATATATATATATATATATATATATATATATATATATATATATATATATATATATATATATATATATATATATATATATATATATATTTTTTTTTTTTTTTTTTTTATGCCTTTTTTACCTTTTTTTTTTTATTTCTCTATGTTATTGCAAGTGATAAGTGAAGCTTCTTTATTATTGTTCTGAGCATTTCTGTAGATTTGTTTAGTTAGTATATCCCATAGAAATACTCATTTTCTTTTTTTGTGTGGCTTTAAAGGATTAATGGTGACATATGGATATGATCTGGGTTAAAAGCTTGTACAAATAAGGTTAAATGTCTATTTTTGCACTGGTTGTTTCCCTAAGTTTCTTAAAAGTACTGTGATATAATGATTAGCAGTGGACTAATTAATTATTCTTTACAGGGTCTGTAACTCCTTACATTTAATTTATGTTAACTTTACTTACATATTTTTTCCTTTAGTTTATGAATGGGAGGAAGGTTTAATATTCATATCTTAAGAGATGCTTACTTTCTTTTCCGCATTGCAAGTTTTAGTGATTAATACTCACAAATGTGTATTATTTACTTAATGGCTTGTTAAAGCAGGTTGTTTTTGTGTTGCTTTTTTTTTTTTTCTCATGCTAGGATGAAGTGTTACTAATGGAGTTTATTTTTTACATATGTTTTATATATCATTACAGTTTTGAGGGGAGCTTTCTGTTAAATGTTCAAGTGAAAAGCATATTATACTATAGATAATAAAAATTATAGTGTTTATTTTTTTTATTTTATTTTTTTTTTAATGCAATGAAATGTAGGGAACATTTAATTGTATATGAATATATTGAATTTATTACCTATTCTCTCCCTAACCTTGAGACAGCAGTAGCTAGCTGCTAGTATTAAAGGTACTAATGATTCATCATCTGCCTAAGAAAGACTAACTAATTAGTCATTTAATTGACTAACCTATGATCCACTTTACTAATGTGGTTAGTAGAAGCAGTGAACAGTACGAAGGCATTAGTCAGATATATTTGAGTAAGACCATACTCAGGTTGAGTGCTCAGTTAGTCACAAATTGACTAACATTATGTTAGTCACTGTGACTAATGCTGCCACTCGTTCTAGACCCCATGGGTTTTACTAAGAAAAGTTAGTCAGCACGACTAACTTTGGTTTTGTGTGATATATAAAGGTACTAGGCCTTGCTGGCGCCCGAGAGTGTAAGAAAGGCGGGAAAAGTGAGTGGCGAGTGTGTGGGGCGACACTGTACCCTCCCCACGGTTTTGGAGGACAAAGTGAAAGATGGAGGCGGAAGGAAGGGCCAGTGAGCTGCGTATGCTTCACCTCTGAGTGGACGTAGGGGAAAAAAAAAAATGACACGTTTCGGAAATAACTTGTATCATAAGTAGAGAACGTGCATCCCTTAAGCAGCCGCGCATTGCAAGGCCACGAGAGTACGTGGTATGATCGCAAGTGACACGTCCGGAAATCAGCGTTTAATTGCGTGTGTCTTAATAGAAAAAAATAGCTGATTTCCAAATTATACATCAAAGTATGACCTCGTCTAGTTCAGAAGAGTCCTTCGTATAAATGCACTGGTGTGTGTATGTGTGTGTGAGTGTTTTTGCTAGTTATCTCTCTCTCTCTCTCTCTCTCTCTCTCTCTCTCTGTCAGGAGTTGCACAGGTCTTCAAGGGTATTTTTACGGTTTTAGTGACAGATTAACAACATTTCTACATTAATAACAGGAGAAACACCATTGAAAACCCTGATAATCATCTTTATAGCTTTGAAAAACAGTCATGAGGAGAGAGAGAGAGAGAGAGAGAGAGAGAGAGAGAGAGAGAGAGAGAGAGTAGGAGCCAGGGTTGCCAGGTCTGCGGCAGTATTCCCGCGCACTTTTACTCCAAAAAGAGCCCAAAACCCGCGGACTCCACCCTCCAAAAGAGCCCAAAAAGAGCCCAATATTTTATGAATAATATGCATGTTGTGTTAAAAACGAGAAAGGTAGAAAACGAGACATACTTTATTTAAACCTATAATAATAATAATGATAATAATAATAATAATAATAATAATAATAATAATAGTGATAGTAGTAGTAGTAGTAGTAATTGTTGTTGTTGTGGTAGTAGTAGTAGTAGTAACAGCAATAATAAAGAGTATTGTCAGTACTTTCGTCTATTATCAATGAATATTCACTTTTTCCAATGTCACAACACATTTCCTTCAGCATACACGGTGCTAACACTTTGTTTACGAGTGCCGTGCATTTTGTCCTATGTAAGGATATATCCTTACCAGAAACATCTTTTACTAGCTCACCCATGTGATCGATTGTCCTGACGCTTGAATGACAAGCAATGTGAGCTGCTAACTTCAGCTCAGCAACTTTTGCATCACTAGTGACTTTTGTTCTTGATAACCCTGATTGAAACAGAGTCCTCATGTTAGAAAATGGAGCAGCATTTTTCTCATGCTTTGCTGTTAGACCATGCTTGATAAGGTCACTGTGATGGGCTCTGATCACAGTTTTGCAAAATTTGCAGGATGCATGAGTATCATCGCCGGGTATACTCCTTATCCACGTCTTGAGCCCGTCCTCTTGTTCCCACTCTTTACAGTATCTTTTGCTGTATTTCGACCACTTGCTCATGTTCACTTGAGCGTACACACGTATGCACGTGGCCTGTATCCAGTATACTTGTATCTCCTCCAGGCAGGCTGAGGCAGCTATGAGGCTGAGAATAAACTGGCTGTGTTTCAGTGTGTGTGCTGTGAGGTGAATGTGGAAATTATGGGTGCGGCATGCAGGTGTTCAGGATGGGTGTCCTACAGTCTTAATGAGGTCATGCGGCCCCAGTAGTAATCCCCTTAGGGAGAGGGGAGACTTGTTCACACCCTTCTGCTGGCTGACCTGGCGCCATTCCTTAACATATGAGTGAGTCTACTCCCTGATTTGGTATGTCGGGAAGGCAAGAGTATATTATATATTTTCAAATATAAGTAGCCCAGAAAATAGCCCAACTGCGGTAAAAAGAGCCCAAAAAGCGCCAAACCGCGGAAACCATATTTTTCACGCCCAATACCAGGAACGACTCTGGTAGGAGCATTTCAGTTGAGCCTATTCTGCCCTGGTTCGTGTTTGCTGCGGTGACACGGTGCCGCACTGAGTGAAGATTGCGTTTATAATCACTTATCGGTGGAGTGGGGAAAGGAGAGTCAGGAAGTGAGGATATTTATATTATTTGACATATTATTTGATAGCATGTCAACTTTTGTGTGTGTGTGTGTGGGTGGGTGTTGGATCAGTGACAGGTGGCGCTGGGGAGTTACCACGGCGAGCGGCTGGCTGGCTGCAGTGTTTTGGTCAGCACTGGTCAATCTTGCCCTACACGCTCTATTAACTAGTGTTTCCGTCTTCCCGACACCTTCTTCCTGCACCAAGCACCGTCAAGCATCACCAGAGAGGCACGAGTACGTAAGGTGAGTCTAGCGGGGCCAATCTCTCCTCAGTCAGCCTTACTGCCTTCACAACACCCTAATCCTCCCTGTAGTGTCTTGTATTCGTTTATTTAGGATTCATTATTCGTTATTTAGTTTTTTTAGGGGTTAATTATTTATATTTAGGTTTTGTTTACGTCTGAGTCTGGAAAGAGTTGGAAATTTATTCAAATATTTAATGTTCGCTAATATGTAAACAAGCCCTCAGCTGTGTTATTAGCCATTATTTGCCTCGTCTCTCACTTATTGTAAGCCTAACATATCACAAGATGGATCCACATGTCTAGCCTTCATATCCGCTGGTCAGATATATCCGTCATTGCCTGGTTTTGGTGTTATATAGGAATAAATAAGGCAACATGGCCGCCGGCTCCCCCACTGAGGTCGCCCCCGAGGGCCGTCATGATGGACTGGCACCTGTTCCGGCTTGTTGGTTCCAATATTTTTTTAAATTTTTCTGAATTAATTTATTTGGCTTGTATAGTAAGATTTTATGGTTTCTAAAAATATTTCGTTGCTTTTGAAGTGTTTTTCTTGCTTCAGTTAAGTAAATGTGCTGAATCTGGTGGTGTTTTTTATGTAAATAAGGGGCAGTTTGTACGGTGAAATTTACCCAGCCTGGTTTTTGGCTTTTTTATTTGAGGCTTTAATGAAGATTTTATTGCTTCAAAAAATCGTTTATGATTTTTAAAGTATGTTGCGTTCCTGTTGAGTTAAGTATGTGGAATTTGATAGGCTTATTGTCCCGTTGAAAGTGGTGATTTTGTCATTTTTTAGCTTCTTTATTTTTTTATTGTAGCTTGTAACTAAGTGTGCATTATTTTAAAAAATAGTTCAGATTTTTTAAAATGTTTTTTTACCAGTGTAAAGTGGAATAGGTGGACTTTTCAGTGTTTTTAATGGTGTGAAAATTTCCAACACTTTTTCCATATTTCACATAATATTTCTTTATAACTACTGAGACTGGAGGTGTTTTGATATTGTGAATATTAATTAAAGTAATTGTCAAGTCAGAATATATAATGCATTCGAGCCTAGCTTCATTTTTTCTATGGGTCAATTTCAAAATGAAATACATTACGTACGTATGGCAGCGGGGCGCCGGCACCTCGCCTGTGACGTCATCAAGGATTCGGGACTCTGTCTGCTCCAGTGTCTCCTCAATATTTACCGTAATTTCCAGTGTTTTCCAAGTGTTTCCAGCTGTTTCTAAAGTCAGGCGTGTAGATAGTTGTAGTAGAAGGAAGAAAATAAGAGAAATGAAAGAGGAGAAGGAAGAAATAAAAAGAAATGGAGGAGGAGGCAAAACAAGTAAACAATATTTAGCTTAGTTTCCCTTTCTGCGCTGCAGTTCTCTGTAATATTTGGTGTGTTTTGGGTGTTTTATGTGTTTAGGATGTATGTAGGAATATTGTGGGGTGTTTAGAGTGTGTTTTGGTGGTGTTTAGGTGTGTTTTGGGTGTATATTTGCTGTTATCATTGTGTTTTGGGTGAATTTTGGGTGTTTTAAATGTGGTTTAGGATGTTTTTAGTTATATTGTAAGTGGTTTGAGTCGTGTGGGGTGTTTTGAGTATATTGTGGGATGTTTCTGTGTGTTATGGGTGTGTTTGGGGGTATATTGAGGTGTAGTGAGTTTGTTTTGGGTTTATTTTCTGTTTTAAGTGTTTCGGTGAGTTTGGGTGTGTGTGTCGGGTCTTTTGAGGTGTATTTGATTGTGTGGAAGTAGTTTTGGGTCTTTAAGGGTGTGTTTGTGGCGTGTTTGTGGTGTTGAGTGGTGCTTTAAGTGTGTTTTGGATGTTTTGATGTGTTTTGGGTGTGTTTGATGAGTTTTGGGGTGTTGTAGTGTATTTTGGGTGTTTTAAATCTTTTGAGTGTGTTTGGATGAGTTTTAGGTATATTGGGGTGCTTTGAGTGTGTTTTGGATAAATTTCGCGTGATTGGGGTGGGTTATTTGGATATTTTTAGATGTTACAGGGTGTTTTCAGTGAATATTCAATATTTGGTTGTGTTTAGGTGAGTGTAGTGGGTATTTTGGGGTGTTGTGATGTGTTTTGGTTGTGTTTTGGATGTTTTGAGTGTATTTTGAGTGTGTTTTGGTAAGTTTTGTTGCATGTAGGGATGTTGAGTGTTATATATATATATATATATATATATATATATATATATATATATATATATATATATATATATATATATATATATAATAGGAAGGCAATGAGAAGAGGGACAAAAGAACACGGGATGCACCGCCTGTGTTCATACCGGGATCTGATGTCAGTTCTTGTGAAGGGCCAGAATGCATATTCCTGAAGTCTGGAAGGAGTCGTCCGCCAGCCTGTATGGACACTAGGCTGTAGCTCCAAAACTAACTGTAGGATTCTCTCTAAAATAGTCTCATTGAGATTCTTGCACAAAATTACCTATACGTAACTTAATCTAACCTAACCTAACCGCTACAAGAGTAAATGGGCCGAAACATTACCAGACTTCAGGAATATGCCTCCAGAGGGATACAGGTTAAGGTCGCTTCACACACATCAGTGCCGTATTCGTTCCATGCTGTTCAGTGCTTCAGTGTCAGTAAAAAAAAAATTCATCATTTTGGAATTCAGCGGAAGCATTTACACACGTCCGGCGAAGTACCGTGTTTTGACAGAAGTGATTGTTACGTCTCCGTTCCGTGAAATGGAATATCGTCGTCACTGGTATTTTAAAAATTTTCACGGATGTCGGACAAGTGTTTGAAATAAAATAGAAGAAATTGAAATGGTGATAAATACTCTTTTTAATTGATGTAATTAATCACATTGTACATTATACTTACCACAACACACCACATCACACCACACCACATCATAACACACCACACCATACCACAGCACACCACACATCACTGAGCAATGTCATCAAACAGTTTTTGGACATTCTTAAGTACTGGAAAATTTTTGTTTCATCATTAATTAATTCCTTGCACAGAGTAGCAAAATCTCCTTCAGTTTCTCTTTTTCTTCCACGTTTCATGTACCCACTTTTCTTTTCTTTATTTTTTGTTAAGCAAGCATCTTGCTCTTCATGAAGAATTATGACAATCATAGCCAACTCCACGTCTGAAAGGGATATGTGTGCATAGACGTCACGAAAGCGACATGGATATCACTGACACTATACGATACTAATACGGCACTGATAGGTGTGAAACCACCTTTGAGTGTACTATTCAGATAGTGTACCCACTATCTGCCAATTTCACTGGGACAAAAGCACAATTAGGTGATTGTTAAGAAGAAGAACAACAATAATAATAATAATAATAATAATAATAATAATAATAATAATAATAATAATAATATAATAAAAGGAGTTAAGCCATCTATATAGTTAGCTAGATTGATATTATCATTATTATTGTTATCATCATTATTACATATCAAGGTATTGTGACATTATTATTAATAATATATTATTATTATTATTATTATTATTATTATTATTATTATTATTATTATTATTATTATTATTATTATTGTTATTATTATTATCATTATCATATTTCAGCTATCCAACATCAGAACAGTATATGAATATCGCAAATGCTGTTTTGACATCATTTCCTGCCATCCTGAGAAACAGTGATCTCGAGGAGCATGAATTGCAGCTGCAATGGAAATTGCGCATCCAGCGCAAGTTTCAGAATTCAAGAAAGAGGCAGGATTCCTCAGTGACTGAGGTGACGTCAAGGAAAAAGAAGATCCCTTGCATAGCGCCAAAAGAGACTACGTGTCCACTGATGTATGGAGTAAAGGCTTACCTTCCACCAAGGCCCCATTCAGAAGATGATGAGTCATTAGAGAGACATAGACAGTGGCTTGCTCTACATTGGATGAAGAAAGATCCCGAGTTAGATAAGGTATGTGATATTTGTACGCTTGATTTATCTTTTTTATATTTCAGAGACTTCTTTACTGGTGTTGTTTAAAAATACCTGCTCTTATGTAAGCAATTTCAATGGTACTGGTGGATAGCCACTGAAAAATTATGCTTGTATATATATATATATATATATATATATATATATATATATATATATATATATATATATATATATATATATATATGAGGGAGAGAGGGAGGCTGGCGGGACAGTCAACTTATGAAAACTAATTTTACTTTAATGATTTCCCTCAGGCTGAACGCCTCATGCAGTTGACACTCTCTGAGAGACGCAAAAAAATAATCAATGGGAACATTCTTCTAGCAGAAATCCTGAACTTGTACCCGTGGATTCAGACTTTTGATGGCATAAGTGTGTATATATGTACACTTTATGGATTTTGCTACATATTGTTACTAATTGTCAACTTTATTTGTAGGGCTATAATGTATATAGCTATTTATATTTTATAGTAGGTAATTGATATTTAACTACTGGTACTTCCATTCTCCCTCTCAGGCTCAGAGGCCTCAGTGACGGGAGATAAGCACTCATAACTAAGAACAGTTATTGCAGATGCTCATCTCTGTAACCTTCACATATAATTATTTGATGCTTATATCTTTACAGATAATGAAGGAGTTCCTGAGATTAGAACCACAAGCGGATGAACCAGACCCAAGAGTAGCAGTTTTGAAAGGGCTGGAGAAATATAGGCTCCCAATAATTGCCATTCTCAAAAAAAGAAAAGCAGTTCCTCTGTATATGGAAACCTTACTTGAAGCTAAATCCCCACGATGAAAGTCAATGTGAGTAATGTCTAGTTCAATTTGTTCATTTCAGTAGCTGGTACCAATTTAATATATGTATCTTTTCATCATTAGCAATGCATCTTTCACTTTTATAAGCTTAGTATTCATGAAACTATGCTGCATGCAAAAACCAAACATATGATATATATATATATATATATATATATATATATATATATATATATATATATATATATATATATATATATATATATATATATATATATATATATATATATATATATATATATATATATATTTTTTTTTTTTTAATGCCTTTTTTACCTTTTTTTTTTTTATTTCTCTATGTTATTGCAAGTGATAAGTGAAGCTTCTTTATTACTGTTCTGAGCATTTCTGTAGATTTGTTTAGTTAGTATATCCCATAGAAATACTCATTTTCTTTTTTTGTGTGGCTTTAAAGGATTAATGGTGACATATGGATATGATCTGGGTTAAAAGCTTGTACAAATAAGGTTAAATGTCTATTTTTGCACTTGTTGTTTCCCTAAGTTTCTTAAAAGTACTGTGATATAATGATTAGCAGTGGACTAATTAATTATTCTTTACAGGGTCTGTAACTCCTTACATTTAATTTATGTTAACTTTACTTACATATTTTTTCCTTTAGTTTATGAATGGGAGGAAGGTTTAATATTCATATCTTAAGAGATGCTTACTTTCTTTTCCGCATTGCAAGTTTTAGTGATTAATACTCACAAATGTGTATTATTTACTTAATGGCTTGTTAAAGCAGGTTGTTTTTGTGTTGCTTTTTTTTTTTTCTCATGCTAGGATGAAGTGTTACTAATGGAGTTTATTTTTTACATATGTTTTATATATCATTACAGTTTTGAGGGGAGCTTTCTGTTAAATGTTCAAGTGAAAAGCATATTATACTATAGATAATAAAAATTATAGTGTTTATTTTTTTTATTTTATTTTTTTTTTTAATGCAATGAAATGTAGGGAACATTTAATTGTATATGAATATATTGAATTTATTACCTATTCTCTCCCTAACCTTGAGACAGCAGTAGCTAGCTGCTAGTATTAAAGGTACTAATGATTCATCATCTGCCTAAGAAAGACTAACTAATTAGTCATTTAATTGACTAACCTATGATCCACTTTACTAATGTGGTTAGTAGAAGCAGTGAACAGTACGAAGGCATTAGTCAGATATATTTGAGTAAGACCATACTCAGGTTGAGTGCTCAGTTAGTCACAAATTGACTAACATTATGTTAGTCACTGTGACTAATGCTGCCACTCGTTCTAGACCCCATGTGTTTTACTAAGAAAAGTTAGTCAGCACGACTAACTTTGGTTTTGTGTGATATATAAAGGTACTAGGCCTTGCTGGCGCCCGAGAGTGTAAGAAAGGCGGGAAAAGTGAGTGGCGAGTGTGTGGGGCGACACTGTACCCTCCCCACGGTTTTGGAGGACAAAGTGAAAGATGGAGGCGGAAGGAAGGGCCAGTGAGCTGCGTATGCTTCACCTCTGAGTGGACGTAGGGGAAAAAAAAAAATGACACGTTTCGGAAATAACTTGTATCATAAGTAGAGAACGTGCATCCCTTAAGCAGCCGCGCATTGCAAGGCCACGAGAGTACGTGGTATGATCGCAAGTGACACGTCCGGAAATCAGCGTTTAATTGCGTGTGTCTTAATAGAAAAAAATAGCTGATTTCCAAATTATACATCAAAGTATGACCTCGTCTAGTTCAGAAGAGTCCTTCGTATAAATGCACTGGTGTGTGTATGTGTGTGTGAGTGTTTTTGCTAGTTATCTCTCTCTCTCTCTCTCTCTCTCTCTCTCTCTCTGTCAGGAGTTGCACAGGTCTTCAAGGGTATTTTTACGGTTTTAGTGACAGATTAACAACATTTCTACATTAATAACAGGAGAAACACCATTGAAAACCCTGATAATCATCTTTATAGCTTTGAAAAACAGTCATGAGGAGAGAGAGAGAGAGAGAGAGAGAGAGAGAGAGTAGGAGCCAGGGTTGCCAGGTCTGCGGCAGTATTCCCGCGCACTTTTACTCCAAAAAGAGCCCAAAACCCGCGGACTCCACCCTCCAAAAGAGCCCAAAAAGAGCCCAATATTTTATGAATAATATGCATGTTGTGTTAAAAACGAGAAAGGTAGAAAACGAGACATACTTTATTTAAACCTATAATAATAATAATGATAATAATAATAATAATAATAATAATAATAGTGATAGTAGTAGTAGTAGTAGTAATTGTTGTTGTTGTGGTAGTAGTAGTAGTAGTAACAGCAATAATAAATAGTATTGTCAGTACTTTCGTCTATTATCAATGAATATTCACTTTTGCCAATGTCACAACACATTTCCTTCAGCATACACGGTGCTAACACTTTGTTTACGAGTGCCGTGCATTTTGTCCTATGTAAGGATATATCCTTACCAGAAACATCTTTTACTAGCTCACCCATGTGATCGATTGTCCTGACGCTTGAATGACAAGCAATGTGAGCTGCTAACTTCAGCTCAGCAACTTTTGCATCACTAGTGACTTTTGTTCTTGATAACCCTGATTGAAACAGAGTCCTCATGTTAGAAAATGGAGCAGCATTTTTCTCATGCTTTGCTGTTAGACCATGCTTGATAAGGTCACTGTGATGGGCTCTGATCACAGTTTTGCAAAATTTGCAGGATGCATGAGTATCATCGCCGGGTATACTCCTTATCCACGTCTTGAGCCCGTCCTCTTGTTCCCACTCTTTACAGTATCTTTTGCTGTATTTCGACCACTTGCTCATGTTCACTTGAGCGTACACACGTATGCACGTGGCCTGTATCCAGTATACTTGTATCTCCTCCAGGCAGGCTGAGGCAGCTATGAGGCTGAGAATAAACTGGCTGTGTTTCAGTGTGTGTGCTGTGAGGTGAATGTGGAAATTATGGGTGCGGCATGCAGGTGTTCAGGATGGGTGTCCTACAGTCTTAATGAGGTCATGCGGCCCCAGTAGTAATCCCCTTAGGGAGAGGGGAGACTTGTTCACACCCTTCTGCTGGCTGACCTGGCGCCATTCCTTAACATATGAGTGAGTCTACTCCCTGATTTGGTATGTCGGGAAGGCAAGAGTATATTATATATTTTCAAATATAAGTAGCCCAGAAAATAGCCCAACTGCGGTAAAAAGAGCCCAAAAAGCGCCAAACCGCGGAAACCATATTTTTCACGCCCAATACCAGGAACGACTCTGGTAGGAGCATTTCAGTTGAGCCTATTCTGCCCTGGTTCGTGTTTGCTGCGGTGACACGGTGCCGCACTGAGTGAAGATTGCGTTTATAATCACTTATCGGTGGAGTGGGGAAAGGAGAGTCAGGAAGTGAGGATATTTATATTATTTGACATATTATTTGATAGCATGTCAACTTTTGTGTGTGTGTGTGTGGGTGGGTGTTGGATCAGTGACAGGTGGCGCTGGGGAGTTACCACGGCGAGCGGCTGGCTGGCTGCAGTGTTTTGGTCAGCACTGGTCAATCTTGCCCTACACGCTCTATTAACTAGTGTTTCCGTCTTCCCGACACCTTCTTCCTGCACCAAGCACCGTCAAGCATCACCAGAGAGGCACGAGTACGTAAGGTGAGTCTAGCGGGGCCAATCTCTCCTCAGTCAGCCTTACTGCCTTCACAACACCCTAATCCTCCCTGTAGTGTCTTGTATTCGTTTATTTAGGATTCATTATTCGTTATTTAGTTTTTTTAGGGGTTAATTATTTATATTTAGGTTTTGTTTACGTCTGAGTCTGGAAAGAGTTGGAAATTTATTCAAATATTTAATGTTCGCTAATATGTAAACAAGCCCTCAGCTGTGTTATTAGCCATTATTTGCCTCGTCTCTCACTTATTGTAAGCCTAACATATCACAAGATGGATCCACATGTCTAGCCTTCATATCCGCTGGTCAGATATATCCGTCATTGCCTGGTTTTGGTGTTATATAGGAATAAATAAGGCAACATGGCCGCCGGCTCCCCCACTGAGGTCGCCCCCGAGGGCCGTCATGATGGACTGGCACCTGTTCCGGCTTGTTGGTTCCAATATTTTTTTAAATTTTTCTGAATTAATTTATTTGGCTTGTATAGTAAGATTTTATGGTTTCTAAAAATATTTCGTTGCTTTTGAAGTGTTTTTCTTGCTTCAGTTAAGTAAATGTGCTGAATCTGGTGGTGTTTTTTATGTAAATAAGGGGCAGTTTGTACGGTGAAATTTACCCAGCCTGGTTTTTGGCTTTTTTATTTGAGGCTTTAATGAAGATTTTATTGCTTCAAAAAATCGTTTATGATTTTTAAAGTATGTTGCGTTCCTGTTGAGTTAAGTATGTGGAATTTGATAGGCTTATTGTCCCGTTGAAAGTGGTGATTTTGTCATTTTTTAGCTTCTTTATTTTTTTATTGTAGCTTGTAACTAAGTGTGCATTATTTTAAAAAATAGTTCAGATTTTTTAAAATGTTTTTTTACCAGTGTAAAGTGGAATAGGTGGACTTTTCAGTGTTTTTAATGGTGTGAAAATTTCCAACACTTTTTCCATATTTCACATAATATTTCTTTATAACTACTGAGACTGGAGGTGTTTTGATATTGTGAATATTAATTAAAGTAATTGTCAAGTCAGAATATATAATGCATTCGAGCCTAGCTTCATTTTTTCTATGGGTCAATTTCAAAATGAAATACATTACGTACGTATGGCAGCGGGGCGCCGGCACCTCGCCTGTGACGTCATCAAGGATTCGGGACTCTGTCTGCTCCAGTGTCTCCTCAATATTTACCGTAATTTCCAGTGTTTTCCAAGTGTTTCCAGCTGTTTCTAAAGTCAGGCGTGTAGATAGTTGTAGTAGAAGGAAGAAAATAAGAGAAATGAAAGAGGAGAAGGAAGAAATAAAAAGAAATGGAGGAGGAGGCAAAACAAGTAAACAATATTTAGCTTAGTTTCCCTTTCTGCGCTGCAGTTCTCTGTAATATTTGGTGTGTTTTGGGTGTTTTATGTGTTTAGGATGTATGTAGGAATATTGTGGGGTGTTTAGAGTGTGTTTTGGTGGTGTTTAGGTGTGTTTTGGGTGTATATTTGCTGTTATCATTGTGTTTTGGGTGAATTTTGGGTGTTTTAAATGTGGTTTAGGATGTTTTTAGTTATATTGTAAGTGGTTTGAGTCGTGTGGGGTGTTTTGAGTATATTGTGGGATGTTTCTGTGTGTTATGGGTGTGTTTGGGGGTATATTGAGGTGTAGTGAGTTTGTTTTGGGTTTATTTTCTGTTTTAAGTGTTTCGGTGAGTTTGGGTGTGTGTGTCGGGTCTTTTGAGGTGTATTTGATTGTGTGGAAGTAGTTTTGGGTCTTTAAGGGTGTGTTTGTGGCGTGTTTGTGGTGTTGAGTGGTGCTTTAAGTGTGTTTTGGATGTTTTGATGTGTTTTGGGTGTGTTTGATGAGTTTTGGGGTGTTGTAGTGTATTTTGGGTGTTTTAAATCTTTTGAGTGTGTTTGGATGAGTTTTAGGTATATTGGGGTGCTTTGAGTGTGTTTTGGATAAACTTCGCGTGATTGGGGTGGGTTATTTGGATATTTTTAGATGTTACAGGGTGTTTTCAGTGAATATTCAATATTTGGTTGTGTTTAGGTGAGTGTAGTGGGTATTTTGGGGTGTTGTGATGTGTTTTGGTTGTGTTTTGGATGTTTTGAGTGTATTTTGAGTGTGTTTTGGTAAGTTTTGTTGCATGTAGGGATGTTGAGTGTTATATATATATATATATATATATATATATATATATATATATATATATATATATATATATATATATATATATATATATATATATATATATATAATGGGAAGGCAATGAGAAGAGGGACAAAAGAACATGGGATGCACCGCCTGTGTTCATACCGGGATCTGATGTCAGTTCTTGTGAAGGGCCAGAATGCATATTCCTGAAGTCTGGAAGGAGTCGTCCGCCAGCCTGTATGGACACTAGGCTGTAGCTCCAAAACTAACTGTAGGATTCTCTCTAAAATAGTCTCATTGAGATTCTTGCACAAAATTACCTATACGTAACTTAATCTAACCTAACCTAACCGCTACAAGAGTAAATGGGCCGAAACATTACCAGACTTCAGGAATATGCCTCCAGAGGGATACAGGTTAAGGTCGCTTCACACACATCAGTGCCGTATTCGTTCCATGCTGTTCAGTGCTTCAGTGTCAGTAAAAAAAAAATTCATCATTTTGGAATTCAGCGGAAGCATTTACACACGTCCGGCGAAGTACCGTGTTTTGACAGAAGTGATTGTTACGTCTCCGTTCCGTGAAATGGAATATCGTCGTCACTGGTATTTTAAAAATTTTCACGGATGTCGGACAAGTGTTTGAAATAAAATAGAAGAAATTGAAATGGTGATAAATACTCTTTTTAATTGATGTAATTAATCACATTGTACATTATACTTACCACAACACACCACATCACACCACACCACATCATAACACACCACACCATACCACAGCACACCACACATCACTGAGCAATGTCATCAAACAGTTTTTGGACATTCTTAAGTACTGGAAAATTTTTGTTTCATCATTAATTAATTCCTCGCACAGAGTAGCAAAATCTCCTTCAGTTTCTCTTTTTCTTCCACGTTTCATGTACCCACTTTTCTTTTCTTTATTTTTTGTTAAGCAAGCATCTTGCTCTTCATGAAGAATTATGACAATCATAGCCAACTCCACGTCTGAAAGGGATATGTGTGCATAGACGTCACGAAAGCGACATGGATATCACTGACACTATACGATACTAATACGGCACTGATAGGTGTGAAACCACCTTTGAGTGTACTATTCAGATAGTGTACCCACTATCTGCCAATTTCACTGGGACAAAAGCACAATTAGGTGATTGTTAAGAACAACAACAATAATAATAATAATAATAATAATAATAATAATAATAATAATAATAATATAATAAAAGGAGTTAAGCCATCTATATAGTTAGCTGGATTGATATTATCCTTATTATTGTTATCATCATTATTACATATCAAGGTATTGTGACATTATTATTAATAATATGTTATTATTATTATTATTATTATTATTATTATTATTATTATTATTATTATTATTATTATTATCATTATCATATTTCAGCTATCCAACATTATTATTATTATTATTATTATTATTATTATTATTATTATTATTATTATTATTGTTATTATTATTATCATTATCATATTTCAGCTATCCAACATCAAAACAGTATATGAATATGGCAAATGCTGTTTTGACATCATTTCCTGCCATCCTGAGAAACAGTGATCTCGAGGAGCATGAATTGCAGCTGCAATGGAAATTGCGCATCCAGCGCAAGTTTCAGAATTCAAGAAAGAGGCAGGATTCCTCAGTGACTGAGGTGACGTCAAGGAAAAAGAAGATCCCTTGCATAGCGCCAAAAGAGACTACGTGTCCACTGATGTATGGAGTAAAGGCTTACCTTCCACCAAGGCCCCATTCAGAAGATGATGAGTCATTAGAGAGACATAGACAGTGGCTTGCTCTACATTGGATGAAGAAAGATCCCGAGTTAGATAAGGTATGTGATATTTGTACGCTTGATTTATCTTTTTTATATTTCAGAGACTTCTTTACTGGTGTTGTTTAAAAATACCTGCTCTTATGTAAGCAATTTCAATGGTACTGGTGGATAGCCACTGAAAAATTATGCTTGTATATATATATATATATATATATATATATATATATATATATATATATATATATATATATATATATATATATATATATATATATATATATGAGGGAGAGAGGGAGGCTGGCGGGACAGTCAACTTATAAAAACTAATTTTACTTTAATGATTTCCCTCAGGCTGAACGCCTCATGCAGTTGACACTCTCTGAGAGACGCAAAAAAATAATCAATGGGAACATTCTTCTAGCAGAAATCCTGAACTTGTACCCGTGGATTCAGACTTTTGATGGCATAAGTGTGTATATATGTACACTTTATGGATTTTGCTACATATTGTTACTAATTGTCAACTTTATTTGTAGGGCTATAATGTATATAGCTATTTATATTTTATAGTAGTTAATTGATATTTAACTACTGGTACTTCCATTCTCCCTCTCAGGCTCAGAGGCCTCAGTGACGGGAGATAAGCACTCATAACTAAGAACAGTTATTGCAGATGCTAATCTCTGTAACCTTCACATATAATTATTTGATGCTTATATCTTTACAGATAATGAAGGAGTTCCTGAGATTAGAACCACAAGCGGATGAACCAGACCCAAGAGTAGCAGTTTTGAAAGGGCTGGAGAAATATAGGCTCCCAATAATTGCCATTCTCAAAAAAAGAAAAGCAGTTCCTCTGTATATGGAAACCTTACTTGAAGCTAAATCCCCACGATGAAAGTCAATGTGAGTAATGTCTAGTTCAATTTGTTCATTTCAGTAGCTGGTACCAATTTAATATATGTATCTTTTCATCATTAGCAATGCATCTTTCACTTTTATAAGCTTAGTATTCATGAAACTATGCTGCATGCAAAAACCAAACATATGATATATATATATATATATATATATATATATATATATATATATATATATATATATATATATATATATATATATATATATATATATATATATATATATATATATATATATATATATATATATATATATTTTTTTTTTTTTTTTTTTTTTTTAATGCCTTTTTTACCTTTTTTTTTTTATTTCTCTATGTTATTGCAAGTGATAAGTGAAGCTTCCTTATTACTGTTCTGAGCATTTCTGTAGATTTGTTTAGTTAGTATATCCCATAGAAATACTCATTTTCTTTTTTTGTGTGGCTTTAAAGGATTAATGGTGACATATGGATATGATCTGGGTTAAAAGCTTGTACAAATAAGGTTAAATGTCTATTTTTGCACTTGTTGTTTCCCTAAGTTTCTTAAAAGTACTGTGATATAATGATTAGCAGTGGACTAATTAATTATTCTTTACAGGGTCTGTAACTCCTTACATTTAATTTATGTTAACTTTACTTACATATTTTTTCCTTTAGTTTATGAATGGGAGGAAGGTTTAATATTCATATCTTAAGAGATGCTTACTTTCTTTTCCGCATTGCAAGTTTTAGTGATTAATACTCACAAATGTGTATTATTTACTTAATGGCTTGTTAAAGCAGGTTGTTTTTGTGTTGCTTTTTTTTTTTTTTCTCATGCTAGGATGAAGTGTTACTAATGGAGTTTATTTTTTACATATGTTTTATATATCATTACAGTTTTGAGGGGAGCTTTCTGTTAAATGTTCAAGTGAAAAGCATATTATACTATAGATGATAAAAATTATAGTGTTTATTTTTTTATTTTTTTTAATGCAATGAAATGTAGGGAACATTTAATTGTATATGAATATATTGAATTTATTACCTATTCTCTCCATAACCTTGAGACAGCAGTAGCTAGCTGCTAGTATTAAAGGTACTAATGATTCATCATCTGCCTAAGAAAGACTAACTAATTAGTCATTTAATTGACTAACCTATGATCCACTTTACTAATGTGGTTAGTAGAAGCAGTGAACAGTACGAAGGCATTAGTCAGATATATTTGAGTAAGACCATACTCAGGTTGAGTGCTCAGTTAGTCACAAATTGACTAACATTATGTTAGTCACTGTGACTAATGCTGCCACTCATTCTAGACCCCATGGGTTTTACTAAGAAAAGTTAGTCAGCACGACTAACTTTGGTTTTGTGTGATATATAAAGGTACTAGGCCTTGCTGGCGCCCGAGAGTGTAAGAAAGGCGGGAAAAGTGAGTGGCGAGTGTGTGGGGCGACACTGTACCCTCCCCACGGTTTTGGAGGACAAAGTGAAAGATGGAGGCGGAAGGAAGGGCCAGTGAGCTGCGTATGCTTCACCTCTGAGTGGACGTAGGGGAAAAAAAAAAATGACACGTTTCGGAAATAACTTGTATCATAAGTAGAGAACGTGCATCCCTTAAGCAGCCGCGCATTGCAAGGCCACGAGAGTACGTGGTATGATCGCAAGTGACACGTCCGGAAATCAGCGTTTAATTGCGTGTGTCTTAATAGAAAAAAATAGCTGATTTCCAAATTATACATCAAAGTATGACCTCGTCTAGTTCAGAAGAGTCCTTCGTATAAATGCACTGGTGTGTGTATGTGTGTGTGAGTGTTATTGCTAGTTATCTCTCTCTCTCTCTCTCTCTCTCTCTCTCTCTCTCTCTCTCTCTCTCTCTGTCAGGAGTTGCACAGGTCTTCAAGGGTATTTTTACGGTTTTAGTGACAGATTAACAACATTTCTACATTAATAACAGGAGAAACACCATTGAAAACCCTGATAATCATCTTTATAGCTTTGAAAAACAGTCATGAGGAGAGAGAGAGAGAGAGAGAGAGAGAGAGTAGGAGCCAGGGTTGCCAGGTCTGCGGCAGTATTCCCGCGCACTTTTACTCCAAAAAGAGCCCAAAACCCGCGGACTCCACCCTCCAAAAGAGCCCAAAAAGAGCCCAATATTTTATGAATAATATGCATGTTGTGTTAAAAACGAGAAAGGTAGAAAACGAGACATACTTTATTTAAACCTATAATAATAATAATGATAATAATAATAATAATAATAATAATAATAGTGATAGTAGTAGTAGTAGTAGTAATTGTTGTTGTTGTGGTAGTAGTAGTAGTAGTAACAGCAATAATAAAGAGTATTGTCAGTACTTTCGTCTATTATCAATGAATATTCACTTTTTCCAATGTCACAACACATTTCCTTCAGCATACACGGTGCTAACACTTTGTTTACGAGTGCCGTGCATTTTGTCCTATGTAAGGATATATCCTTACCAGAAACATCTTTTACTAGCTCACCCATGTGATCGATTGTCCTGACGCTTGAATGACAAGCAATGTGAGCTGCTAACTTCAGCTCAGCAACTTTTGCATCACTAGTGACTTTTGTTCTTGATAACCCTGATTGAAACAGAGTCCTCATGTTAGAAAATGGAGCAGCATTTTTCTCATGCTTTGCTGTTAGACCATGCTTGATAAGGTCACTGTGATGGGCTCTGATCACAGTTTTGCAAAATTTGCAGGATGCATGAGTATCATCGCCGGGTATACTCCTTATCCACGTCTTGAGCCCGTCCTCTTGTTCCCACTCTTTACAGTATCTTTTGCTGTATTTCGACCACTTGCTCATGTTCACTTGAGCGTACACACGTATGCACGTGGCCTGTATCCAGTATACTTGTATCTCCTCCAGGCAGGCTGAGGCAGCTATGAGGCTGAGAATAAACTGGCTGTGTTTCAGTGTGTGTGCTGTGAGGTGAATGTGGAAATTATGGGTGCGGCATGCAGGTGTTCAGGATGGGTGTCCTACAGTCTTAATGAGGTCATGCGGCCCCAGTAGTAATCCCCTTAGGGAGAGGGGAGACTTGTTCACACCCTTCTGCTGGCTGACCTGGCGCCATTCCTTAACATATGAGTGAGTCTACTCCCTGATTTGGTATGTCGGGAAGGCAAGAGTATATTATATATTTTCAAATATAAGTAGCCCAGAAAATAGCCCAACTGCGGTAAAAAGAGCCCAAAAAGCGCCAAACCGCGGAAACCATATTTTTCACGCCCAATACCAGGAACGACTCTGGTAGGAGCATTTCAGTTGAGCCTATTCTGCCCTGGTTCGTGTTTGCTGCGGTGACACGGTGCTGCACTGAGTGAAGATTGCGTTTATAATCACTTATCGGTGGAGTGGGGAAAGGAGAGTCAGGAAGTGAGGATATTTATATTATTTGACATATTATTTGATAGCATGTCAACTTTTGTGTGTGTGTGTGTGTGGGTGGGTGTTGGATCAGTGACAGGTGGCGCTGGGGAGTTACCACGGCGAGCGGCTGGCTGGCTGCAGTGTTTTGGTCAGCACTGGTCAATCTTGCCCTACACGCTCTATTAACTAGTGTTTCCGTCTTCCCGACACCTTCTTCCTGCACCAAGCACCGTCAAGCATCACCAGAGAGGCACGAGTACGTAAGGTGAGTCTAGCGGGGCCAATCTCTCCTCAGTCAGCCTTACTGCCTTCACAACACCCTAATCCTCCCTGTAGTGTCTTGTATTCGTTTATTTAGGATTCATTATTCGTTATTTAGTTTTTTTAGGGGTTAATTATTTATATTTAGGTTTTGTTTACGTCTGAGTCTGGAAAGAGTTGGAAATTTATTCAAATATTTAATGTTCGCTAATATGTAAACAAGCCCTCAGCTGTGTTATTAGCCATTATTTGCCTCGTCTCTCACTTATTGTAAGCCTAACATATCACAAGATGGATCCACATGTCTAGCCTTCATATCCGCTGGTCAGATATATCCGTCATTGCCTGGTTTTGGTGTTATATAGGAATAAATAAGGCAACATGGCCGCCGGCTCCCCCACTGAGGTCGCCCCCGAGGGCCGTCATGATGGACTGGCACCTGTTCCGGCTTGTTGGTTCCAATATTTTTTTAAATTTTTCTGAATTAATTTATTTGGCTTGTATAGTAAGAT
The DNA here is from genome assembly GCF_035594125.1 of Scylla paramamosain. Taxonomy (NCBI): domain Eukaryota; kingdom Metazoa; phylum Arthropoda; class Malacostraca; order Decapoda; family Portunidae; genus Scylla; species Scylla paramamosain. The sequence goes on from NC_087160.1 coordinate 22,799,863, forward strand.
TTTATGGTTTCTAAAAATATTTCGTTGCTTTTGAAGTGTTTTTCTTGCTTCAGTTAAGTAAATGTGCTGAATCTGGTGGTGTTTTTTATGTAAATAAGGGGCAGTTTGTACGGTGAAATTTACCCAGCCTGGTTTTTGGCTTTTTTATTTGAGGCTTTAATGAAGATTTTATTGCTTCAAAAAATCGTTTATGATTTTTAAAGCATGTTGCGTTCCTGTTGAGTTAAGTATGTGGAATTTGATAGGCTTATTGTCCCGTTGAATGTGGTGATTTTGTCATTTTTTAGCTTCTTTATTTTTTTATTGTAGCTTGTAACTAAGTGTGCATTATTTTAAAAAATAGTTCAGATTTTTTAAAATGTTTTTTTACCAGTGTAAAGTGGAATAGGTGGACTTTTCAGTGTTTTTAATGGTGTGAAAATTTCCAACACTTTTTCCATATTTCACATAATATTTCTTTATAACTACTGAGACTGGAGGTGTTTTGATATTGTGAATATTAATTAAAGTAATTGTCAAGTCAGAATATATAATGCATTCGAGCCTAGCTTCATTTTTTCTATGGGTCAATTTCAAAATGAAATACATTACGTACGTATGGCAGCGGGGCGCCGGCACCTCGCCTGTGACGTCATCAAGGATTCGGGACTCTGTCTGCTCCAGTGTCTCCTCAATATTTACCGTAATTTCCAGTGTTTTCCAAGTGTTTCCAGCTGTTTCTAAAGTCAGGCGTGTAGATAGTTGTAGTAGAAAAAAGAAAATAAGAGAAATGAAAGAGGAGAAGGAAGAAATAAAAAGAAATGGAGGAGGAGGCAAAACAAGTAAACAATATTTAGCTTAGTTTCCCTTTCTGCGCTGCAGTTCTCTGTAATATTTGGTGTGTTTTGGGTGTTTTATGTGTTTAGGATGTATGTAGGAATATTGTGGGGTGTTTAGAGTGTGTTTTGGTGGTGTTTAGGTGTGTTTTGGGTGTATATTTGCTGTTATCATTGTGTTTTGGGTGAATTTTGGGTGTTTTAAATGTGGTTTAGGATGTTTTTAGTTATATTGTAAGTGGTTTGAGTCGTGTGGGGTGTTTTGAGTATATTGTGGGATGTTTCTGTGTGTTATGGGTGTGTTTAGGGGTATATTGAGGTGTAGTGAGTTTGTTTTGGGTTTATTTTCTGTTTTAAGTGTTTCGGTGAGTTTGGGTGTGTGTGTCGGGTCTTTTGAGGTGTATTTGATTGTGTGGAAGTAGTTTTGGGTCTTTAAGGGTGTGTCTGTGGCGTGTTTGTGGTGTTGAGTGGTGCTTTAAGTGTGTTTTGGATGTTTTGATGTGTTTTGGGTGTGTTTGATGAGTTTTGGGGTGTTGTAGTGTATTTTGGGTGTTTTAAATCTTTTGAGTGTGTTTGGATGAGTTTTAGGTATATTGGGGTGCTTTGAGTGTGTTTTGGATAAACTTCGCGTGATTGGGGTGGGTTATTTGGATATTTTTAGATGTTACAGGGTGTTTTCAGTGAATATTCAATATTTGGTTGTGTTTAGGTGAGTGTAGTGGGTATTTTGGGGTGTTGTGATGTGTTTTGGTTGTGTTTTGGATGTTTTGAGTGTATTTTGAGTGTGTTTTGGTAAGTTTTGTTGCATGTAGGGATGTTGAGTGTTATATATATATATATATATATATATATATATATATATATATATATATATATATATATATATATATATATATATATATATATATATAATGGGAAGGCAATGAGAAGAGGGACAAAAGAACATGGGATGCACCGCCTGTGTTCATACCGGGATCTGATGTCAGTTCTTGTGAAGGGCCAGAATGCATATTCCTGAAGTCTGGAAGGAGTCGTCCGCCAGCCTGTATGGACACTAGGCTGTAGCTCCAAAACTAACTGTAGGATTCTCTCTAAAATAGTCTCATTGAGATTCTTGCACAAAATTACCTATACGTAACTTAATCTAACCTAACCTAACCGCTACAAGAGTAAATGGGCCGAAACATTACCAGACTTCAGGAATATGCCTCCAGAGGGATACAGGTTAAGGTCGCTTCACACACATCAGTGCCGTATTCGTTCCATGCTGTTCAGTGCTTCAGTGTCAGTAAAAAAAAAATTCATCATTTTGGAATTCAGCGGAAGTATTTACACACGTCCGGCGAAGTACCGTGTTTTGACAGAAGTGATTGTTACGTCTCCGTTCCGTGAAATGGAATATCGTCGTCACTGGTATTTTAAAAATTTTCACGGATGTCGGACAAGTGTTTGAAATAAAATAGAAGAAATTGAAATGGTGATAAATACTCTTTTTAATTGATGTAATTAATCACATTGTACATTATACTTACCACAACACACCACATCACACCACACCATATCATAACACACCACACCATACCACAGCACACCACACATCACTGAGCAATGTCATCAAACAGTTTTTGGACATTCTTAAGTACTGGAAAATTTTTGTTTCATCATTAATTAATTCCTCGCACAGAGTAGCAAAATCTCCTTCAGTTTCTCTTTTTCTTCCACGATTCTGGGCTTGTTCCTCCCTCTCCTCCACCCTCTGACTACTTCATGCCTCGTATTAAAATTCTTCGTAATGATGTTTTCCATGCCCTCGCTGGCCTAAACCCTCAGAAGGCTTATGGACCTGATGGGGTCCCTCCTATTGTTCTCCGAAACTGTGCCTCCGTGCTTGCACCTTGCCTAGTCAAACTCTTTCAGCTCTGTCTGTCAACATCTACCTTTCCTTCCTGCTGGAAGTTTGCCTACATTCAACCTGTTCCTAAAAAGGGTGACCGCTCTAATCCCTCAAACTACCGTCCTATTGCTTTAATTTCCTGCTTATCTAAAGTTTTTGAATCTATCCTCAACAGGAAGATTCTTAAACATCTATCACTTCACAACCTTCTATCTGATCGCCAGTATGGGTTCCGTCAAGGACGCTCTACTGGTGATCTTCTGGCTTTCCTTACTGAGTCTTGGTCATCCTCTTTTAGAGACTTTGGTGAAACTTTTGCTGTTGCCTTGGACATATCAAAAGCCTTTGATAGAGTCTGGCACAAAGCTTTGATTTCCAAACTACCCTCCTACGGTTTCTATCCTTCTCTCTGTAACTTCATCTCAAGTTTCCTTTCTGACCGTTCTATTGCTGCTGTGGTAGACGGTCACTGTTCTTCTCCTAAATCTATTAACAGTGGTGTTCCTCAGGGTTCTGTCCTGTCACCCACTCTCTTCTTATTATTCATTAATGATCTTCTAAACCAAACTTCTTGTCCTATCCACTCCTATGCTGATGATACCACCCTGCACTTTTCCACGTCTTTTCATAGACGTCCAACCCTTCAGGAGGTAAACATATCACGCAGGGAAGCCACAGAACGCCTGACTTCTGATCTTTCTAAAATTTCTGATTGGGGCAGAGCAAACTTGGTATTGTTCAATGCCTCAAAAACTCAATTCCTCCATTTATCAACTCGACACAATCTTCCAGACAACTATCCCCTCTTCTTAAATGACACTCAACTGTCCCCCTCTTCTACACTGAACATCCTCGGTCTGTCCTTTACTTATAATCTGAACTGGAAACTTCACATCTCATCTCTAGCTAAAACGGCTTCTATGAAGTTAGGTGTTCTGAGACGTCTCCGCCAGTTTTTCTCACCCCCCCAGCTGCTAACTCTGTACAAGGGCCTTATCCGTCCATGTATGGAGTATGCTTCACATGTCTGGGGGGGTTCCACTCATACTGCTGTTCTAGACAGGGTGGAATCAAAAGCTTTTCGTCTCATCAACTCCTCTCCTCTAACTGACTGTCTTCAGCCTCTCTCTCACCGCCGCAATGTTGCATCTCTTGCTGTCTTCTACCGCTATTTTCATGCTAACTGCTCTTCTGATCTTGCTAACTGCATGCCTCCCCTCCTTCCGCGGCCTCGCTGCACAAGACTTTCTTCTTTCTCTCACTCCTATTCTGTCCACCTCTCTAACGCAAGAGTTAACCAGTATTCTCAATCATTCATACCTTTCTCTGGTAAACTCTGGAACTCCTTGCCTGCTTCTGTATTTCCACCTTCCTATGACTTGAATTCCTTCAAGAGGGAGGTTTCAAGACACTTATCCACCAATTTTTGACCACTGCTTTGACCCTTTTAGGGACTGGCATTTCAGTGGGCATTTTTTTTATTAGATTTTTGTTGCCCTTGGCCAGTATCCTTCCTACATAAAAAAAAAAAAAAAAAAAAAAAAAACGTTTCATGTACCCACTTTTCTTTTCTTTATTTTTTGTTAAGCAAGCATCTTGCTCTTCATGAAGAATTATGACAATCATAGCCAACTCCACGTCTGAAAGGGATATGTGTGCATAGACGTCACGAAAGCGACATGGATATCACTGACACTATACGATACTAATACGGCACTGATAGGTGTGAAACCACCTTTGAGTGTACTATTCAGATAGTGTACCCACTATCTGCCAATTTCACTGGGACAAAAGCACAATTAGGTGATTGTTAAGAAGAACAACAATAATAATAATAATAATAATAATAATAATAATAATAATATAATAAAAGGAGTTAAGCCATCTATATAGTTAGCTGGATTGATATTATCCTTATTATTGTTATCATCATTATTACATATCAAGGTATTGTGACATTATTATTAATAATATGTTATTATTATTATTATTATTATTATTATTATTATTATTATTATTATTATCATTATCATATTTCAGCTATCCAACATTATTATTATTATTATTATTATTATTATTATTATTATTATTATTATTATTATTATTATTATTATTGTTATTATTATTATCATTATCATATTTCAGCTATCCAACATCAAAACAGTATATGAATATGGCAAATGCTGTTTTGACATCATTTCCTGCCATCCTGAGAAACAGTGATCTCGAGGAGCATGAATTGCAGCTGCAATGGAAATTGCGCATCCAGCGCAAGTTTCAGAATTCAAGAAAGAGGCAGGATTCCTCAGTGACTGAGGTGACGTCAAGGAAAAAGAAGATCCCTTGCATAGCGCCAAAAGAGACTACGTGTCCACTGATGTATGGAGTAAAGGCTTACCTTCCACCAAGGCCCCATTCAGAAGATGATGAGTCATTAGAGAGACATAGACAGTGGCTTGCTCTACATTGGATGAAGAAAGATACCGAGTTAGATAAGGTATGTGATATTTGTACGCTTGATTTATCTTTTTTATATTTCAGAGACTTCTTTACTGGTGTTGTTTAAAAATACCTGCTCTTATGTAAGCAATTTCAATGGTACTGGTGGATAGCCACTGAAAAATGATGCTTGTATATATAAATATATATATATATATATATATATATATATATATATATATATATATATATATATATATATATATATATATATATATATGAGGGAGAGAGGGAGCCTGGCGGGACAGTCAACTCAGGAAAACTAATTTTATTTTAATGATTTTCCTCAGGCTGAACGCCTCATGCAGTTGACACTCTCTGAGAGCCGCAAAAAAATAATCAATGGGAACATTCTTGTAGCAGAAATCCTGAACTTGTACCCGTGGATTCAGACTTTTGATGGCATAAGTGTGTATATATGTACACTTTATGGATTTTGCTACATATTGTTACTAATTGTTAACTTTATTTGTAGGGCTATAATGTATATAGCTATTTATATTTTATAGTAGGTAATTGATATTTAACTACTGGTACTTCCATTCTCCCTCTCAGGCTCAAAGGCCTCAGTGACGGGAGATAAGCACTCATAACTAAGTACAGTTATTGCAGATGCTCATCTCTGTAACCTTCACTTATAATTATTTGATGCTTATATCTTTACAGATAATCAAGGAGTTCCTGAGATTAGAACCACAAGCGGATGAACCAGACCCAAGAGTAGCAGTTTTGAAAGGGTTGGAGAAATATAGGCTCCCAATAATTGCCATTCTCAAAAAAAGTAAAGCAGTTCCTCTGTATATGGAAACCTTACTTGAACTCTATGACCACGATGAAAGTCAATGTGAGTAATGTCTAGTTCAATTTGTTCATTTCAGTAGCTGGTAGCAATTTAATATATGTATCTTTTCATCATTAGCAATGCATCTTTCACTTTTATAAGCTTAGTATTCATGAAACTATGCTGCATGCAAAAACCAAACATTGTATTAAGCATGACTTATCTAACTGTAATGCTTGCACCAATTTCTATAAAGGTACAAATTTAATTGTTAAATTCCTGCTCTTCTATCAAATTTTTGGCTGAGTGCTATGGCTAAATAATTGTTTGCAGCATAAGTGATGTTAAAGATTTTAATAGGTGTAAAGCATCTCTCTCTCTCTCTCTCTCTCTCTCTCTCTCTCTCTCTCTCTCTCTCTCTCTCTCTCTCTCTCTCTCTCTCTCTCTCTCTCTCTCTCTCTCTCTCTCGTAAGGAAAGACATTATTTCTAGTGTAAATAAACCCAATAGGCTGTCCAATTTGAAATTTAAAATGTAAATATTATCAATCTTTTTAGAAATGTTAGCTGCATCCTCTTCCCTTGCAGTCCAATAATACAGGTCACTAATTCGTGTGGAGATAGAATTCTTGGAGTCACCTTTGCCGGCACTAGCGCAAGTGCAAACAGTCTAATAAAGGTTTCTTCCATGGTTGTGATGAAGTTCAGGACTTCTCACACTGTTTTGATGGATATGATGAGAAGAATCAGGAGTTCGGAACATCAGTGCGTTATGTCGGGGCATGTAGGTTCGGCTGGGGTTTTCTTTCTTTCTTTCTTTTTTTTTTTTTTCGATCAGTACTCATCATATTCTTATGAGGACTTGCTAGACAAAGCATTATTGCATTATGATATTACCCAAATAGTGTCTCAAGTAAAAAACATAACCGCATACTCGTACAAAAGATTTGCTGCTGTGACACAAAGGACAAAAATCATTAGTATACTGGTCGTTCTGAGCATTCAATCAAAATGCTTGTCATTCATATAATTAGTAGAACCATCGAGGAGCTTTATTTTTGTTAATTCTTATGTGATAAAGCAATAATTACAGGAGACTTTTAAAAGATTGGTACTCAAATTAGTGGACTGTCCTATTGGATGTGAGCATATCTTCACTTTTTCCTTACACAGTTAATTTTCTTTTGTTTATTTGATTTACTGATTATCATATTTATTTATATATTTATTTATTTGCACCAGATGCTTGCTTAGTTATATTGGGGTTACTTCACCTGCTTGGAGAAAGGAAAGACTCCATTTTTACTAAGGTTAAATTTCAGTATCTTTGATTTTAGAGAGGTGTGTATATATTGAAATTTCTGAATATATTATCACCTTAAGATATACATCTACATATAAATTTTATTTTAATGTCAAAATGTTATTAATGTTTACACTATTATTTCTTCCTTAAGGTACCAGAAGAAGAACTAAGAACAGGGCAGTGTAGTGTGTATTTGATGGTGCACCTGTAGCTGAAACAACATGTATTTTTATGGCTGTAGAATCATTGGTAGCAGGGCTTTGTGTTTAATATTGAACACCCAAAAAATTGTGAACATTTCCTCCGTTTCACAACATCCCATCTCTTAGGTATCAAGTATGACAAAGGTAACACTTCAAAAACAAGATCTCTACTTGTAAAACTCAATGAAGTAAAGACAGAATTAAGCTACAAAAATGCATAAATCTGCTTCCAAATATATTCAACTTCACACATAATGCCTCTCTCTCTCTCTCTCTCTCTCTCTCTCTCTCTCTCTCTCTCTCTCTCTCTCTCTCTCTCTCTCTCTCTCTCTCTCTCTCTCTCTCTCTCTCTCTCTCTCTCTCTCTCTCTCTCTCTCTCTCTCTCTCTCTCTCTCTCTCTCTCTCTCTCTCTCTTTCTCACACACACACACACTAGTCAATTACTAGTTAAAGATTAATCAGTGAAATAAATACATAACATTATGTAAATAAGTTTTCTAAAAGGAAAAGGAAATACTTGTACTTCCCCTTCCCCCCAACCCAGTATTCATGAAATCTTACTGAATTCTTCTTGTTATATATATATATATATATATATATATATATATATATATATATATATATATATATATATATATATATATATATATATATATATATATATATATATATATATATATATATATATATATATATATATATATATATATATATATATATATATATATATATATATATATATTTTTTTTTTTTTTATGCCTTTTTTACCTTTTTTTTTTTTTTATTTCTCTATGTTATTGCAAATGATACGTGAAGCTTCTTTATTATTGTTCTGAGCACTTCTGTAGATTTGTTTAGTTAGTATATCCCATAGAAATACTCATTTTCTTTTTTTGTGTGGCTTTAAAGGATTAATGGTGACATATGGATATGATCTGGGTTAAAAGCTTGTACAAATAAGGTTAAATGTCTATTTTTGCACTGGTTGTTTCCCTAAGTTTCTTAAAAGTACTGTGATATAATGATTAGCAGTGGACTAATTAATTATTCTTTACAGGGTCTGTAACTCCTTACATTTAATTTATGTTAACTTTACTTACATATTTTTTCCTTTAGTTTATGAATGGGAGGAAGGTTTAATATTCATATCTTAAGAGATGCTTACTTTCTTTTCCGCATTGCAAGTTTTAGTGATTAATACTCACAAATGTGTATTATTTACTTAATGGCTTGTTAAAGCAGGTTGTTTTTGTGTTGCTTTTTTTTTTTTTCTCATGCTAGGATGAAGTGTTACTAATGGAGTTTATTTTTTACATATGTTTTATATATCATTACAGTTTTGAGGGGAGCTTTCTGTTAAATGTTCAAGTGAAAAGCATATTATACTATACGAGTAGATAATAAAAATTATAGTGTTTATTTTTTTTATTTTATTTTTTTTTTTAATGCAGTGAAATGTAGGGAACATTTAATTGTATATGAATATATTGAATTTATTACCTATTCTCTCCCTAACCTTGAGACAGCAGTAGCTAGCTGCTAGTATTAAAGGTACTAATGATTCATCATCTGCCTAAGAAAGACTAAATAATTAGTCATTTAATTGACTAACCTATGATCCACTTTACTAATGTGGTTAGTAGAAGCAGTGAACAGTACGAAGGCATTAGTCAGATATATTTGAGTAAGACCATACTCAGGTTGAGTGCTCAGTTAGTCACAAATTGACTAACATTATGTTAGTCACTGTGACTAATGCTGCCACTCGTTCTAGACCCCATGTGTTTTACTAAGAAAAGTTAGTCAGCACGACTAACTTTGGTTTTGTGTGATATATAAAGGTACTAGGCCTTGCTGGCGCCCGAGAGTGTAAGAAAGGCGGGAAAAGTGAGTGGCGAGTGTGTGGGGCGACACTGTACCCTCCCCACGGTTTTGGAGGACAAAGTGAAAGATGGAGGCGGAAGGAAGGGCCAGTGAGCTGCGTATGCTTCACCTCTGAGTGGACGTAGGGGAAAAAAAAAAATGACACGTTTCGGAAATAACTTGTATCATAAGTAGAGAACGTGCATCCACGTTCTCTACGTGGATGCACGTCCACGTTTAAGCAGCCGCGCATTGCAAGGCCACGAGAGTACGTGGTATGATCGCAAGTGACACGTCCGGAAATCAGCGTTTAATTGCGTGTGTCTTAATAGAAAAAAATAGCTGATTTCCAAATTATACATCAAAGTATGACCTCGTCTAGTTCAGAAGAGTCCTTCGTATAAATGCACTGGTGTGTGTATGTGTGTGTGAGTGTTTTTGCTAGTTATCTCTCTCTCTCTCTCTCTCTCTCTTTCTCTCTCTGTCAGGAGTTGCACAGGTCTTCAAGGGTATTTTTACGGTTTTAGTGACAGATTAACAACATTTCTACATTAATAACAGGAGAAACACCATTGAAAACCCTGATAATCATCTTTATAGCTTTGAAAAACAGTCATGAGGAGAGAGAGAGAGAGAGAGAGAGAGAGAGAGAGAGTAGGAGCCAGGGTTGCCAGGTCTGCGGCAGTATTCCCGCGCACTTTTACTCCAAAAAGAGCCCAAAACCCGCGGACTCCACCCTCCAAAAGAGCCCAAAAAGAGCCCAATATTTTATGAATAATATGCATGTTGTGTTAAAAACGAGAAAGGTAGAAAACGAGACATACTTTACTTAAACCTATAATAATAATAATGATAATAATAATAATAATAATAATAATAATAGTGATAGTAGTAGTAGTAGTAGTAATTGTTGTTGTTGTGGTAGTAGTAGTAGTAGTAACAGCAATAATAAATAGTATTGTCAGTAATTTCGTCTATTATCAATGAATATTCAATTTTGCCAATGTCACAACACATTTCCTTCAGCATACACGGTGCTAACACTTTGTTTACGAGTGCCGTGCATTTTGTCCTATGTAAGGATATATCCTTACCAGAAACATCTTTTACTAGCTCACCCATGTGTTCGATTGTCCTGACGCTTGAATGACAAGCAATGTGAGCTGCTAACTTCAGCTCAGCAACTTTTGCATCACTAGTGACTTTTGTTCTTGATAACCCTGATTGAAACAGAGTCCTCATGTTAGAAAATGGAGCAGCATTTTTCTAATGCTTTGCTGTTAGACCATGCTTGATAAGGTCACTGTGATGGGCTCTGATCACAGTTTTGCAAAATTTGCAGGATGCATGAGTATCATCGCCGGGTATACTCCTTATCCACGTCTTGAGCCCGTCCTCTTGTTCCCACTCTTTACAGTATCTTTTGCTGTATTTCGACCACTTGCTCATGTTCACTTGAGCGTACACACGTATGCACGTGGCCTGTATCCAGTATACTTGTATCTCCTCCAGGCAGGCTGAGGCAGCTATGAGGCTGAGAATAAACTGGCTGTGTTTCAGTGTGTGTGCTGTGAGGTGAATGTGGAAATTATGGGTGCGGCATGCAGGTGTTCAGGATGGGTGTCCTACAGTCTTAATGAGGTCATGCGGCCCCAGTAGTAATCCCCTTAGGGAGAGGGGAGACTTGTTCACACCCTTCTGCTGGCTGACCTGGCGCCATTCCTTAACATATGAGTGAGTCTACTCCCTGATTTGGTATGTCGGGAAGGCAAGAGTATATTATATATTTTCAAATATAAGTAGCCCAGAAAATAGCCCAACTGCGGTAAAAAGAGCCCAAAAAGCGCCAAACCGCGGACACCATATTTTTCACGCCCAATACCAGGAACGACTCTGGTAGGATAATTTCAGTTGAGCCTATTCTGCCCTGGTTCGTGTTTGCTGCGGTGACACGGTGCCGCACTGAGTGAAGATTGCGTTTATAATCACTTATCGGTGGAGTGGGGAAAGGAGAGTCAGGAAGTGAGGATATTTATATTATTTGACATATTATTTGATAGCATGTCAACTTTTGTGTGTGTGTGTGTGGGTGGGTGTTGGATCAGTGACAGGTGGCGCTGGGGAGTTACCACTGCGAGCGGCTGGCTGGCTGCAGTGTTTTGGTCAGCACTGGTCAATCTTGCCCTACACGCTCTATTAACTAGTGTTTCCGTCTTCCCGACACCTTCTTCCTGCACCAAGCACCGTCAAGCATCACCAGAGAGGCACGAGTACGTAAGATGAGTCTAGCGGGGCCAATCTCTCCTCAGTCAGCCTTACTGCCTTCACAACACCCTAATCCTCCCTGTAGTGTCTTGTATTCGTTTATTTAGGATTCATTATTCGTTATTTAGTTTTTTTAGGGGTTAATTATTTATATTTAGGTTTTGTTTACGTCTGAGTCTGGAAAGAGTTGGAAATTTATTCAAATATTTAATGTTCGCTAATATGTAAACAAGCCCTCAGCTGTGTTATTAGCCATTATTTGCCTCGTCTCTCACTTATTGTAAGCCTAACATATCACAAGATGGATCCACATGTCTAGCCTTCATATCCGCTGGTCAGATATATCCGTCATTGCCTGGTTTTGGTGTTATATAGGAATAAATAAGGCAACATGGCCGCCGGCTCCCCCACTGAGGTCGCCCCCGAGGGCCGTCATGATGGACTGGCACCTGTTCCGGCTTGTTGGTTCCAATATTTTTTAAAATTTTTCTGAATTAATTTATTTGGCTTGTATAGTAAGATTTTATGGTTTCTAAAAATATTTCGTTGCTTTTGAAGAGTTTTTCTTGCTTCAGTTAAGTAAATGTGCTGAATCTGGTGGTGTTTTTTATGTAAATAAGGGGCAGTTTGTACGGTGAAATTTACCCAGCCTGGTTTTTGGCTTTTTTATTTGAGGCTTTAATGAAGATTTTATTGCTTCAAAAAATCGTTTATGATTTTTAAAGTATGTTGCGTTCCTGTTGAGTTAAGTATGTGGAATTTGATAGGCTTATTGTCCCGTTGAAAGTGGTGATTTTGTCATTTTTTAGCTTCTTTATTTTTTTATTGTAGCTTGTAACTAAGTGTGCATTATTTTAAAAAATAGTTCAGATTTTTTAAAATGTTTTTTTACCAGTGTAAAGTGGAATAGGTGGACTTTTCAGTGTTTTTAATGGTGTGAAAATTTCCAACACTTTTTCCATATTTCACATAATATTTCTTTATAACTACTGAGACTGGAGGTGTTTTGATATTGTGAATATTAATTAAAGTAATTGTCAAGTCAGAATATATAATGCATTCGAGCCTAGCTTCATTTTTTCTATGGGTCAATTTCAAAATGAAATACATTACGTACGTATGGCAGCGGGGCGCCGGCACCTCGCCTGTGACGTCATCAAGGATTCGGGACTCTGTCTGCTCCAGTGTCTCCTCAATATTTACCGTAATTTCCAGTGTTTTCCAAGTGTTTCCAGCTGTTTCTAAAGTCAGGCGTGTAGATAGTTGTAGTAGAAGGAAGAAAATAAGAGAAATGAAAGAGGAGAAGGAAGAAATAAAAAGAAATGGAGGAGGAGGCAAAACAAGTAAACAATATTTAGCTTAGTTTCCCTTTCTGCGCTGCAGTTCTCTGTAATATTTGGTGTGTTTTGGGTGTTTTATGTGTTTAGGATGTATGTAGGAATATTGTGGGGTGTTTAGAGTGTGTTTTGGTGGTGTTTAGGTGTGTTTTGGGTGTATATTTGCTGTTATCATTGTGTTTTGGGTGAATTTTGGGTGTTTTAAATGTGGTTTAGGATGTTTTTAGTTATATTGTAAGTGGTTTGAGTCGTGTGGGGTGTTTTGAGTATATTGTGGGATGTTTCTGTGTGTTATGGGTGTGTTTGGGGGTATATTGAGGTGTAGTGAGTTTGTTTTGGGTTTATTTTCTGTTTTAAGTGTTTCGGTGAGTTTGGGTGTGTGTGTCGGGTCTTTTGAGGTGTATTTGATTGTGTGGAAGTAGTTTTGGGTCTTTAAGGGTGTGTTTGTGGCGTGTTTGTGGTGTTGAGTGGTGCTTTAAGTGTGTTTTGGATGTTTTGATGTGTTTTGGGTGTGTTTGATGAGTTTTGGGGTGTTGTAGTGTATTTTGGGTGTTTTAAATCTTTTGAGTGTGTTTGGATGAGTTTTAGGTATATTGGGGTGCTTTGAGTGTGTTTTGGATAAACTTCGCGTGATTGGGGTGGGTTATTTGGATATTTTTAGATGTTACAGGGTGTTTTCAGTGAATATTCAATATTTGGTTGTGTTTAGGTGAGTGTAGTGGGTATTTTGGGGTGTTGTGATGTGTTTTGGTTGTGTTTTGGATGTTTTGAGTGTATTTTGAGTGTGTTTTGGTAAGTTTTGTTGCATGTAGGGATGTTGAGTGTTATATATATATATATATATATATATATATATATATATATATATATATATATATATATATATATATATATATATATATATATATATATATATATATATATATATATATAATGGGAAGGCAATGAGAAGAGGGACAAAAGAACATGGGATGCACCGCCTGTGTTCATACCGGGATCTGATGTCAGTTCTTGTGAAGGGCCAGAATGCATATTCCTGAAGTCTGGAAGGAGTCGTCCGCCAGCCTGTATGGACACTAGGCTGTAGCTCCAAAACTAACTGTAGGATTCTCTCTAAAATAGTCTCATTGAGATTCTTGCACAAAATTACCTATACGTAACTTAATCTAACCTAACCTAACCGCTACAAGAGTAAATGGGCCGAAACATTACCAGACTTCAGGAATATGCCTCCAGAGGGATACAGGTTAAGGTCGCTTCACACACATCAGTGCCGTATTCGTTCCATGCTGTTCAGTGCTTCAGTGTCAGTAAAAAAAAAATTCATCATTTTGGAATTCAGCGGAAGTATTTACACACGTCCGGCGAAGTACCGTGTTTTGACAGAAGTGATTGTTACGTCTCCGTTCCGTGAAATGGAATATCGTCGTCACTGGTATTTTAAAAATTTTCACGGATGTCGGACAAGTGTTTGAAATAAAATAGAAGAAATTGAAATGGTGATAAATACTCTTTTTAATTGATGTAATTAATCACATTGTACATTATACTTACCACAACACACCACATCACACCACACCACATCATAACACACCACACCATACCACAGCACACCACACATCACTGAGCAATGTCATCAAACAGTTTTTGGACATTCTTAAGTACTGGAAAATTTTTGTTTCATCATTAATTAATTCCTCGCACAGAGTAGCAAAATCTCCTTCAGTTTCTCTTTTTCTTCCACGATTCTGGGCTTGTTCCTCCCTCTCCTCCACCCTCTGACTACTTCATGCCTCGTATTAAAATTCTTCGTAATGATGTTTTCCATGCCCTCGCTGGCCTAAACCCTCAGAAGGCTTATGGACCTGATGGGGTCCCTCCTATTGTTCTCCGAAACTGTGCCTCCGTGCTTGCACCTTGCCTAGTCAAACTCTTTCAGCTCTGTCTGTCAACATCTACCTTTCCTTCCTGCTGGAAGTTTGCCTACATTCAACCTGTTCCTAAAAAGGGTGACCGCTCTAATCCCTCAAACTACCGTCCTATTGCTTTAATTTCCTGCTTATCTAAAGTTTTTG
The DNA here is from genome assembly GCF_035594125.1 of Scylla paramamosain. Lineage (NCBI taxonomy): Eukaryota > Metazoa > Arthropoda > Malacostraca > Decapoda > Portunidae > Scylla > Scylla paramamosain. The sequence continues at coordinate 22,814,899 of NC_087160.1, forward strand.
AATCTATCCTCAACAGGAAGATTCTTAAACATCTATCACTTCACAACCTTCTATCTGATCGCCAGTATGGGTTCCGTCAAGGACGCTCTACTGGTGATCTTCTGGCTTTCCTTACTGAGTCTTGGTCATCCTCTTTTAGAGACTTTGGTGAAACTTTTGCTGTTGCCTTGGACATATCAAAAGCCTTTGATAGAGTCTGGCACAAAGCTTTGATTTCCAAACTACCCTCCTACGGTTTCTATCCTTCTCTCTGTAACTTCATCTCAAGTTTCCTTTCTGACCGTTCTATTGCTGCTGTGGTAGACGGTCACTGTTCTTCTCCTAAATCTATTAACAGTGGTGTTCCTCAGGGTTCTGTCCTGTCACCCACTCTCTTCTTATTATTCATTAATGATCTTCTAAACCAAACTTCTTGTCCTATCCACTCCTATGCTGATGATACCACCCTGCACTTTTCCACGTCTTTTCATAGACGTCCAACCCTTCAGGAGGTAAACATATCACGCAGGGAAGCCACAGAACGCCTGACTTCTGATCTTTCTAAAATTTCTGATTGGGGCAGAGCAAACTTGGTATTGTTCAATGCCTCAAAAACTCAATTCCTCCATTTATCAACTCGACACAATCTTCCAGACAACTATCCCCTCTTCTTAAATGACACTCAACTGTCCCCCTCTTCTACACTGAACATCCTCGGTCTGTCCTTTACTTATAATCTGAACTGGAAACTTCACATCTCATCTCTAGCTAAAACGGCTTCTATGAAGTTAGGTGTTCTGAGACGTCTCCGCCAGTTTTTCTCACCCCCCCAGCTGCTAACTCTGTACAAGGGCCTTATCCGTCCATGTATGGAGTATGCTTCACATGTCTGGGGGGGTTCCACTCATACTGCTGTTCTAGACAGGGTGGAATCAAAAGCTTTTCGTCTCATCAACTCCTCTCCTCTAACTGACTGTCTTCAGCCTCTCTCTCACCGCCGCAATGTTGCATCTCTTGCTGTCTTCTACCGCTATTTTCATGCTAACTGCTCTTCTGATCTTGCTAACTGCATGCCTCCCCTCCTTCCGCGGCCTCGCTGCACAAGACTTTCTTCTTTCTCTCACTCCTATTCTGTCCACCTCTCTAACGCAAGAGTTAACCAGTATTCTCAATCATTCATACCTTTCTCTGGTAAACTCTGGAACTCCTTGCCTGCTTCTGTATTTCCACCTTCCTATGACTTGAATTCCTTCAAGAGGGAGGTTTCAAGACACTTATCCACCAATTTTTGACCACTGCTTTGACCCTTTTAGGGACTGGCATTTCAGTGGGCATTTTTTTTATTAGATTTTTGTTGCCCTTGGCCAGTATCCTTCCTACATAAAAAAAAAAAAAAAAAAAAAAAAAAAAAAACGTTTCATGTACCCACTTTTCTTTTCTTTATTTTTTGTTAAGCAAGCATCTTGCTCTTCATGAAGAATTATGACAATCATAGCCAACTCCACGTCTGAAAGGGATATGTGTGCATAGACGTCACGAAAGCGACATGGATATCACTGACACTATACGATACTAATACGGCACTGATAGGTGTGAAACCACCTTTGAGTGTACTATTCAGATAGTGTACCCACTATCTGCCAATTTCACTGGGACAAAAGCACAATTAGGTGATTGTTAAGAACAACAACAATAATAATAATAATAATAATAATAATAATAATAATAATAATAATAATATAATAAAAGGAGTTAAGCCATCTATATAGTTAGCTGGATTGATATTATCCTTATTATTGTTATCATCATTATTACATATCAAGGTATTGTGACATTATTATTAATAATATGTTATTATTATTATTATTATTATTATTATTATTATTATTATTATTATTATTATTATTATCATTATCATATTTCAGCTATCCAACATTATTATTATTATTATTATTATTATTATTATTATTATTATTATTATTATTATTGTTATTATTATTATCATTATCATATTTCAGCTATCCAACATCAAAACAGTATATGAATATGGCAAATGCTGTTTTGACATCATTTCCTGCCATCCTGAGAAACAGTGATCTCGAGGAGCATGAATTGCAGCTGCAATGGAAATTGCGCATCCAGCGCAAGTTTCAGAATTCAAGAAAGAGGCAGGATTCCTCAGTGACTGAGGTGACGTCAAGGAAAAAGAAGATCCCTTGCATAGCGCCAAAAGAGACTACGTGTCCACTGATGTATGGAGTAAAGGCTTACCTTCCACCAAGGCCCCATTCAGAAGATGATGAGTCATTAGAGAGACATAGACAGTGGCTTGCTCTACATTGGATGAAGAAAGATCCCGAGTTAGATAAGGTATGTGATATTTGTACGCTTGATTTATCTTTTTTATATTTCAGAGACTTCTTTACTGGTGTTGTTTAAAAATACCTGCTCTTATGTAAGCAATTTCAATGGTACTGGTGGATAGCCACTGAAAAATTATGCTTGTATATATATATATATATATATATATATATATATATATATATATATATATATATATATATATATATATATATATATATATATGAGGGAGAGAGGGAGGCTGGCGGGACAGTCAACTTATAAAAACTAATTTTACTTTAATGATTTCCCTCAGGCTGAACGCCTCATGCAGTTGACACTCTCTGAGAGACGCAAAAAAATAATCAATGGGAACATTCTTCTAGCAGAAATCCTGAACTTGTACCCGTGGATTCAGACTTTTGATGGCATAAGTGTGTATATATGTACACTTTATGGATTTTGCTACATATTGTTACTAATTGTCAACTTTATTTGTAGGGCTATAATGTATATAGCTATTTATATTTTATAGTAGTTAATTGATATTTAACTACTGGTACTTCCATTCTCCCTCTCAGGCTCAGAGGCCTCAGTGACGGGAGATAAGCACTCATAACTAAGAACAGTTATTGCAGATGCTAATCTCTGTAACCTTCACATATAATTATTTGATGCTTATATCTTTACAGATAATGAAGGAGTTCCTGAGATTAGAACCACAAGCGGATGAACCAGACCCAAGAGTAGCAGTTTTGAAAGGGCTCGAGAAATATAGGCTCCCAATAATTGCCATTCTCAAAAAAAGAAAAGCAGTTCCTCTGTATATGGAAACCTTACTTGAAGCTAAATCCCCACGATGAAAGTCAATGTGAGTAATGTCTAGTTCAATTTGTTCATTTCAGTAGCTGGTACCAATTTAATATATGTATCTTTTCATCATTAGCAATGCATCTTTCACTTTTATAAGCTTAGTATTCATGAAACTATGCTGCATGCAAAAACCAAACATATGATATATATATATATATATATATATATATATATATATATATATATATATATATTTTTTTTTTTTTTTTTTTTTAATGCCTTTTTTACCTTTTTTTTTTTATTTCTCTATGTTATTGCAAGTGATAAGTGAAGCTTCCTTATTACTGTTCTGAGCATTTCTGTAGATTTGTTTAGTTAGTATATCCCATAGAAATACTCATTTTCTTTTTTTGTGTGGCTTTAAAGGATTAATGGTGACATATGGATATGATCTGGGTTAAAAGCTTGTACAAATAAGGTTAAATGTCTATTTTTGCACTTGTTGTTTCCCTAAGTTTCTTAAAAGTACTGTGATATAATGATTAGCAGTGGACTAATTAATTATTCTTTACAGGGTCTGTAACTCCTTACATTTAATTTATGTTAACTTTACTTACATATTTTTTCCTTTAGTTTATGAATGGGAGGAAGGTTTAATATTCATATCTTAAGAGATGCTTACTTTCTTTTCCGCATTGCAAGTTTTAGTGATTAATACTCACAAATGTGTATTATTTACTTAATGGCTTGTTAAAGCAGGTTGTTTTTGTGTTGCTTTTTTTTTTTTTCTCATGCTAGGATGAAGTGTTACTAATGGAGTTTATTTTTTACATATGTTTTATATATCATTACAGTTTTGAGGGGAGCTTTCTGTTAAATGTTCAAGTGAAAAGCATATTATACTATAGATGATAAAAATTATAGTGTTTATTTTTTTATTTTTTTTAATGCAATGAAATGTAGGGAACATTTAATTGTATATGAATATATTGAATTTATTACCTATTCTCTCCATAACCTTGAGACAGCAGTAGCTAGCTGCTAGTATTAAAGGTACTAATGATTCATCATCTGCCTAAGAAAGACTAACTAATTAGTCATTTAATTGACTAACCTATGATCCACTTTACTAATGTGGTTAGTAGAAGCAGTGAACAGTACGAAGGCATTAGTCAGATATATTTGAGTAAGACCATACTCAGGTTGAGTGCTCAGTTAGTCACAAATTGACTAACATTATGTTAGTCACTGTGACTAATGCTGCCACTCATTCTAGACCCCATGGGTTTTACTAAGAAAAGTTAGTCAGCACGACTAACTTTGGTTTTGTGTGATATATAAAGGTACTAGGCCTTGCTGGCGCCCGAGAGTGTAAGAAAGGCGGGAAAAGTGAGTGGCGAGTGTGTGGGGCGACACTGTACCCTCCCCACGGTTTTGGAGGACAAAGTGAAAGATGGAGGCGGAAGGAAGGGCCAGTGAGCTGCGTATGCTTCACCTCTGAGTGGACGTAGGGGAAAAAAAAAAATGACACGTTTCGGAAATAACTTGTATCATAAGTAGAGAACGTGCATCCCTTAAGCAGCCGCGCATTGCAAGGCCACGAGAGTACGTGGTATGATCGCAAGTGACACGTCCGGAAATCAGCGTTTAATTGCGTGTGTCTTAATAGAAAAAAATAGCTGATTTCCAAATTATACATCAAAGTATGACCTCGTCTAGTTCAGAAGAGTCCTTCGTATAAATGCACTGGTGTGTGTATGTGTGTGTGAGTGTTATTGCTAGTTATCTCTCTCTCTCTCTCTCTCTCTCTCTCTCTCTCTCTCTCTCTCTCTCTCTCTCTCTCTCTCTCTCTCTCTCTCTCTCTCTCTCTGTCAGGAGTTGCACAGGTCTTCAAGGGTATTTTTACGGTTTTAGTGACAGATTAACAACATTTCTACATTAATAACAGGAGAAACACCATTGAAAACCCTGATAATCATCTTTATAGCTTTGAAAAACAGTCATGAGGAGAGAGAGAGAGAGAGAGAGAGAGAGAGAGTAGGAGCCAGGGTTGCCAGGTCTGCGGCAGTATTCCCGCGCACTTTTACTCCAAAAAGAGCCCAAAACCCGCGGACTCCACCCTCCAAAAGAGCCCAAAAAGAGCCCAATATTTTATGAATAATATGCATGTTGTGTTAAAAACGAGAAAGGTAGAAAACGAGACATACTTTATTTAAACCTATAATAATAATAATGATAATAATAATAATAATAATAATAATAATAGTGATAGTAGTAGTAGTAGTAGTAATTGTTGTTGTTGTGGTAGTAGTAGTAGTAGTAACAGCAATAATAAAGAGTATTGTCAGTACTTTCGTCTATTATCAATGAATATTCACTTTTTCCAATGTCACAACACATTTCCTTCAGCATACACGGTGCTAACACTTTGTTTACGAGTGCCGTGCATTTTGTCCTATGTAAGGATATATCCTTACCAGAAACATCTTTTACTAGCTCACCCATGTGATCGATTGTCCTGACGCTTGAATGACAAGCAATGTGAGCTGCTAACTTCAGCTCAGCAACTTTTGCATCACTAGTGACTTTTGTTCTTGATAACCCTGATTGAAACAGAGTCCTCATGTTAGAAAATGGAGCAGCATTTTTCTCATGCTTTGCTGTTAGACCATGCTTGATAAGGTCACTGTGATGGGCTCTGATCACAGTTTTGCAAAATTTGCAGGATGCATGAGTATCATCGCCGGGTATACTCCTTATCCACGTCTTGAGCCCGTCCTCTTGTTCCCACTCTTTACAGTATCTTTTGCTGTATTTCGACCACTTGCTCATGTTCACTTGAGCGTACACACGTATGCACGTGGCCTGTATCCAGTATACTTGTATCTCCTCCAGGCAGGCTGAGGCAGCTATGAGGCTGAGAATAAACTGGCTGTGTTTCAGTGTGTGTGCTGTGAGGTGAATGTGGAAATTATGGGTGCGGCATGCAGGTGTTCAGGATGGGTGTCCTACAGTCTTAATGAGGTCATGCGGCCCCAGTAGTAATCCCCTTAGGGAGAGGGGAGACTTGTTCACACCCTTCTGCTGGCTGACCTGGCGCCATTCCTTAACATATGAGTGAGTCTACTCCCTGATTTGGTATGTCGGGAAGGCAAGAGTATATTATATATTTTCAAATATAAGTAGCCCAGAAAATAGCCCAACTGCGGTAAAAAGAGCCCAAAAAGCGCCAAACCGCGGAAACCATATTTTTCACGCCCAATACCAGGAACGACTCTGGTAGGAGCATTTCAGTTGAGCCTATTCTGCCCTGGTTCGTGTTTGCTGCGGTGACACGGTGCTGCACTGAGTGAAGATTGCGTTTATAATCACTTATCGGTGGAGTGGGGAAAGGAGAGTCAGGAAGTGAGGATATTTATATTATTTGACATATTATTTGATAGCATGTCAACTTTTGTGTGTGTGTGTGTGTGGGTGGGTGTTGGATCAGTGACAGGTGGCGCTGGGGAGTTACCACGGCGAGCGGCTGGCTGGCTGCAGTGTTTTGGTCAGCACTGGTCAATCTTGCCCTACACGCTCTATTAACTAGTGTTTCCGTCTTCCCGACACCTTCTTCCTGCACCAAGCACCGTCAAGCATCACCAGAGAGGCACGAGTACGTAAGGTGAGTCTAGCGGGGCCAATCTCTCCTCAGTCAGCCTTACTGCCTTCACAACACCCTAATCCTCCCTGTAGTGTCTTGTATTCGTTTATTTAGGATTCATTATTCGTTATTTAGTTTTTTTAGGGGTTAATTATTTATATTTAGGTTTTGTTTACGTCTGAGTCTGGAAAGAGTTGGAAATTTATTCAAATATTTAATGTTCGCTAATATGTAAACAAGCCCTCAGCTGTGTTATTAGCCATTATTTGCCTCGTCTCTCACTTATTGTAAGCCTAACATATCACAAGATGGATCCACATGTCTAGCCTTCATATCCGCTGGTCAGATATATCCGTCATTGCCTGGTTTTGGTGTTATATAGGAATAAATAAGGCAACATGGCCGCCGGCTCCCCCACTGAGGTCGCCCCCGAGGGCCGTCATGATGGACTGGCACCTGTTCCGGCTTGTTGGTTCCAATATTTTTTTAAATTTTTCTGAATTAATTTATTTGGCTTGTATAGTAAGATTTTATGGTTTCTAAAAATATTTCGTTGCTTTTGAAGTGTTTTTCTTGCTTCAGTTAAGTAAATGTGCTGAATCTGGTGGTGTTTTTTATGTAAATAAGGGGCAGTTTGTACGGTGAAATTTACCCAGCCTGGTTTTTGGCTTTTTTATTTGAGGCTTTAATGAAGATTTTATTGCTTCAAAAAATCGTTTATGATTTTTAAAGCATGTTGCGTTCCTGTTGAGTTAAGTATGTGGAATTTGATAGGCTTATTGTCCCGTTGAATGTGGTGATTTTGTCATTTTTTAGCTTCTTTATTTTTTTATTGTAGCTTGTAACTAAGTGTGCATTATTTTAAAAAATAGTTCAGATTTTTTTAAATGTTTTTTTACCAGTGTAAAGTGGAATAGGTGGACTTTTCAGTGTTTTTAATGGTGTGAAAATTTCCAACACTTTTTCCATATTTCACATAATATTTCTTTATAACTACTGAGACTGGAGGTGTTTTGATATTGTGAATATTAATTAAAGTAATTGTCAAGTCAGAATATATAATGCATTCGAGCCTAGCTTCATTTTTTCTATGGGTCAATTTCAAAATGAAATACATTACGTACGTATGGCAGCGGGGCGCCGGCACCTCGCCTGTGACGTCATCAAGGATTCGGGACTCTGTCTGCTCCAGTGTCTCCTCAATATTTACCGTAATTTCCAGTGTTTTCCAAGTGTTTCCAGCTGTTTCTAAAGTCAGGCGTGTAGATAGTTGTAGTAGAAGGAAGAAAATAAGAGAAATGAAAGAGGAGAAGGAAGAAATAAAAAGAAATGGAGGAGGAGGCAAAACAGGTAAACAATATTTAGCTTAGTTTCCCTTTCTGCGCTGCAGTTCTCTGTAATATTTGGTGTGTTTTGGGTGTTTTATGTGTTTAGGATGTATGTAGGAATATTGTGGGGTGTTTAGAGTGTGTTTTGGTGGTGTTTAGGTGTGTTTTGGGTGTATATTTGCTGTTATCATTGTGTTTTGGGTGAATTTTGGGTGTTTTAAATGTGGTTTAGGATGTTTTTAGTTATATTGTAAGTGGTTTGAGTCGTGTGGGGTGTTTTGAGTATATTGTGGGATGTTTCTGTGTGTTATGGGTGTGTTTGGGGGTATATTGAGGTGTAGTGAGTTTGTTTTGGGTTTATTTTCTGTTTTAAGTGTTTCGGTGAGTTTGGGTGTGTGTGTCGGGTCTTTTGAGGTGTATTTGATTGTGTGGAAGTAGTTTTGGGTCTTTAAGGGTGTGTTTGTGGCGTGTTTGTGGTGTTGAGTGGTGCTTTAAGTGTGTTTTGGATGTTTTGATGTGTTTTGGGTGTGTTTGATGAGTTTTGGGGTGTTGTAGTGTATTTTGGGTGTTTTAAATCTTTTGAGTGTGTTTGGATGAGTTTTAGGTATATTGGGGTGCTTTGAGTGTGTTTTGGATAAACTTCGCGTGATTGGGGTGGGTTATTTGGATATTTTTAGATGTTACAGGGTGTTTTCAGTGAATATTCAATATTTGGTTGTGTTTTGGTGAGTGTAGTGGGTATTTTGGGGTGTTGTGATGTATTTTGGTTGTGTTTTGGATGTTTTGAGTGTATTTTGAGTGTGTTTTGGTAAGTTTTGTTGCATGTAGGGATGTTGAGTGTTATATATATATATATATATATATATATATATATATATATATATATATATATATATATATATATATATATATATATATATAATAGGAAGGCAATGAGAAGAGGGACAAAAGAACACGGGATGCACCGCCTGTGTTCATACCGGGATCTGATGTCAGTTCTTGTGAAGGGCCAGAATGCATATTCCTGAAGTCTGGAAGGAGTCGTCCCCCAGCCTGTATGGACACTAGGCTGTAGCTCCAAAACTAACTGTAGGATTCTCTCTAAAATAGTCTCATTGAGATTCTTGCACAAAATTACCTATACGTAACTTAATCTAACCTAACCTAACCGCTACAAGAGTAAATGGGCCGAAACATTACAAGACTTCAGGAATATGCCTCCAGAGGGATACAGGTTAAGGTCGCTTCACACACATCAGTGCCGTATTCGTTCCATGCTGTTCAGTGCTTCAGTGTCAGTAAAAAAAAAATTCATCATTTTGGAATTCAGCGGAAGCATTTACACACGTCCGGCGAAGTACCGTGTTTTGACAGAAGTGATTGTTACGTCTCCGTTCCGTGAAATGGAATATCGTCGTCACTGGTATTTTAAAAATTTTCACGGATGTCGGACAAGTGTTTGAAATAAAATAGAAGAAATTGAAATGGTGATAAATACTCTTTTTAATTGATGTAATTAATCACATTGTACATTATACTTACCACAACACACCACATCACACCACACCACATCATAACACACCACACCATACCACAGCACACCACACATCACTGAGCAATGTCATCAAACAGTTTTTGGACATTCTTAAGTACTGGAAAATTTTTGTTTCATCATTAATTAATTCCTTGCACAGAGTAGCAAAATCTCCTTCAGTTTCTCTTTTTCTTCCACGTTTCATGTACCCACTTTTCTTTTCTTTATTTTTTGTTAAGCAAGCATCTTGCTCTTCATGAAGAATTATGACAATCATAGCCAACTCCACGTCTGAAAGGGATATGTGTGCATAGACGTCACGAAAGCGACATGGATATCACTGACACTATACGATAGTAATACGGCACTGATAGGTGTGAAACCACCTTTGAGTGTACTATTCAGATAGTGTACCCACTATCTGCCAATTTCACTGGGACAAAAGCACAATTAGGTGATTGTTAAGAAGAAGAAGAACAATAATAATAATAATAATAATAATAATAATAATAATTATAATAATAATAATAATAATATAATAAAAGGAGTTAAGCCATCTATATAGTTAGCTAGATTGATATTATCATTATTATTGTTATCATCATTATTACATATCAAGGTATTGTGACATTATTATTAATAATATATTATTATTATTATTATTAGTATTATTATTATTATTATTATTATTATTATTATTATTATTATTATTATTATTATTATTATTATCATTATCATATTTCAGCTATCCAACATCAGAACAGTATATGAATATCGCAAATGCTGTTTTGACATCATTTCCTGCCATCCTGAGAAACAGTGATCTCGAGGAGCATGAATTGCAGCTGCAATGGAAATTGCGCATCCAGCGCAAGTTTCAGAATTCAAGAAAGAGGCAGGATTCCTCAGTGACTGAGGTGACGTCAAGGAAAAAGAAGATCCCTTGCATAGCGCCAAAAGAGACTACGTGTCCACTGATGTATGGAGTAAAGGCTTACCTTCCACCAAGGCCCCATTCAGAAGATGATGAGTCATTAGCGAGACATAGACAGTGGCTTGCTCTACATTGGATGAAGAAAGATCCCGAGTTAGATAAGGTATGTGATATTTGTACGCTTGATTTATCTTTTTTATATTTCAGAGACTTCTTTACTGGTGTTGTTTAAAAATACCTGCTCTTATGTAAGCAATTTCAATGGTACTGGTGGATAGCCACTGAAAAATTATGCTTGTATATATATATATATATATATATATATATATATATATATATATATATATATATATATATATATATATATATATATATGAGGGAGAGAGGGAGGCTGGCGGAACAGTCAACTTATGAAAACTAATTTTACTTTAATGATTTCCCTCAGGCTGAACGCCTCATGCAGTTGACACTCTCTGAGAGACGCAAAAAAATAATCAATGGGAACATTCTTCTAGCAGAAATCCTGAACTTGTACCCGTGGATTCAGACTTTTGATGGCATAAGTGTGTATATATGTACACTTTATGGATTTTGCTACATATTGTTACTAATTGTCAACTTTATTTGTAGGGCTATAATGTATATAGCTATTTATATTTTATAGTAGGTAATTGATATTTAACTACTGGTACTTCCATTCTCCCTCTCAGGCTCAGAGGCCTCAGTGACGGGAGATAAGCACTCATAACTAAGAACAGTTATTGCAGATGCTCATCTCTGTAACCTTCACATATAATTATTTGATGCTTATATCTTTACAGATAATAAAGGAGTTCCTGAGATTAGAACCACAAGCGGATGAACCAGACCCAAGAGTAGCAGTTTTGAAAGGGCTGGAGAAATATAGGCTCCCAATAATTGCCATTCTCAAAAAAAGAAAAGCAGTTCCTCTGTATATGGAAACCTTACTTGAAGCTAAATCCCCACGATGAAAGTCAATGTGAGTAATGTCTAGTTCAATTTGTTCATTTCAGTAGCTGGTACCAATTTAATATATGTATCTTTTCATCATTAGCAATGCATCTTTCACTTTTATAAGCTTAGTATTCATGAAACTATGCTGCATGCAAAAACCAAACATATGATATATATATATATATATATATATATATATATATATATATATATATATATATATATATATATATATATATATATATATATATATATATATATTTTTTTTTTTTTTTTTTTTTTTTTTTTTTTTTAATGCCTTTTTTACCTTTTTTTTTTTTTTATTTCTCTATGTTATTGCAAGTGATAAGTGAAGCTTCTTTATTACTGTTCTGAGCATTTCTGTAGATTTGTTTAGTTAGTATATCCCATAGAAATACTCATTTTCTTTTTTTGTGTGGCTTTAAAGGATTAATGGTGACATATGGATATGATCTGGGTTAAAAGCTTGTACAAAAAAGGTTAAATGTCTATTTTTGCACTTGTTGTTTCCCTAAGTTTCTTAAAAGTACTGTGATATAATGATTAGCAGTGGACTAATTAATTATTCTTTACAGGGTCTGTAACTCCTTACATTTAATTTATGTTAACTTTACTTACATATTTTTTCCTTTAGTTTATGAATGGGAGGAAGGTTTAATATTCATATCTTAAGAGATGCTTACTTTCTTTTCCGCATTGCAAGTTTTAGTGATTAATACTCACAAATGTGTATTATTTACTTAATGGCTTGTTAAAGCAGATTGTTTTTGTGTTGCTTTTTTTTTTTTTCTCATGCTAGGATGAAGTGTTACTAATGGAGTTTATTTTTTACTTATGTTTTATATATCATTACAGTTTTGAGGGGAGCTTTCTGTTAAATGTTCAAGTGAAAAGCATATTATACTATAGATGATAAAAATTATAGTGTTTATTTTTTTTATTTATTTTTTTTTAATGCAATGAAATGTAGGGAACATTTAATTGTATATGAATATATTGAATTTATTACCTATTCTCTCCATAACCTTGAGACAGCAGTAGCTAGCTGCTAGTATTAAAGGTACTAATGATTCATCATCTGCCTAAGAAACACTAACTAATTAGTCATTTAATTGACTAACCTATGATCCACTTTACTAATGTGGTTAGTAGAAGCAGTGAACAGTACGAAGGCATTAGTCAGATATATTTGAGTAAGACCATACTCAGGTTGAGTGCTCAGTTAGTCACAAATTGACTAACATTATGTTAGTCACTGTGACTAATGCTGCCACTCGTTCTAGACCCCATGTGTTTTACTAAGAAAAGTTAGTCAGCACGACTAACTTTGGTTTTGTGTGATATATAAAGGTACTAGGCCTTGCTGGCGCCCGAGAGTGTAAGAAAGGCGGGAAAAGTGAGTGGCGAGTGTGTGGGGCGACACTGTACCCTCCCCACGGTTTTGGAGGACAAAGTGAAAGATGGAGGCAGAAGGAAGGGCCAGTGAGCTGCGTATGCTTCACCTCTGAGTGGACGTAGGGGAAAAAAAAAAAATGACACGTTTCGGAAATAACTTGTATCATAAGTAGAGAACGTGCATCCCTTAAGCAGCCGCGCATTGCAAGGCCACGAGAGTACGTGGTATGATCGCAAGTGACACGTCCGGAAATCAGCGTTTAATTGCGTGTGTCTTAATAGAAAAAAATAGCTGATTTCCAAATTATACATCAAAGTATGACCTCTTCTAGTTCAGAAGAGTCCTTCGTATAAATGCACTGGTGTGTGTATGTGTGTGTGAGTGTTTTTGCTAGTTATCTCTCTCTCTCTCTCTCTCTCTCTCTCTCTCTCTCTCTCTCTCTCTCTCTCTCTCTCTGTCAGGAGTTGCACAGGTCTTCAAGGGTATTTTTACGGTTTTAGTGACAGATTAACAACATTTCTACATTAATAACATGAGAAACACCATTGAAAACCCTGATAATCATCTTTATAGCTTTGAAAAACAGTCATGAGGAGAGAGAGAGAGAGAGAGAGAGAGAGAGAGAGAGAGAGAGAGAGTAGGAGCCAGGGTTGCCAGGTCTGCGGCAGTATTCCCGCGCACTTTTACTCCAAAAAGAGCCCAAAACCCGCGGACTCCACCCTCCAAAACAGCCCAAAAAGAGCCCAATATTTTATGAATAATATGCATGTTGTGTTAAAAACGAGAAAGGTAGAAAACGAGACATACTTTATTTAAACCTATAAAAATAATAATGATAATAATAATAATAATAATAATAATAATAATAATAATAATAATAGTGATAGTAGTAGTAGTAGTAGTAATTGTTGTTGTTGTGGTAGTAGTAGTAGTAGTAACAGCAATAATAAAGAGTATTGTCAGTACTTTCGTCTATTATCAATGAATATTCACTTTTGCCAATGTCACAACACATTTCCTTCAGCATACACGGTGCTAACACTTTGTTTACGAGTGCCGTGCATTTTGTCCTATGTAAGGATATATCCTTACCAGAAACATCTTTTACTAGCTCACCCATGTGATCGATTGTCCTGACGCTTGAATGACAAGCAATGTGAGCTGCTAACTTCAGCTCAGCAACTTTTGCATCACTAGTGACTTTTGTTCTTGATAACCCTGATTGAAACAGAGTCCTCATGTTAGAAAATGGAGCAGCATTTTTCTCATGCTTTGCTGTTAGACCATGCTTGATAAGGTCACTGTGATGGGCTCTGATCACAGTTTTGCAAAATTTGCAGGATGCATGAGTATCATCGCCGGGTATACTCCTTATCCACGTCTTGAGCCCGTCCTCTTGTTCCCACTCTTTACAGTATCTTTTGCTGTATTTCGACCACTTGCTCATGTTCACTTGAGCGTACACACGTATGCACGTGGCCTGTATCCAGTATACTTGTATCTCCTCCAGGCAGGCTGAGGCAGCTATGAGGCTGAGAATAAACTGGCTGTGTTTCAGTGTGTGTGCTGTGAGGTGAATGTGGAAATTATGGGTGCGGCATGCAGGTGTTCAGGATGGGTGTCCTACAGTCTTAATGAGGTCATGCGGCCCTAGTAGTAATCCCCTTAGGGAGAGGGGAGACTTGTTCACACCCTTCTGCTGGCTGACCTGGCGCCATTCCTTAACATATGAGTGAGTCTACTCCCTGATTTGGTATGTCGGGAAGGCAAGAGTATATTATATATTTTCAAATATAAGTAGCCCAGAAAATAGCCCAACTGCGGTAAAAAGAGCCCAAAAAGCGCCAAACCGCGGAAACCATATTTTTCACGCCCAATACCAGGAACGACTCTGGTAGGAGCATTTCAGTTGAGCCTATTCTGCCCTGGTTCGTGTTTGCTGCGGTGACACGGTGCCGCACTGAGTGAAGATTGCGTTTATAATCACTTATCGGTGGAGTGGGGAAAGGAGAGTCAGGAAGTGAGGATATTTATATTATTTGACATATTATTTGATAGCATGTCAACTTTTGTGTGTGTGTGTGTGGGTGGGTGTTGGATCAGTGACAGGTGGCGCTGGGGAGTTACCACGGCGAGCGGCTGGCTGGCTGCAGTGTTTTGGTCAGCACTGGTCAATCTTGCCCTACACGCTCTATTAACTAGTGTTTCCGTCTTCCCGACACCTTCTTCCTGCACCAAGCACCGTCAAGCATCACCAGAGAGGCACGAGTACGTAAGGTGAGTCTAGCGGGGCCAATCTCTCCTCAGTCAGCCTTACTGCCTTCACAACACCCTAATCCTCCCTGTAGTGTCTTGTATTCGTTTATTTAGGATTCATTATTCGTTATTTAGTTTTTTTAGGGGTTAATTATTTATATTTAGGTTTTGTTTACGTCTGAGTCTGGAAAGAGTTGGAAATTTATTCAAATATTTAATGTTCGCTAATATGTAAACAAGCCCTCAGCTGTGTTATTAGCCATTATTTACCTCGTCTCTCACTTATTGTAAGCCTAACATATCACAAGATGGATCCACATGTCTAGCCTTCATATCCGCTGGTCAGATATATCCGTCATTGCCTGGTTTTGGTGTTATATAGGAATAAATAAGGCAACATGGCCGCCGGCTCCCCCACTGAGGTCGCCCCCGAGGGCCGTCATGATGGACTGGCACCTGTTCCGGCTTGTTGGTTCCAATATTTTTTTAAATTTTTCTGAATTAATTTATTTGGCTTGTATAGTAAGATTTTATGGTTTCTAAAAATATTTCGTTGCTTTTGAAGAGTTTTTCTTGCTTCAGTTAAGTAAATGTGCTGAATCTGGTGGTGTTTTTTATGTAAATAAGGGGCAGTTTGTACGGTGAAATTTACCCAGCCTGGTTTTTGGCTTTTTTATTTGAGGCTTTAATGAAGATTTTATTGCTTCAAAAAATCGTTTATGATTTTTAAAGTATGTTGCGTTCCTGTTGAGTTAAGTATGTGGAATTTGATAGGCTTATTGTCCCGTTGAAAGTGGTGATTTTGTCATTTTTTAGCTTCTTTATTTTTATATTGTAGCTTGTAACTAAGTGTGCATTATTTTAAAAAATAGTTCAGATTTTTTAAAATGTTTTTTTACTAGTGTAAAGTGGAATAGGTGGACTTTTCAGTGTTTTTAATGGTGTGAAAATTTCCAACACTTTTTCCATATTTCACATAATATTTCTGTATAACTACTGAGACTGGAGGTGTTTTGATATTGTGAATATTAATTAAGGTAATTGTCAAGTCAGAATATATAATGCATTCGAGCCTAGCTTCATTTTTTCTATGGGTCAATTTCAAAATGAAATACATTACGTACGTATGGCAGCGGGGCGCCGGCACCTCGCCTGTGACGTCATCAAGGATTCGGGACTCTGTCTGCTCCAGTGTCTCCTCAATATTTACCGTAATTTCCAGTGTTTTCCAAGTGTTTCCAGCTGTTTCTAAAGACAGGCGTGTAGATAGTTGTAGTAGAAGGAAGAAAATAAGAGAAATGAAAGAGGAGAAGGAAGAAATAAAAAGAAATGGAGGAGGAGGCAAAACAAGTAAACAATATTTAGCTTAGTTTCCCTTTCTGCGCTGCAGTTCTCTGTAATATTTGGTGTGTTTTGGGTGTTTTATGTGTTTAGGATGTATGTAGGAATATTGTGGGGTGTTTAGAGTGTGTTTTGGTGGTGTTTAGGTGTGTTTTGGGTGTATATTTGCTGTTATCATTGTGTTTTGGGTGAATTTTGGGTGTTTTAAATGTGGTTTAGGATGTTTTTAGTTATATTGTAAGTGGTTTGAGTCGTGTGGGGTGTTTTGAGTATATTGTGGGATGTTTCTGTGTGTTATGGGTGTGTTTGGGGGTATATTGAGGTGTAGTGAGTTTGTTTTGGGTTTATTTTCTGTTTTAAGTGTTTCGGTGAGTTTGGGTGTGTGTGTCGGGTCTTTTGAGGTGTATTTGATTGTGTGGAAGTAGTTTTGGGTCTTTAAGGGTGTGTTTGTGGCGTGTTTGTGGTGTTGAGTGGTGCTTTAAGTGTGTTTTGGATGTTTTGATGTGTTTTGGGTGTGTTTGATGAGTTTTGGGGTGTTGTAGTGTATTTTGGGTGTTTTAAATCTTTTGAGTGTGTTTGGATGAGTTTTAGGTATATTGGGGTGCTTTGAGTGTGTTTTGGATAAATTTCGCGTGATTGGGGTGGGTTATTTGGATATTTTTAGATGTTACAGGGTGTTTTCAGTGAATATTCAATATTTGGTTGTGTTTAGGTGAGTGTAGTGGGTATTTTGGGGTGTTGTGATGTGTTTTGGTTGGTTTTTGGATGTTTTGAGTGTATTTTGAGTGTGTTTTGGTAAGTTTTGTTGCATGTAGGGATGTTGAGTGTTATATATATATATATATATATATATATATATATATATATATATATATATATATATATATATATATATATATAATAGGAAGGCAATGAGAAGAGGGACAAAAGAACACGGGATGCACCGCCTGTGTTCATACCGGGATCTGATGTCAGTTCTTGTGAAGGGCCAGAATGCATATTCCTGAAGTCTGGAAGGAGTCGTCCGCCAGCCTGTATGGACACTAGGCTGTAGCTCCAAAACTAACTGTAGGATTCTCTCTAAAATAGTCTCATTGAGATTCTTGCACAAAATTACCTATATGTAACTTAATCTAACCTAACCTAACCGCTACAAGAGTAAATGGGCCGAAACATTACCAGACTTCAGGAATATGCCTCCAGAGGGATACAGGTTAAGGTCGCTTCACACACATCAGTGCCGTGTTCGTTCCATGCTGTTCAGTGCTTCAGTGTCAGTAAAAAAAAAATTCGTCATTTTGGAATTCAGCGGAAGTATTTACACACGTCCGGCGAAGTACCGTGTTTTGACAGAAGTGATTGTTACGTCTCCGTTCCGTGAAATGGAATATCGTCATCACTGGTATTTTAAAAATTTTCACGGATGTCGGACAAGTGTTTGAAATAAAATAGAAGAAATTGAAATGGTGATAAATACTCTTTTTAATTGATGTAATTAATCACATTGTACATTATACTTACCACAACACACCACATCACACCACACCACATCATAACACACCACACCATACCACAGCACACCACACATCACTGAGCAATGTCATCAAACAGTTTTTGGACATTCTTAAGTACTGGAAAATTTTTGTTTCATCATTAATTAATTCCTTGCACAGAGTAGCAAAATCTCCTTCAGTTTCTCTTTTTCTTCCACGTTTCATGTACCCACTTTTCTTTTTTTTATTTTTTGTTAAGCAAGGATCTTGCTCTTCATGAAGAATTATGACAATCATAGCCAACTCCACGTCTGAAAGGGATATGTGTGCATAGACGTCACGAAAGCGACATGGATATCACTGACACTATACGATACTAATACGGCACTGATAGGTGTGAAACCACCTTTGAGTGTACTATTCAGATAGTGTACCCACTATCTGCCAATTTCACTGGGACAAAAGCACAATTAGGTGATTGTTAAGAAGAAGAACAAAAATAATAATAATAATAATAATAATAATAATAATAATAATAATATAATAAAAGGAGTTAAGCCATCTATATAGTTAGCTAGATTGATATTATCATTATTATTGTTATCATCATTATTACATATCAAGGTATTGTGACATTATTATTAATAATATATTATTATTAGTAGTAGTAGTAGTACTATTATTATTATTATTATTATTATTATTATTATTATTATTATTGTTATTATTATTATCATTATCATATTTCAGCTATCCAACATCAGAACAGTATATGAATATCGCAAATGCTGTTTTGACATCATTTCCTGCCATCCTGAGAAACAGTGATCTCGAGGAGCATGAATTGCAGCTGCAATGGAAATTGCGCATCCAGCGCAAGTTTCAGAATTCAAGAAAGAGGCAGGATTCCTCAGTGACTGAGGTGACGTCAAGGAAAAAGAAGATCCCTTGCATAGCGCCAAAAGAGACTACGTGGCCACTGATGTATGGAGTAAAGGCTTACCTTCCACCAAGGCCCCATTCAGAAGATGATGAGTCATTAGAGAGACATAGACAGTGGCTTGCTCTACATTGGATGAAGAAAGATCCCGAGTTAGATAAGGTATGTGATATTTGTACGCTTGATTTATCTTTTTTATATTTCAGAGACTTCTTTACTGGTGTTGTTTAAAAATACCTGCTCTTATGTAAGCAATTTCAATGGTACTGGTGGATAGCCACTGAAAAATTATGCTTGTATATATATATATATATATATATATATATATATATATATATATATATATATATATATATATATATATATATATATATGAGGGAGAGAGGGAGGCTGGCGGGACAGTCAACTTATGAAAACTAATTTTACTTTAATGATTTCCCTCAGGTTGAACGCCTCATGCAGTTGACACTCTCTGAGAGACGCAAAAAAATAATCAATGGGAACATTCTTGTAGCAGAAATCCTGAACTTGTACCCGTGGATTCAGACTTTTGATGGCATAAGTGTGTATATATGTACACTTTATGGATTTTGCTACATATTGTTACTAATTGTCAACTTTATTTGTAGGGCTATAATGTATATAGCTATTTATATTTTATAGTAGGTAATTGATATTTAACTACTGGTACTTCCATTCTCCCTCTCAGGCTCAGAGGCCTCAGTGACGGGAGATAAGCACTCATAACTAAGAACAGTTATTGCAGATGCTCATCTCTGTAACCTTCACATATAATTATTTGATGCTTATATCTTTACAGATAATGAAGGAGTTCCTGAGATTAGAACCACAAGCGGATGAACCAGACCCAAGAGTAGCAGTTTTGAAAGGGCTGGAGAAATATAGGCTCCCAATAATTGCCATTCTCAAAAAAAGAAAAGCAGTTCCTCTGTATATGGAAACCTTACTTGAAGCTAAATCCCCACGATGAAAGTCAATGTGAGTAATGTCTACTTCAATTTGTTCATTTCAGTAGCTGGTACCAATTTAATATATGTATCTTTTCATCATTAGCAATGCATCTTTCACTTTTATAAGCTTAGGATTCATGAAACTATGCTGCATGCAAAAACCAAACATATGATATATATATATATATATATATATATATATATATATATATATATATATATATATATATATATATATATATATATATATATATATATATATATATATATATTTTTTTTTTTTTTTTTTTTTTTTTTTTTTTTAATGCCTTTTTTACCTTTTTTTTTTTATTTCTCTATGTTATTGCAAGTGATAAGTGAAGCTTCTTTATTACTGTTCTGAGCATTTCTGTAGATTTGTATAGTTAGTATATCCCATAGAAATACTCATTTTCTTTTTTTGTGTGGCTTTAAAGGATTAATGGTGACATATGGATATGATCTGGGTTAAAAGCTTGTACAAATAAGGTTAAATTTCTATTTTTGCACTTGTTGTTTCCCTAAGTTTCTTAAAAGTACTGTGATATAATGATTAGCAGTGGACTAATTAATTATTCTTTACAGGGTCTGTAACTCCTTACATTTAATTTATATTAACTTTACTTACATATTTTTTCCTTTAGTTTATGAATGGGAGGAAGGTTTGATATTCATATCTTAAGAGATGCTTACTTTCTTTTCCGCATTGCAAGTTTTAGTGATTAATACTCACAAATGTGTATTATTTACTTAATGGCTTGTTAAAGCAGGTTGTTTTTGTGTTGCTTTTTTTTTTTCTCATGCTAGGATGAAGTGTTACTAATGGAGTTTATTTTTTACATATGTTTTATATATCATTACAGTTTTGAGGGGAGCTTTCAGTTAAATGTTCAAGTGAAAAGCATATTATACTATAGATGATAAAAATTATAGTGTTTTTTTTTTTTATTTTTTTTTTTTTTTTTAATGCAATGAAATGTAGGGAACATTTAATTGTATATGAATATATTAAATTTATTACCTATTCTCTCCATAACCTTGAGACAGCAGTAGCTAGCTGCTAGTATTAAAGGTACTAATGATTCATCATCTGCCTAAGAAAGACTAACTAATTAGTCATTTAATTGACTAACCTATGATCCACTTTACTAATGTGGTTAGTAGAAGCAGTGAACAGTACGAAGGCATTAGTCAGATATATTTGAGTAAGACCATACTCAGGTTGAGTGCTCAGTTAGTCACAAATTGACTAACATTATGTTAGTCACTGTGACTAATGCTGCCACTCGTTCTAGACCCCATGTGTTTTACTAAGAAAAGTTAGTCAGCACGACTAACTTTGGTTTTGTGTGATATATAAAGGTACTAGGCCTTGCTGGCGCCCGAGAGTGTAAGAAAGGCGGGAAAAGTGAGTGGCGAGTGTGTGGGGCGACACTGTACCCTCCCCACGGTTTTGGAGGACAAAGTGAAAGATGGAGGCGGAAGGAAGCGCCAGTGAGCTGCGCATGCTTGACCTGTGAGTGGACGTAGGGGAAAAAAAAAATGACACGTTTCGGAAATAACTTGTATCATAAGTAGAGAACGTGCATCCCTTAAGCAGCCGCGCATTGCAAGGCCACGAGAGTACGTGGTATGATCGCAAGTGACACGTCCGGAAATCAGCGTTTAATTGCGTGTGTCTTAATAGAAAAAAATAGCTGATTTCCAAATTATACATCAAAGTATGACCTCGTCTAGTTCAGAAGAGTCCTTCGTATAAATGCACTGGTGTGTGTACGTGTGTGTGAGTGTTATTGCTAGTTATCTCTCTCTCTCTCTCTCTCTCTCTCTCTCTCTCTCTCTCTCTCTCTCTCTCTCTCTCTCTCTCTCTCTCTCTCTCTCTCTGTCAGGAGTTGCACAGGTCTTCAAGGGTATTTTTACGGTTTTAGTGACAGATTAACAACATTTCTACATTAATAACAGGAGAAACACCATTGAAAACCCTGATAATCATCTTTATAGCTTTGAAAAACAGTCATGAGGAGAGAGAGAGAGAGAGAGAGAGAGAGAGAGAGAGAGAGAGAGAGAGAGTAGGAGCCAGGTTTGCCAGGTCTGCGGCAGTATTCCCGCGCACTTTTACTCCAAAAAGAGCCCAAAACCCGCGGACTCCACCCTCCAAAAGAGCCCAAAAAGAGCCCAATATTTTATGAATAATATGCATGTTGTGTTAAAAACGAGAAAGGTAGAAAACGAGACATACTTTATTTAAACCTATAATAATAATAATGATAATAATAATAATAATAATAATGATAATAGTGATATTAGTAGTAGTAGTAGTAATTGTTGTTGTTGTGGTAGTAGTAGTAGTAGTAACAGCAATAATAAAGAGTATTGTCAGTACTTTCGTCTATTATCAATGAATATTCACTTTTTCCAATGTCACAACACATTTCCTTCAGCATACACGGTGCTAACACTTTGTTTACGAGTGCCGTGCATTTTGTCCTATGTAAGGATATATCCTTACCAGAAACATCTTTTACTAGCTCACCCATGTGATCGATTGTCCTGACGCTTGAATGACAAGCAATGTGAGCTGCTAACTTCAGCTCAGCAACTTTTGCATCACTAGTGACTTTTGTTCTTGATAACCCTGATTGAAACAGAGTCCTCATGTTAGAAAATGGAGCAGCATTTTTCTCATGCTTTGCTGTTAGACCATGCTTGATAAGGTCACTGTGATGGGCTCTGATCACAGTTTTGCAAAATTTGCAGGATGCATGAGTATCATCGCCGGGTATACTCCTTATCCACGTCTTGAGCCCGTCCTCTTGTTCCCACTCTTTACAGTATCTTTTGCTGTATTTCGACCACTTGCTCATGTTCACTTGAGCGTACACACGTATGCACGTGGCCTGTATCCAGTATACTTGTATCTCCTCCAGGCAGGCTGAGGCAGCTATGAGGCTGAGAATAAACTGGCTGTGTTTCAGTGTGTGTGCTGTGAGGTGAATGTGGAAATTATGGGTGCGGCATGCAGGTGTTCAAGATGGGTGTCCTACAGTCTTAATGAGGTCATGTGGCCCCAGTAGTAATCCCCTTAGGGAGAGGGGAGACTTGTTCACACCCTTCTGCTGGCTGACCTGGCGCCATTCCTTAACATATGAGTGAGTCTACTCCCTGATTTGGTATGTCGGGAAGGCAAGAGTATATTATATATTTTCAAATATAAGTAGCCCAGAAAATAGCCCAACTGCGGTAAAAAGAGCCCAAAAAGCGCCAAACCGCGGAAACCATATTTTTCACGCCCAATACCAGGAACGACTCTGGTAGGAGCATTTCAGTTGAGCCTATTCTGCCCTGGTTCGTGTTTGCTGCGGTGACACGGTGCCGCACTGAGTGAAGATTGCGTTTATAATCACTTATCGGTGGAGTGGGAAAAGGAGAGTCAGGAAGTGAGGATATTTATATTATTTGACATATTATTTGATAGCATGTCAACTTTTGTGTGTGTGTGTGTGGGTGGGTGTTGGATCAGTGACAGGTGGCGTTGGGGAGTTACCACGGCGAGCAGCTGGCTGGCTGCAGTGTTTTGGTCAGCACTGGTCAATCTTGCCCTACACGCTCTATTAACTAGTGTTTCCGTCTTCCCGACACCTTCTTCCTGCACCAAGCACCGTCAAGCATCACCAGAGAGGCACGAGTACGTAAGGTGAGTCTAGCGGGGCCAATCTCTCCTCAGTCAGCCTTACTGCCTTCACAACACCCTAATCCTCCCTGTAGTGTCTTGTATTCGTTTATTTAGGATTCATTATTCGTTATTTAGTTTTTTTAGGGGTTAATTATTTATATTTAGGTTTTGTTTACGTCTGAGTCTGGAAAGAGTTGGAAATTTTTTCAAATATTTAATGTTCGCTAATATGTAAACAAGCCCTCAGCTGTGTTATTAGCCATTATTTGCCTCGTCTCTCACTTATTGTAAGCCTAACATATCACAAGATGGATCCACATGTCTAGCCTTCATATCCGCTGGTCAGATATATCCGTCATTGCCTGGTTTTGGTGTTATATAGGAATAAATAAGGCAACATGGCCGCCGGCTCCCCCACTGAGGTCGCCCCCGAGGGCCGTCATGATGGACTGGCACCTGTTCCGGCTTGTTGGTTCCAATATTTTTTTTTATTTTTCTGAATTAATTTATTTGGCTTGTATAGTAAGATTTTATGGTTTCTAAAAATATTTCGTTGCTTTTGAAGTGTTTTTCTTGCTTCAGTTAAGTAAATGTGCTGAATCTGGTGGTGTTTTTTATGTAAATAAGGGGCAGTTTGTACGGTGAAATTTACCCAGCCTGGTTTTTGGCTTTTTTATTTGAGGCTTTAATGAAGATTTTATTGCTTCAAAAAATCGTTTATGATTTTTAAAGTATGTTGCGTTCCTGTTGAGTTAAGTATGTGGAATTTGATAGGCTTATTGTCCCGTTGAAAGTGGTGATTTTGTCATTTTTTAGCTTCTTTATTTTTTTATTGCAGCTTGTAACTAAGTGTGCATTATTTTAAAAAATAGTTCAGATTTTTTTAAATGTTTTTTTACCAGTGTAAAGTGGAATAGGTGGACTTTTCAGTGTTTTTAATGGTGTGAAAATTTCCAACACTTTTTCCATATTTCACATAATATTTCTTTATAACTACTGAGACTGGAGGTGTTTTGATATTGTGAATATTAATTAAAGTAATTGTCAAGTCAGAATATATAATGCATTCGAGCCTAGCTTCATTTTTTCTATGGGTCAATTTCAAAATGAAATACATTACGTACGTATGGCAGCGGGGCGCCGGCACCTCGCCTGTGACGTCATCAAGGATTCGGGACTCTGTCTGCTCCAGTGTCTCCTCAATATTTACCGTAATTTCCAGTGTTTTCCAAGTGTTTCCAGCTGTTTCTAAAGTCAGGCGTGTAGATAGTTGTAGTAGAAGGAAGAAAATAAGAGAAATGAAAGAGGAGAAGGAAGAAATAAAAAGAAATGGAGGAGGCAAAACAAGTAAACAATATTTAGCTTAGTTTCCCTTTCTGCGCTGCAGTTCTCTGTAATATTTGGTGTGTTTTGGGTGTTTTATGTGTTTAGGATGTATATAGGAATATTGTGGGGTGTTTAGAGTGTGTTTTGGTGGTGTTTAGGTGTGTTTTGGGTGTATATTTGCTGTTATCATTGTGTTTTGGGTAAATTTTGGGTGTTTTAAATGTGGTTTAGGATGTTTTTAGTTATATTGTAAGTGGTTTGAGTCGTGTGGGGTGTTTTGAGTATATTGTGTGATGTTTCTGTGTGTTATGGATGTGTTTGGGGGTATATTGAGGTGTAGTGAGTTTGTTTTGGGTTTATTTTCTGTTTTAAGTGTTTCGGTGAGTTTGGGTGTGTGTGTCGGGTCTTTTGAGGTGTATTTGATTGTGTGGAAGTAGTTTTGGGTCTTTAAGGGTGTCTTTGTGGCGTGTTTGTGGTGTTCAGTGGTGCTTTAAGTGTGTTTTGGATGTTTTGATGTGTTTTGGGTGTGTTTGATGAGTTTTGGGGTGTTGTAGTGTATTTTGGGTGTTTTAAATCTTTTGAGTGTGTTTGGATGAGTTTTAGGTATATTGGGGTGCTTTGAGTGTGTTTTGGATAAATTTCGCGTGATTGGGGTGGGTTATTTGGATATTTTTAGATGTTACAGGGTGTTTTGAGTGAATATTCAATATTTGGTTGTGTTTAGTTGAGTGTAGTGGGTATTTTGGGGTGTTGTGATGTGTTTTGGTTGTGTTTTGGATGTTTTGAGTGTATTTTGAGTGTGTTTTGGTAAGTTTCGTTGCATGCAGGGATGTTGAGTGTTATATATATGTATATATATATATATATATATATATATATATATATATATATATATATATATATATATATATATATATATATAATGGGAAGGCAATGAGAAGAGGGACAAAAGAACATGGGATGCACCGCCTGTGTTCATACCGGGATCTGATGTCAGTTCTTGTGAAGGGCCAGAATGCATATTCCTGAAGTCTGGAAGGAGTCGTCCGCCAGCCTGTATGGACACTAGGCTGTAGCTCCAAAACTAACTGTAGGATTCTCTCTAAAATAGTCTCATTGAGATTCTTGCACAAAATTACCTATACGTAACTTAATCTAACCTAACCTAACCGCTACAAGAGTAAATGGGCCGAAACATTACCAGACTTCAGGAATATGCCTCCAGAGGGATACAGGTTAAGGTCGCTTCACACACATCAGTGCCGTATTCGTTCCATGCTGTTCAGTGCTTCAGTGTCAGTAAAAAAAAAATTCATCATTTTGGAATTCAGCGGAAGTATTTACACACGTCCGGCGAAGTACCGTGTTTTGACTGAAGTGATTGTTACGTCTCCGTTCCGTGAAATGGAATATCGTCGTCACTGGTATTTTAAAAATTTTCACGGATGTCGGACAAGTGTTTGAAATAAAATAGAAGAAATTGAAATGGTGATAAATACTCTTTTTAATTGATGTAATTAATCACATTGTACATTATACTTACCACAACACACCACATCACACCACACCACATCATAACACACCACACCATACCACAGCACACCACACATCACTGAGCAATGTCATCAAACAGTTTTTGGACATTCTTAAGTACTGGAAAATTTTTGTTTCATCATTAATTAATTCCTCGCACAGAGTAGCAAAATCTCCTTCAGTTTCTCTTTTTCTTCCACGTTTCATGTACCCACTTTTCTTTTCTTTATTTCTTGTTAAGCAAGCATCTTGCTCTTCATGAAGAATTATGACAATCATAGCCAACTCCACGTCTGAAAGGGATATGTGTGCATAGACGTCACGAAAGCGACATGGATATCACTGACACTATACGATACTAATACGGCACTGATAGGTGTGAAACCACCTTTGAGTGTACTATTCAGATAGTGTACCCACTATCTGCCAATTTCACTGGGACAAAAGCACAATTAGGTGATTGTTAAGAAGAACAACAATAATAATAATAATAATAATAATAATAATAATATAATAAAAGGAGTTAAGCCATCTATATAGTTAGCTGGATTGATATTATCCTTATTATTGTTATCATCATTATTACATATCAAGGTATTGTGACATTATTATTAATAATATGTTATTATTATTATTATTATTATTATTATTATTATTATTATTATTATTATTATTATTATCATTATCATATTTCAGCTATCCAACATTATTATTATTATTATTATTATTATTATTATTATTATTATTATTATTATTATTATTATTGTTATTATTATTATCATTATCATATTTCAGCTATCCAACATCAAAACAGTATATGAATATGGCAAATGCTGTTTTGACATCATTTCCTGCCATCCTGAGAAACAGTGATCTCGAGGAGCATGAATTGCAGCTGCAATGGAAATTGCGCATCCAGCGCAAGTTTCAGAATTCAAGAAAGAGGCAGGATTCCTCAGTGACTGAGGTGACGTCAAGGAAAAAGAAGATCCCTTGCATAGCGCCAAAAGAGACTATGTGTCCACTGATGTATGGAGTAAAGGCTTACCTTCCACCAAGGCCCCATTCAGAAGATGATGAGTCATTAGAGAGACATAGACAGTGGCTTGCTCTACATTGGATGAAGAAAGATACCGAGTTAGATAAGGTATGTGATATTTGTACGCTTGATTTATCTTTTTTATATTTCAGAGACTTCTTTACTGGTGTTGTTTAAAAATACCTGCTCTTATGTAAGCAATTTCAATGGTACTGGTGGATAGCCACTGAAAAATGATGCTTGTATATATATATATATATATATATATATATATATATATATATATATATATATATATATATATATATATATATATATGAGGGAGAGAGGGAGCCTGGCGGGACAGTCAACTCAGGAAAACTAATTTTATTTTAATGATTTTCCTCAGGCTGAACGCCTCATGCAGTTGACACTCTCTGAGAGCCGCAAAAAAATAATCAATGGGAACATTCTTGTAGCAGAAATCCTGAACTTGTACCCGTGGATTCAGACTTTTGATGGCATAAGTGTGTATATATGTACACTTTATGGATTTTGCTACATATTGTTACTAATTGTTAACTTTATTTGTAGGGCTATAATGTATATAGCTATTTATATTTTATAGTAGGTAATTGATATTTAACTACTGGTACTTCCATTCTCCCTCTCAGGCTCAAAGGCCTCAGTGACGGGAGATAAGCACTCATAACTAAGTACAGTTATTGCAGATGCTCATCTCTGTAACCTTCACTTATAATTATTTGATGCTTATATCTTTACAGATAATCAAGGAGTTCCTGAGATTAGAACCACAAGCGGATGAACCAGACCCAAGAGTAGCAGTTTTGAAAGGGCTGGAGAAATATAGGCTCCCAATAATTGCCATTCTCAAAAAAAGTAAAGCAGTTCCTCTGTATATGGAAACCTTACTTGAACTCTATGACCACGATGAAAGTCAATGTGAGTAATGTCTAGTTCAATTTGTTCATTTCAGTAGCTGGTAGCAATTTAATATATGTATCTTTTCATCATTAGCAATGCATCTTTCACTTTTATAAGCTTAGTATTCATGAAACTATGCTGCATGCAAAAACCAAACATTGTATTAAGCATGACTTATCTAACTGTAATGCTTGCACCAATTTCTATAAAGGTACAAATTTAATTGTTAAATTCCTGCTCTTCTATCAAATTTTTGGCTGAGTGCTATGGCTAAATAATTGTTTGCAGCATAAGTGATGTTAAAGATTTTAATAGGTGTAAAGCATCTCTCTCTCTCTCTCTCTCTCTCTCTCTCTCTCTCTCTCTCTCTCTCTCTCTCTCTCTCTCTCTCTCTCTCTCTCTCTCTCTCTCTCTCTCTCTCTCTCTCTCTCTCTCTCTCTCTCTCTCGTAAGGAAAGACATTATTTCTAGTGTAAATAAACCCAATAGGCTGTCCAATTTGAAATTTAAAATGTAAATATTATCAATCTTTTTAGAAATGTTAGCTGCATCCTCTTCCCTTGCAGTCCAATAATACAGGTCACTAATTCGTGTGGAGATAGAATTCTTGGAGTCACCTTTGCCGGCACTAGCGCAAGTGCAAACAGTCTAATAAAGGTTTCTTCCATGGTTGTGATGAAGTTCAGGACTTCTCACACTGTTTTGATGGATATGATGAGAAGAATCAGGAGTTCGGAACATCAGTGCGTTATGTCGGGGCATGTAGGTTCGGCTGGGGTTTTCTTTCTTTCTTTCTTTCTTTTTTTTTCGATCAGTACTCATCATATTCTTATGAGGACTTGCTAGACAAAGCATTATTGCATTATGATATTACCCAAATAGTGTCTCAAGTAAAAAACATAACCGCATACTCGTACAAAAGATTTGCTGCTGTGACACAAAGGACAAAAATCATTAGTATACTGGTCGTTCTGAGCATTCAATCAAAATGCTTGTCATTCATATAATTAGTAGAACCATCGAGGAGCTTTATTTTTGTTAATTCTTATGTGATAAA
>NC_087160.1:22846931-22889431 GCF_035594125.1 Scylla paramamosain
TTTTGGAGGACAAAGTGAAAGATGGAGGCGGAAGGAAGGGCCAGTGAGCTGCGTATGCTTCACCTCTGAGTGGACGTAGGGGAAAAAAAAAAAATGACACGTTTCGGAAATAACTTGTATCATAAGTAGAGAACGTGCATCCCTTAAGCAGCCGCGCATTGCAAGGCCACGAGAGTACGTGGTATGATCGCAAGTGACACGTCCGGAAATCAGCGTTTAATTGCGTGTGTCTTAATAGAAAAAAATAGCTGATTTCCAAATTATACATCAAAGTATGACCTCGTCTAGTTCAGAAGAGTCCTTCGTATAAATGCACTGGTGTGTGTATGTGTGTGTGAGTGTTTTTGCTAGTTATCTCTCTCTCTCTCTCTCTCTCTCTCTCTCTCTCTCTCTCTCTCTCTCTCTGTCAGGAGTTGCACAGGTCTTCAAGGGTATTTTTACGGTTTTAGTGACAGATTAACAACATTTCTACATTAATAACAGGAGAAACACCATTGAAAACCCTGATAATCATCTTTATAGCTTTGAAAAACAGTCATGAGGAGAGAGAGAGAGAGAGAGAGAGTAGGAGCCAGGGTTGCCAGGTCTGCGGCAGTATTCCCGCGTACTTTTACTCCAAAAAGAGCCCAAAACCCGCGGACTCCACCCTCCAAAAGAGCCCAAAAAGAGCCCAATATTTTATGAATAATATGCATGTTGTGTTAAAAACGAGAAAGGTAGAAAACGAGACATACTTTATTTAAACCTATAATAATAATAATGATAATAATAATAATAATAATAATAATAATAATAATAATAATAATAATAGTGATATTAGTAGTAGTAGTAGTAATTGTTGTTGTGGTAGTAGTAGTAGTAGTAACAGCAATAATAAAGAGTATTGTCAGTACTTTCGTCTATTATCAATGAATATTCACTTTTTCCAATGTCACAACACATTTCCTTCAGCATACACGGTGCTAACACTTTGTTTACGAGTGCCGTGCATTTTGTCCTATGTAAGGATATATCCTTACCAGAAACATCTTTTACTAGCTCACCCATGTGATCGATTGTCCTGACGCTTGAATGACAAGCAATGTGAGCTGCTAACTTCAGCTCAGCAACTTTTGCATCACTAGTGACTTTTGTTCTTGATAACCCTGATTGAAACAGAGTCCTCATATTAGAAAATGGAGCAGCATTTTTCTCATGCTTTGCTGTTAGACCATGCTTGATAAGGTCACTGTGATGGGCTCTGATCACAGTTTTGCAAAATTTGCAGGATGCATGAGTATCATCGCCGGGTATACTCCTTATCCACGTCTTGAGCCCGTCCTCTTGTTCCCACTCTTTACAGTATCTTTTGCTGTATTTCGACCACTTGCTCATGTTCACTTGAGCGTACACACGTATGCACGTGGCCTGTATCCAGTATACTTGTATCTCCTCCAGGCAGGCTGAGGCAGCTATGAGGCTGAGAATAAACTGGCTGTGTTTCAGTGTGTGTGCTGTGAGGTGAATGTGGAAATTATGGGTGCGGCATGCAGGTGTTCAGGATGGGTGTCCTACAGTCTTAATGAGGTCATGCGGCCCTAGTAGTAATCCCCTTAGGGAGAGGGGAGACTTGTTCACACCCTTCTGCTGGCTGATCTGGCGCCATTCCTTAACATATGAGTGAGTCTACTCCCTGATTTGGTATGTCGGGAAGGCAAGAGTATACTATATATTTTCAAATATAAGTAGCCCAGAAAATAGCCCAACGGCGGTAAAAAGAGCCCAAAAAGCGCCAAACCGCGGAAACCATATTTTTCACGCCCAATACCAGGAACGACTCTGGTAGGAGCATTTCAGTTGAGCCTATTCTGCCCTGGTTCGTGTTTGCTGCGGTGACACGGTGCCGCACTGAGTGAAGATTGCGTTTATAATCACTTATCGGTGGAGTGGGAAAAGGAGAGTCAGGAAGTGAGGATATTTATATTATTTGACATATTATTTGATAGCATGTCAACTTTTGTGTGTGTGTGTGTGGGTGGGTGTTGGATCAGTGACAGGTGGCGCTGGGGAGTTACCACGGCGAGCGGCTGGCTGGCTGCAGTGTTTTGGTCAGCACTGGTCAATCTTGCCCTACACGCTCTATTAACTAGTGTTTCCGTCTTCCCGACACCTTCTTCCTGCACCAAGCACCGTCAAGCATCACCAGAGAGGCACGAGTACGTAAGGTGAGTCTAGCGGGGCCAATCTCTCCTCAGTCAGCCTTACTGCCTTCACAACACCCTAATCCTCCCTGTAGTGTCTTGTATTCGTTTATTTAGGATTCATTATTCGTTATTTTGTTTTTTTAGGGTTAATTATTTATATTTGGGTTTTGTTTACGTCTGAGTCTGGAAAGAGTTGGAAATTTTTTCAAATATTTAATGTTCGCTAATATGTAAACAAGCCCTCAGCTGTGTTATTAGCCATTATTTGCCTCGTCTCTCACTTATTGTAAGCCTAACATATCACAAGATGGATCCACATGTCTAGCCTTCATATCCGCTGGTCAGATATATCCGTCATTGCCTGGTTTTGGTGTTATATAGGAATAAATAAGGCAACATGGCCGCCGGCTCCCCCACTGAGGTCGCCCCCGAGGGCCGTCATGATGGACTGGCACCTGTTCCGGCTTGTTGGTTCCAATATTTTTTTTTATTTTTCTGAATTAATTTATTTGGCTTGTATAGTAAGATTTTATGGTTTCTAAAAATATTTCGTTGCTTTTGAAGTGTTTTTCTTGCTTCAGTTAAGTAAATGTGCTGAATCTGGTGGTGTTTTTTATGTAAATAAGGGGCAGTTTGTACGGTGAAATTTACCCAGCCTGGTTTTTGGCTTTTTTATTTGAGGCTTTAATGAAGATTTTATTGCTTCAAAAAATCGTTTATGATTTTTAAAGTATGTTGCGTTCCTGTTGAGTTAAGTATGTGGAATTTGATAGGCTTATTGTCCCGTTGAAAGTGGTGATTTTGTCATTTTTTAGCTTCTTTATTTTTTTATTGCAGCTTGTAACTAAGTGTGCATTATTTTAAAAAATAGTTCAGATTTTTTTAAATGTTTTTTTACCAGTGTAAAGTGGAATAGGTGGACTTTTCAGTGTTTTTAATGGTGTGAAAATTTCCAACACTTTTTCCATATTTCACATAATATTTCTTTATAACTACTGAGACTGGAGGTGTTTTGATATTGTGAATATTAATTAAAATAATTGTCAAGTCAGAATATATAATGCATTCGAGCCTAGCTTCATTTTTTCTATGGGTCAATTTCAAAATGAAATACATTACGTACGTATGGCAGCGGGGCGCCGGCACCTCGCCTGTGACGTCATCAAGGATTCGGGACTCCGTCTGCTCCAGTGTCTCCTCAATATTTACCGTAATTTACAGTGTTTTCCAAGTGTTTCCAGCTGTTTCTAAAGTCAGGCGTGTAGATAGTTGTAGTAGAAGGAAGAAAATAAGAGAAATGAAAGAGGAGAAGGAAGAAATAAAAAGAAATGGAGGAGGAGGCAAAACAAGTAAACAATATTTAGCTTAGTTTCCCTTTCTGCGCTGCAGTTCTCTGTAATATTTGGTGTGTTTTGGGTGTTTTATGTGTTTAGGATGTATGTAGGAATATTGTGGGGTGTTTAGAGTGTGTTTTGGTGGTGTTTAGGTGTGTTTTGGGTGTATATTTGCTGTTATCATTGTGTTTTGGGTGAATTTTGGGTGTTTTAAATGTGGTTTAGGATGTTTTTAGTTATATTGTAAGTGGTTTGAGTCGTGTGGGGTGTTTTGAGTATATTGTGGGAAGTTTCTGTGTGTTATGGGTGTGTTTGGGGGTATATTGAGGTGTAGTGAGTTTGTTTTGGGTTTATTTTCTGTTTTAAGTGTTTCGGTGAGTTTGGGTGTGTGTGTCGGGTCTTTTGAGGTGTATTTGATTGTGTGGAAGTAGTTTTTGGGTCTTTAAGGGTGTGTTTGTGGCGTGTTTGTGGTGTTGAGTGGTGCTTTAAGTGTGTTTTGGATGTTTTGATGTGTTTTGGGTGTGTTTGATGAGTTTTGGGGTGTTGTAGTGTATTTTGGGTGTTTTAAATCTTTTGAGTGTGTTTGGATGAGTTTTAGGTATATTGGGGTGCTTTGAGTTTGTTTTGGATAAATTTCGCGTGATTGGGGTGGGTTATTTGGATATTTTTAGATGTTACAGGGTTTTTTTCAGTGAATATTCAATATTTGGTTGTGTTTAGGTGAGTGTAGTGGGTATTTTGGGGTGTTGTGATGTGTTTTGGTTGTGTTTTGGATGTTTTGAGTGTATTTTGAGTGTGTTTTGGTAAGTTTTGTTGCATGTAGGGATGTTGAGTGTTATATATATATATATATATATATATATATATATATATATATATATATATATATATATATATATATATATATATAATGGGAAGGCAATGAGAAGAGGGACAAAAGAACATGGGATGCACCGCCTGTGTTCATACCGGGATCTGATGTCAGTTCTTGTGAAGGGCCAGAATGCATATTCCTGAAGTCTGGAAGGAGTCGTCCGCCAGCCTGTATGGACACTAGGCTGTAGCTCCAAAACTAACTGTAGGATTCTCTCTAAAATAGTCTCATTGAGATTCTTGCACAAAATTACCTATACGTAACTTAATCTAACCTAACCTAACCGCTACAAGAGTAAATGGGCCGAAACATTACCAGACTTCAGGAATATGCCTCCAGAGGGATACAGGTTAAGGTCGCTTCACACACATCAGTGCCGTATTCGTTCCATGCTGTTCAGTGCTTCAGTGTCAGTAAAAAAAAAATTCATCATTTTGGAATTCAGCGGAAGCATTTACACACGTCCGGCGAAGTACCGTGTTTTGACTGAAGTGATTGTTACGTCTCCGTTCCGTGAAATGGAATATCGTCGTCACTGGTATTTTAAAAATTTTCACGGATGTCGGACAAGTGTTTGAAATAAAATAGAAGAAATTGAAATGGTGATAAATACTCTTTTTAATTGATGTAATTAATCACATTGTACATTATACTTACCACAACACACCACATCACACCACACCACATCATAACACACCACACCATACCACAGCACACCACACATCACTGAGCAATGTCATCAAACAGTTTTTGGACATTCTTAAGTACTGGAAAATTTTTGTTTCATCATTAATTAATTCCTCGCAGAGAGTAGCAAAATCTCCTTCAGTTTCTCTTTTTCTTCCACGTTTCATGTACCCACTTTTCTTTTCTTTATTTTTTGTTAAGCAAGCATCTTGCTCTTCATGAAGAATTATGACAATCATAGCCAACTCCACGTCTGAAAGGGATATGTGTGCATAGACGTCACGAAAGCGATAGGTGTGAAGCTGATAGGTGTGAAACCACCTTTGAGTGTACTATTCAGATAGTGTACCCACTATCTGCCAATTTCACTGGGACAAAAGCACAATTAGGTGATTGTTAAGAAGAACAACAATAATAATAATAATAATAATAATAATAATAATAATAATAATAATATAATAAAAGGAGTTAAGCCATCTATATAGTTAGCTGGATTGATATTATCCTTATTATTGTTATCATCATTATTACATATCAAGGTATTGTGACATTATTATTAATAATATGTTATTATTTTTATTATTATTATTATTATTATTATTATTATTATTATCATTATCATATTTCAGCTATCCAACATTATTATTATTATTATTATTATTATTATTATTATTATTATTATTATTATTATTATTGTTATTATTATTATCATTATCATATTTCAGCTATCCAACATCAAAACAGTATATGAATATGGCAAATGCTGTTTTGACATCATTTCCTGCTATCCTGAGAAACAGTAATCTCGAGGAGCATGAATTGCAGATGCAATGGAAATTGCGCATCCAGCGCAAGTTTCAGAATTCAAGAAAGAGGCAGGATTCCTCAGTAACTGAGGTGACGTCAAGGAAAAAGAAGATCCCTTGCATAGCGCCAAAAGAGACTACGTGTCCACTGATGTATGGAGTAAAGGCTTACCTTCCACCAAGGCCCCATTCGGAAGATGATGAGTCATTAGAGAGACATAGACAGTGGCCTGCTCTACATTGGATGAAGAAAGATCCCGAGTTAGATAAGGTATGTGATATTTGTACGCTTGATTTATCTTTTTTATATTTCAGAGACTTCTTTACTGGTGTTGTTTAAAAATACCTGCTCTTATGTAAGCAATTTCAATGGTACTGGTGGATAGCCACTGAAAAATGATGCTTGTATATATATATATATATATATATATATATATATATATATATATATATATATATATATATATATATATATATATATATATATATATATATATATATATATATATATATATGAGGGAGAGAGGGAGGCTGGCGGGACAGTCAACTTAGGAAAACTAATTTTATTTTAATGATTTTCCTCAGGCTGAACGCCTCATGCAGTTGACACTCTCTGAGAGCCGCAAAAAAATAATCAATGGGAACATTTTTGTAGCAGAAATCCTGAACTTGTACCCGTGGATTCAGACTTTTGATGACATAAGTGTGTATATATGTACAGTTTATGGATTTTGCTACATATTGTTACTAATTGTTAACTTTATTTGTAGGGCTATAATTTATATAGCTATTTATATTTTATAGTAGGTAATTGATATTTAACTACTGGTACTTCCATTCTCCCTCTCAGGCTCAAAGGCCTCAGTGACGGGAGATAAGCACTCATAACTAAGTAAAGTTATTGCAGATGCTCATCTCTGTAACCTTCACTTATAATTATTTGATGCTTATATCTTTACAGATAATCAAGGAGTTCCTGAGATTAGAACCACAAGTGGATGAACCAGACCCAAGAGTAGCAGTTTTGAAAGGGTTGGAGAAATATAGGCTCCCAATAATTGCCATTCTCAAAAAAAGAAAAGCAGTTCCTCTGTATATGGAAACCTTACTTGAACTCTATGACCACTATGAAAGTCAATGCGAGTAATGTCTAGTTCAATTTGTTCATTTCAGTAGCTGGTAGCAATTTAATATATGTATCTTTTCATCATTAGCAATGCATCTTTCACTTTTATAAGCTTAGTATTCATGAAACTATGCTGCATGCAAAAACCAAACATTGTATTAAGCATGACTTATCTAACTGTAATGCTTGCACCAATTTCTATAAAGGTACAAATTTAATTGTTAAATTCCTGCTCTTCTATCAAATTTTTGGCTGAGTGCTATGGCTAAATAATTGTTTGCAGCATAAGTGATGTTAAAGATTTTAATATGTGTAAAGCATCTCTCTCTCTCTCTCTCTCTCTCTCTCTCTCTCTCTCTCTCTCTCTCTCTCTCTCTCTCTCTCTCTCTCGTAAGGAAAGACATTATTTCTAGTGTAAATAAACCCAATAGGCTGTCCAATTTGAAATTTAAAATGTAAATATTATCAATCTTTTTAGAAATGTTAGCTGCATCCTCTTCCCTTGCAGTCCAATAATACAGGTCACTAATTCGTGTGGAGATAGAATTCTTGGAGTCACCTTTGCCGGCACTAGCGCAAGTGCAAACAGTCTAATAAAGGTTTCTTCCATGGTTGTGATGAAGTTCAGGACTTCTCACACTGTTTTGATGGATATGATGAGAAGAATCGGGAGTTCGGAACATCAGTGCGTTATGTCGGGGCATGTAGGTTCGGCTGGGGTTTTCTTTCTTTCTTTCTTTTTTTTTTTCGATCAGTAATCATCATATTCTTATGAGGACTTGCTAGACAAAGCATTATTGCATTATGATATTACCCAAATAGTGTCTCAAGTAAAAAACATAACCGCATACTCGTACAAAAGATTTGCTGTTGTGACACAAAGGACAAAAATCATTAGTATACTGGTCGTTCTGAGCATTCAATCAAAATGCTTGTCATTCATATAATTAGTAGAACCATCGAGGAGCTTTATTTTTGTTAATTCTTATGTGATAAAGCAATAATTACAGGAGACTTTTAAAAGATTGGTACTCAAATTAGTGGACTGTCCTATTGGATGTGACCATATCTTCACTTTTTCCTTACACAGTTAATTTTCTTTTGTTTATTTGATTTACTGATTATCATATTTATTTATATATTTATTTATTTGCACCAGATGCTTGCTTAGTTATATTGGAGTTACTTCACCTGCTTGGAGAAAGGAAAGACTCCATTTTTACTAAGGTTAAATTTCTGTACCTTTGATTTTAGAGTGGTGTGTATATATTGAAATTTCTGAATATATTATCACCTTAAGATATACATCTACATATAAATTTTATTTTAACGTCAAAATGTTATTAATGTTTACACTATTATTTCTTCCTTAAGGTACCAGAAGAAGAACTAAGAACAGGGCAGTCTAGTGTGTATTTGATGGTGCACCTGTAGCTGAACCAACATGTATTTTTATGGCTGTAGTCTCATTGGTAGCAGGGCTTTGTGTTTAATATTGAACACCCAAAAAATTGTGAACATTTCCTCCGTTTCACAACATCCCATCTCTTAGGTATCAAGTATGACAAAGGTAACACTTCAAAAACAAGATCTCTACTTGTAAAACTCAATGAAGTAAAGACAGAATTGAGCTTCAAAAATGCATAAATCTGCTTCCAAATATATTCAACTTCACACATAATGCCTCTCTCTCTCTCTCTCTCTCTCTCTCTCTCTCTCTCTCTCTCTCTCTCTCTCTCTCTCTCTCTCTCTCTCTCTCTCTCTCTCTCTCTCTCTCTCTCTCTCTCTCTCTCTGTCACACACACACAGACTAGTCAATTACTAGTTAAAGATTAATCAGTGAAATAAATACATAACATTATGTTAAAAGGAAAAGGAAATACTTGTACTTCCCCTTCCCCCAACCCAGTATTCATGAAATCTTACTGAATTATTATCTCATGTTATATATATATATATATATATATATATATATATATATATATATATATATATATATATATATATATATATATATATATATATATATATATATATATATATATAATGAATGGAGAGTAGACTCTCTCTCTCTCTCTCTCTCTCTCTCTCTCTCTCTCTCTCTCTCTCTCTCTCTCTCTCTCTCTCTCTCTCTCTCTCTCTCTCTCTCTCTCTCTCCAAATTGGGAAGTATTCTTAATGTACCATATGATGCATATATTTTTTTTTTTTATGCATTTTTTACCTTTTTTTTTTTTATTTCTCTATGTTATTGCAAGTGATACGTGAAGCTTCTTTATTACTGTACTGAGCATTTCTGTAGATTTGTTTAGTTAGTATATCCCATAGAAATACCCATTTTCTTTTTTTGTGTGGCTTTAAAGGATTAATGGTGACATATGGATATGATCTGGGTTAAAAGCTTGTACAAATAAGGTTAAATGTCTATTTTTGCACTGGTTGTTTCCCTAAGTTTCTTAAAAGTACTGTGATATAATGATTAGCAGTGGACTAATTAATTATTCTTTACTGGGTCTGTAACTCCTTACATTTAATTTATGTTAACTTTACTTACATATTTTTTCCTTCAGTTTATGAATGGGAGGAAGGTTTAATATTCATATCTTAAGAGATGCTTACTTTCTTTTTCACATTGCAAGTTTTAGTGATTAATACTCACAAATGTGTATTATTTACTTAATGGCTTGTCAAAACAGGTTGTTTTTGTGTTGCTTTTTTTTTTTTCTCATGCTAGGATGAAGTGTTACTTATGGAGTTTATTTTTTACATCTGTTTTCTATATCATTACAGTTTTGAGGGGAGCTTTCTGTTAAATGTTCAAGTGAAAAGCATATTATTCTATAGATGATAAAAATTATAGTGTTTATTTATTTATTTATTATTTTTTTTAATGCAATGAAATGGAGGGAACATTTAATTGTATATGAATATATTGAATTTATTACCTATTCTTTCCCTAACCTTGAGACAGCAGTAGCTAGCTGCTAGTATTAAAGGTACTAATGATTCATCATCTGCCTAAGAAAGTCTAACTAATTAGTCATTTAATTGACTAACCTATGATCCACTTTACTAATGTGGTTAGTAGAAGCAGTGAACAGTACGAAGGCATTAGTCAGATATATTTGAGTAAGACCATACTCAGGTTGAGTGCTCAGTTAGTCACAAATTGACTAACATTATGTTAGTCAATGTGACTAATGCTGCCACTCGTTCTAGACCCCATGGGTTTTACTAAGAAAAGTTAGTCAGCACGACTAACTTTGGTTTTGTGTGATGCTCACAAGAACACGCACACTGCTGGGAGATGGTTCTGAGACGGCACA
Organism: Scylla paramamosain; assembly: GCF_035594125.1. Lineage (NCBI taxonomy): Eukaryota > Metazoa > Arthropoda > Malacostraca > Decapoda > Portunidae > Scylla > Scylla paramamosain. The sequence goes on from NC_087160.1 coordinate 22,857,267, forward strand.
AACAGCTTGGATCACACCGCTTCCACTCCTGTGTTTGTCAGTTGGTAGTATAAAGAGTGACGCCTCTAGCTCCTCACTATATCAATTAGATTATCAGAAACCGTGGCGCAGGCCTTCGGGAGTCGTGTGTGTGTGTGTGTGTGTGTGTGTTCACAAGGTTATTGCTGAGGCTTGACACGGCAACACTTGATGCTGGTAATGTCCATGGTATTGCTGGCCGGGGTCACCAGCGCCTCGGTCATCACGTAGAAGTGGGTGTCGTTCCCCTTGCAGTACCGCCACTGATTCCAGGAGGAGGAGGCGATGGAGGGACGGGGCTGCGAGTCGCCTTCTACCACGTGACAATCGCTGGTGTCCAGAGTGGCCACGCTGCTGCTGAACCCGTTACTGCAGGGTCTGTACTTGGTGATCAACCCTTTTGTTCCGATGTAAATGGAGTTACTTGGGCAGGTCTTCGTCATGCATTCCTTAAGAGTCACCCAGCACCTCTCGGACGAAGCAGGAGCAGTGAAGGCTATTTCCGGTGGGGGTGACAGGCACATTACTCGGTGCACGCGCACTAAGCTTCCCTCCTCGGTGAGACCCACAGCGCCAGAGGTACTGTCGCACGCATACCCCAGGTACTTCAGGGAGGCATCGCTCAGCCTCCAAACAGGTGCAGCAGTCGTGGCCACCTGGAATAGAAATGTACTGTGTTTCTATCTTACGATGTGTGTGTGTGTGTGTGTGTGTGTGTGTGTGTGCGTGTGTGTGTGTGTTTTCATAGACGTAAAGGAGACTAGCCAAGGGTGCAAAGAAAATGGAGATCTAAAAAATAAGTAAATTACCAACTAGAAAAAAAAAAAAAAATGAGAGAGAAAGATTTCCTAACCGAACGTCATTCTAGTTCAGTATAGTGAGCCTTTCGAATTATCCCTATAGTTTAGGACCACACAGCGCTTTTTGTATATAAAGTATATTTTTTAACTATTTCACAGGCTTCTCAGGAACGTCCTCCTTGCATTCTGTTACTTACTGTTGTGGTGGGGTGGTGGTGGTGGTGGTAGTGGCAGTGGTGGTGGTGGTTGTGACCGACGCTGTGGTGACTCCTGGAGTGCCTGTGTTTCTAGTTGTGGTGGAGGCGGCAGTAGCAGTGGTGTCTGTTGTTGTAGATGCGGGAATGGGGATGGTGGTGGTGGAAGGGACGGCTGTGGTAGAGGTCTTGGTGGTGGTGGTGGTTGGGGTGCTGGTGGCTGTGGTAGTTTTAGGATCCCCTGGTTTGGAAAAAAAAAAATTGCTTTCAGTTAAATTATATCATACATTATCCTAGAGGAGAGTTTCAATCAGATAAGCGTTTTTCATGTCGACTGTTGCTTCCTTATTTGAGTTTTTGCGGGTGCTGTGCCTCACGAGCCTCCCCGCGCAGCACATCGTTGGCAGCGCGAGTTACTGCCGCCGCCTGGTACTCACTAAGGACGAAGCAGGTGGCGTCAGGATTGCCGTCAGGAGCGGTGACGCTTTCGTGAAACTGACAGATGACACTTGACGTGGGTGTATCCTTCACGAAGCTGAATCCTACACACGAAGCTTCTGAAACACTGAAAATGAGGCTTCACCGATGAAAGAGAGAGAGAGAGAGAGAGAGAGAGAGAGAGAGAGAGAGAGAGAGAGAGAGAGAGACCATCGAAAATATAACAAAATGACAAAAATATCAGTGAGATTTTTAAATGTTGTTGGTCTACCTCTTTTTTTCTGTTTTACGTAAGAAAGCTGACGAAGGTTTACAAAGAATTATATAAAAAGAGAAAAGACCCTCACAATTGAGGCTGCCTAGAAAATATAACCTAATTTATGTAATTTCAGAAGTATTTTGAATTTCTTTAGTTATACTCAGATATTCAAACTGCACTTCCTGTAGGCATTTGCATCCATTTCAGTGTTTCAAGTAATTTTACTGCAGCATTTAGACTTGCTACTCCACCATCACGCCCTGCCTGGTACGGGTGCACCTATCTGGCTTGAGCTCCAACAACTGCACCGTCTTTCCACCACGCCAGTGTTTCATCGCGGCGTGTACAGCTTTTGGTTGAAGCAGCACCGGAGACACTCACCAGAGTCAACACAGCACAGCACGCATCACCTGCTCCTAGCCATGATCCTGCCTCCCTCATGCTGTCCTTGGCCTGAAATGAGTCTCCTCAGGTCAGCGCATCTCCCGTCGAGTACCACGTGACACGAGCAAATGTAAGTCCAACGGAGCCTCGGTTAAGAGGCCTACTAGAATTTCCTTCCCCGTGCAGCAAGAGACCTCTCTGTGGAGTCCTACAAACGGTCCACAAAAGCCTCGCAAAGACTGGAGTGTTCTGAGTGCCTTGAATGCAAAGCTCAGCTCGTGTGAAGGCAAGAGGCACCTGGAATAAAACTGAGGGCGATCCTCGTGTCATTCCGTGTTGCTGGCCTCGACTTGAACAGGAATCGCGTTTGACAAGCACTAGTAGCAGCTGGTAATGCGATAATGGATGCAATGCTGTGCTGAGAGGAGGAAGAAAAGCTACTGCTCCTCGTGGCGTGTGTTAAGAACATTACTATCCTCCTGGAGACACGACAGCGCGGGTGAAAATGAAGCATAGTGCAAGTTTTAAAAGATTTGAAAGTTAAAACTCAGAGTAGCCTTGTAAGCTTTCAGAATAAAGAGCTCGACGTGAGAGATAAGCCCCGTGTTAGGTAGGACGGATGTGCTGAATGACTGTCTTCCATCTGGTGCAGTGATTTGGTGAGAGGGACGACAAGGCGAGGTGTGTGCGCTGCATTAAGGGAGGACTTGAGAGAAATGTAACTGCCGGAGGATGATGTGTAAGACAGGATCTGCCGAAGAAGACCTGTCAAAACATGGACTTTCGTACAGACGACACGAGAAAACATATTTAGAGAAAGGAGAAGAACAAGAACAAGGAGATGAAGAAGAAAAAAGAAAAAGAAGAGGAGGAGGAGAAGGAGTAGGAGGAAGAGGAGAAAGAGGAGGAGGAGGAGGAGGAGGAGAAACGAGAAAGCAATTACCTACTTTAAAGATTTGTATTGTTTCTTTTTTTCAGAAAAAAGTTGTGATGGATGATGACGGTGCGTAACTGGAGCAACAAGGCAACAAGGCAACAGTACAGTACTTGATAAGAGTGAGGGAGGAAGCAACAAATCAGTGCAGTAACTCAGTAGTGGAAGAAAATATTGTGCCATAGCCTACAGAGAAAAGGGAGTTGTTGAAAAGGTTACTCAGATTTAGAAAAGCCAACTCTCTCTCTCTCTCTCTCTCTCTCTCTCTCTCTCTCTCTCTCTCTCTCTCTCTCTCTCTCTCTCTCTCTCTCTCTCTCTCTCTCTCTCCAGCCCAGCAGCAGTCTGTCATGAGGGTAATTAAGCATTTTTCTCATGGACACTCAGACTTTCCAGTACCAGCATTTGTTGAGCGTCGCGCTGCAAGTATTGGAGAGATTTAAGTTGATTAAGCTGTTTATGCACGAGTCTGTCTTTGCTAATTAGTCAGATAAAGCAGCTGGTTAGTAAGTTAGCAAGAGGATATGAGTGTATACCAACTAGCAACAGGTCTTTAGGTTCTAACGAAGCTTTTGGATTTCACAACACTACTCTTCATTTTTTTTATTTTTTTTAAAGGAAGCTCTGACAAAATAAATAAATGAATAAATAAATAAATAAATAAGCCCATTGAAGCTGCTGGTCCATAAAGAGTATAGTCAGAAAATTATTATCCAAAATTTGATAAAAAGTGACGAAACTTCTCTCTTAAAAAAAAATGGCTACTGTGTGAATAAAAAGAAATGTATAATGTATTTCTGCTGTTGGTTGTGGGGGAGAGTATAAATATTTGTCCGTGTGGTGATAACATATACCTATTGCTTGTTGTTTGTTGTTTGTGGGGGAGAGTATAAAATATTCCTTGGTATTGTAATGACATATACATTCACAGTGCTTGCTGTTTGAGGGGAAGAGTACCAATATTTGTTGGTGTGGTAATAACATACACGATACTTGTTGTGTGTGGGGGAGAGTACAAATATTAGACGGTGTAGTAATAACATACGAGTATATATAGTGTGGATGAAGGCTCAATGTCAAAGTACTACTGCGATCTCATTAATTTTCTGATTCACTGTATCGTGCGCTAAGGTCATGACTTTATAATCAGGTGTGTTATTTAAAAGTACATGCATGGCTACGCTCCCCTCACAGCGTTACTAGAGTACTGAGAGTGGCCGCCTCCTCGCCTATGCAAAATGAAGTGCCTGGAGTCATGAGGAGTCTTGTTTTATTATATTTTTTTAGGTCGTTTACTGAGGGAATCGTCAAGCTGGGTGTCGTGTAAGAACATAAGAACATAAAAAAATAAAGGAAGCTGCAAGAAGTCATCAGGCCTACATGTGTCAGTCCCTGTATGAAACATAACTACCTATTTCCACCTATCGTCCCCATCCATAAATTTGTCTAATCTTTTAAAACTCCCTAGTGACTTACTAACAACCTGAGGCTTCCGTGCATGCTGGTGGAGCCGCAGAAGGTGTGTGTGTGTGTGTATGTGTGTGTGTGTGTGTGTGTGTGTGTGTGTGTGTGTGTGTGTGTGTGTGTGTGTGTGTGTGTGTTGGGAAGAAACTAGGTCCTCAGGGTGGTAGATGACTGGAATAAACTCAGTCCGTCCCATTCAGCTTGTTAGTGCTGAGTCAAAAGGAAATTTATAAAGACTAGATGAACTTATGGATACAGATGATAAATGAATATGAATATTGATGTTTTATTAAGGAATTGCAACGTATAGGCCTACTGGATTCTTGCAGCTTCCCTTATTTTCTTATGTTCTTATGTAAAGCTGGTGTGTGTTATTCGCAGGAGGATGTATGTCCCCTCCTCTGCTTGTTTTCCGTTCCGACCACTGCCAAACTCTCCCCGGGGCTCCATTCCACACACCCCAGACGCCTGTACTTTAAGTGCGAATATCAGAAAGAAAGAAAGAAGAAATGTGATTTTGAAGAGCCTTTCGTGGTTTTGTGTCGCCTTTTTTGTCACAAATAGGTGTCAAAGATGTGAATTAATATTTCCTCTCCCATCTCAGCTTTCCCCCCCCCCTCTCCTGCCTCCTCCCCCTCCTCCCTCCTCCTGCACTCAAACATCGATGGTGGGGTGAGCCTCTGGAGGACGTAGAAAGTTTGTTCCTTGTTGGTAAGTGGCTCATGAAGAACTACTACATCTTCTCTACTCCCTTTTGTCCCTCCTTCCCTCGCTTATGTCTTTGGAGGGCATAGTAAATATCCTTCGGTCTGCAAGTGGCCGGCGAGGAAGTGAAATAGTCCCTCCTCCCTTCCCACTTTCCCTCCCTTTCGTCCCCCGTCTCATTCTCCCCTCAGATGTGGAGAGCGTATTGTGTTCCAGACGAGTGGCTGACGAGGAGCTCAGTACGTTATCTTCTCTTCCTTCACACTCTCCCTTCTTCCCTCCTCCTTGCAATGTTGCGATCCTGTATAGCTCAAATTTCTTTATAGACGGAAGAAGTAGCGTTCTTTTCGTAACCTTAGCCGGCGCTGTATGACCTCATAGTATTGACCTCACCGGGACTATTTTCAAAAGCTACTAGGATGATAAGTCAGGTTTTCAAGGGCGTTGTTCCTTATCAGTGACGCAGAATCCTTGTTAAACTATCAGTATTATAATGGGAGGCACCTTGAAAACCCCTTCATCCGCTAAGAACCTGCTGAAAGTGGTGGAGACAGCACGCTCTGGAAATAGTCTTGTAACTCAATCACTCAGCCTTCCCACACACTCACTTTGGGTGCACTTCACGGCACACACCATGTCGCTGAGGGCGTGGGTGGCGAGGAACCCATTGCCACAGGCCCCTGCCTCTCGCTCCTTCAGAAATACCACAGTTCCTCTCGCCCACTCAGCCCACGCCACCACTACCACCACCACCACCACTACCACCAGATCCGCGCTCCTCATTCTCTTTCCCCGCGGCAGAGAAATCCGTGAGAAGTCTCTCGTAAAATGCGGCTCAACTCCAGATTACTTTTATAAGCAGTGTTGTTCCCTCCCGTGCCCGCTGCCTGTAAGTGAACCAGAGAAGTGTATTAGTTAATATTATGTCCATTAGTTAATATTATGTCACTATAACATTCGAGGAACGCATGGACTTATGGAGCAGAGTGTATTTGTGGGTGTTGTATGAGGTGTCAGAAGATGACAGACTCAAAATCTGAGGTCCTAAGTTATGTATTTCATCTATTTACAACCAAATAATGAGACGAACAACACCTATTTGTGAGCACTGCACAAGATGTCAGGAAGAGACAGAGATAACAGATTTAAAACCTGGCATATCGTAACATTGTCTTAAGGTACGTGTTACTTCATTACATCTATATTCTCTCATTTAATCGCAAGACGACTAACACCTAGGAGTATATGAGATATTAAGATGAGACTTATATCCCATCCTTACAAGAAAAAAAAACTCTCCGACGTGCCTATAGAAGTTAAATACATCATACAAGTTAGATTTTACATTACATTTACTTCCAACCTTTTCCTCAAGCAACATATACTTGTCAATATAATTACGATCGAAAAAGAGAAATAATAGTAGAGAGAGAGGACCTTCCTTGCGTGGCTGTAGAAAAGAGAGTACATAAGTTAATTCCAATGTCAAGTTACACCTTATTTCCAGTCTACAATTCATAAATTAACTAATACCTGTAAATACATGAGCTGCTAAGGAGACTGTTGACCTACACCCCCCGCGAGAGAGCACCTTCCTGACGTGGCTGCAGAAGGGGAAGTGCGGAGAAGCAATATACGGAAAGGCCTAACCCATATCCCATGTTCTGCGCAGGCGCCCTCAGTAAAACAAAAAGCTCTTAATGGACGCCAGTGATTCATAGTCATCTGCGTTGTCTCGTTTACCAGTAATCGATTCAGCTAAGCGCATAAATTGTTACCCTTGCTCCCACCGCCACTCTGTTAATTCATCTCAATTCTTGAACGTGTTTATTCATCACTTATTACTTCGCTCACTTTGTAGACAAGTAAACAGCGCGTTCATTAATTCCCGATAGTCATTATTCCTTCAGTCTTTCACGTCCTCCCTTTCCGCCGCCTCTCTTAATTCATCTCAATTCTTGCACGTGTTTATTCATCACTTATTACCTCGCTCACTTTATAGACAAGTAATCAGCGAGTTCATTAATTCCCGATAGTCATTATTCCTTCAGTGGTTCGCGTCCTCCATCACTTTCCATAAGGCAAACAAAAAGAAATTAACTCACGCTGCTTTACATTTTCACAGCACGCAAGGACTCGATCTGGCGTCCCCACTCTCTCTTCTGCCTCTCCCCGCGTGTCTCGGGGCTGGGCTGGCGGCGAGGACGTTAATCAGGCCAGCAAAACACTTTCTTTATGGACTGCGATCATTGAAGGCAAACAAAACCTGCCTGAGGTATTATAGTTTTATCAGGGTTGTCTGTAGGGAAAGCTTTAATGAAAAGAAGTTGGTGTTGACAATTCTCTCTCTCTCTCTCTCTCTCTCTCTCTCTCTCTCTCTCTCTCTCTCTCTCTCTCTCTCTCTCTCTCTCTCTCATCGTTAGTTTTTGTCTCCGTAAAGAAAAAACTTGACTTCACAACAGCAGCGAAAGTCATTACAAGTCAATTATCGCCATGCTGCCATTTACCCCTTAGCTTGCTTGCGTGGAGGGGCGGATGTCTTTTGATGGGTGCCCATTCTTTCTGTGGACGACTTTGCCTGATGTTCTGGTTCATTTGCATGGATAGGATGGGATTGTTGGGTGCGCTTCAGAATTTCCTGCGGCAACCCTTCCAGTTCCTCACCCACCTGCTTTCAATGCCACTAATGTAACACTTCCGTGCACCATAGCCACTCTTTCGATCTGGAAACATTCTCCCCTAACCCCGTGTTAAGTTAAGTAGAAAATATCACCTCGAAAACACCACGTGTGGAATCCATAGCATCGATTGGAGACACAAAGAATTTATAGGTGCGTGAGAATTTACCTGATATACTGGTAGATTCCATGGGTTTGGACGCGTGTACTGAATTGAAACTACGTGGGAAGTTGAAAGATCAGAGCAGTCAATTTTGTTCGGGCGAGATGGATGTCAGCACACCGGAAACACGAGGGCCCGCGCCCTCGTGTTTCGTGAATGGTGGGTGAGCGAATGAGCGCGCCAGGAACAGGATACTGGCCGCAGCTTTAGGATTTGATATGTGACGCTATTCCTGCCATATGAGTGAGTCTTGAACGGTGCAGATTACCTCAAGCTGGTGCGATGCACAAGCCTGTTGTCTGCGCTTGGCATCACCTGTCAGTCCAGCCCTGGGGTAGAACATTTGAGTATCCCTCTTCCTATCTTCATTTTCTTTCGACTATTACGTTGGAGTTGAAATACGTATTAAAGTGTTTGTTTATTTGATTTATTTTATCATTAATTTCAATATTTTTATTTGTTTTTCTTTAAAAATCAAAAGTAAATCGTAATTATATTAGCATTTAAGAAATTTTATTGAAAAGTAGTAAATAAAAGAACAAATTACTTTATTTTATCTTAGCAAAATCGTTAATGAATGCTGATATGCATATACTTACGAACTATTACGTAAATAAGAATAGTATGTAAGCAAATACAATGTACACTGGGTACGCTAAAAGTGCATATTTTTGGAAGTGAAGGAGAGCCGTAGGCTGCAACAATGAGTCGTGTATCTCGTTATGACATAATTTCGATTAGTATTTGTTGTCCTGTCACAGTGAAGGTACGCAGAGAGAAAGTGATTTGAGGGAGGAAATGAAGCAGAACTTGGCAATTCCGTGGTGCAGAAAATCGATGTATTCCGCTGTAAACAGTCATGACACACGAAAGCCTCTCCGGCACGTGTGAAACATCTGCTGTCAAAGCACTGCACTACACTATAGCACTTTAATAGCCATTACAGGAGAGTTCGAATCGCTGCTCCTGCCCTGTCATGTCACTGCATACGCCAGACTACTTTCATCCAAGAGGTTCATGTACATATGTTGATATTTCAGATAACTTCGTGACTTCGTGTGTGTGGTGATTATCAGGTAGCCACAAACATCAGCGTTTTCTTTTTCATTGATTTAGTTTGTCGTAGAGTGACTTTTTGATTGGTTGTTTTCTGTGAGCTAAAGAAACATCTGATAGTCTTGCATTTGACACTTCCTGCATATCCTTTCCTGATCCTCTAGTTGTCTGCTCATTTCGAGGCGAGTCATGGATAACTTAGTTTTGCTGCTACTTGAGGTTATAAAAGCAATCTAGTCTTCCAATTACCTCAAAGGCCTCCGCAGCTATACATTGCCGCTTTATACGACGAGAGCTTGAACTGTACGTCACGAAGATGAATGAGAACCTATATCATGGACTCGTATGGCTGACCCTCCAGAATAGAAGTGAAAGAGTTTTTGTTGCGTAAACTTAACGCTTCTAGAAACCACACACACACACACACACACACACAGAGAGAGAGAGAGAGAGAGAGAGAGACTTAAGAGTTTTGCCGGTTTCAGAGATGGGGCGGCCGTTCCTAATGTGGCCGTGCCTCTCCCAAATCCAGCCACTTACTGCAGCCATGGTGAAGGGAAAGTAGCAGCTTTATTTCTCGGAGAAAAAAAAGAAAAAAACAGGAAAAAAAAAACATGTACAGTACATATGTGTGGGATGGAAGAGCTAATCTGTATCCTCTTTACTTGCCCGTGTGTGTGTGTGTGTGTGTGTGTGTGTGTGTGTGTGTGTGTGTGTAATGCCTTCATCACCTGAATCCTCGCCTCTTCTTGAGTTAGGACGCGAGTCTTGAATCTTCACGGGAACAAAGACCAAAGGAATGAGAGGCACTGCTCAGCTTAGCACGCGGCCTCCTTAACCACTGCTGCGGGAAGGTAACACACACACACACACACACACACACCACACACACACACACACACACACACATTTGCCTAGACGTGATGTATTACTTAATTAGCCTCCGAGAGTAGTGAGTAGTTACCTTGAAGAGCCGTGGCCAGCCTGAGGGTCCCGCCTAGAGTGAGAAATAGGCAATACGGCGCTGAGATTGTGTTGATGACGGCGCCGTTACAGGCCTTGGTGGTGGTGGTGAATGAAGGCTTGCGGTATAGTTAAGTTCCAAGGTCACGACGTAAGCACTGAGTCAGTCACGTGCTATGTATTTCCATGTTATTTATTTGGATCCGTTTTAGTAAGTGATCAACCTGTGAGAATGAAAAAAAAAATATATATATATATATATATATATATATATATATATATATATATATATATATATATATATATATATATATATATATATATATATATATATATATATATATATATATATATATATATATTGTTAAAAATTATAGCACTTTTTTTTATAACTCGTATAGATGATTTTTTTTTTTCCTTTTTTCAGACTGTGAAGGGAAATAATGGAAAGTTTACTTGAAAGTATTATCTTGGGCGCTTTGGGTGGAAGAAGTTTAAATGAGAGAGTGAGTGAGTGCGTGTGTGAATGTGTGTGTGTGTGTGTGTGTGTGTGTGTGTGTGTGTGTTTTCACATCCCGGTGGTCTATAACTAGTTACAGGTTTCCTTGAGGCGCCGCTGTACTACAAGGACAATAAATATTACAATTTAATGACGTGCCTGGACAAGCTTCACACATTGGCATACAACAAGACACCTGGTTAAAGAGAGGATGATGTTTCCAGCTTAATTCAAGTAAAGCACTCCTCAAGGATTTAGTGTAATTTCTCGCAACGTCCCAGTGTGGCCGAGCATTACTACACACTGAGGGAATAATCTTACTCCTTACTCCGCCTCGCTCATGTTCCTTCACCCATTGTTCCGAATAATCTCAAAAGGAAAACTTAAAAACACTGCAGCTTGGCTAAATTCGCTATTTAAAGGTCTGCTTTTTTCGCTTTTTTTTTCTGGAACGGCATTCAGCGGATATTTCCTTCCCCTTTTCTGCGTTTTGCTAATCCAGAAAGAGAGAGAGAGAAAGAGAGAGAGAGAGAGAGAGTCTAAAAAGTAAACATTTGCCTGACGAGAAAGAAGCGGCTATGGCTGCAGGGGGCTTGAGGGCTATCTGTCTGTCTGTATGTCTGTCTGTCTGGCTGGCTGGCTCTCTGTCTGTCTGTCTGTGGTTGTCTGGCTGGCTGGCTGCACCACTGGGATCCCCACACCCCACATGGCCTCACATCTCCCCATGCCACTCTCAGTCTTATTTGTCAGACAGCTTTATGACTGCTACTTTGCGATGGAAAAAAAAAGTAATTATCCTTTGCACTGCTCCCGCTCATCATTCTGTCCCTTGTTCGGTAATGGTTATAGAAAACGAAGGCAAAAATTAATATCTACTGACTACTCCCTACGTATATCCCATTTTCTACGTGTTCATGGAATATTCGAGTTTATTCATGAAATGAACGTATTTACCTGTAACAGAACCATAAAGTAACTCAACAAGAACTCTGATAACTTCCATTACAACGGTGGTAGTTCAGGACATGGATGGCCGTGCTTTACCCAAGACACCGTCCGTCAAGGTAGGGCCGCGTATTACTAAACAATCCATTCCCTGAAGAGACTTGTCGAATAGAAGAATGTAGCCCTTATTCAGTGCCCTGGAGGTTGGCTGTGCCTTGTAATGTGTGAGTAGAAGGAAGAAGACTTGCTAGATTCTAACCTGAGTATTGTGGATTTGCGGCCTTTAGTGGCAGAAACAGTCGATATGTTAACAGACAGTGGCAGACCAACGATAGCGGAAGTGTAGTATGTTACGTACCTGCTTATTGGCAAAGAGGACTGCATCACGGCAGAATATGAATAAAAAAAAATCCAAATCGTAAAAACAGTGACACTACGAGCACATTCATGAAGTATTCTAGCAGATTTCACAAGCCATCGAGCAGCAGAGTCCGCGATGACAAAAGTTATATTGAGAATCGATGCTCAGTCTGTAAGTTTGGCGATATATTTGAAAAGTTTTGGACCACTTGACGTGCCCTAAATGAAGTTCGGTCTATCAAGTGGCGGCACAGATCACTAGTATATTGCCTCTCCGCCTCGCTACAGCTGCCTGCGTGCCGGAAAAAAATAAATAAATAAATAAAAACAGAGTGGTGAACGAGGCTTCAGTACGTGCAAGAGGATAAGGATAAAAGTATTTTCAAGGGAGAGATCAAAGAATTCAGATACAACAAGAGACAAGTTTCAATCAGGTGCGTCTCTCTCTCTCTCTCTCTCTCTCTCTCTCTCTCTCTCTCTCTCTCTCTCTCTCTCTCTCTCTCTCATCTACATTCGAAAAAAGGAAAAAAAAAAAATAATATATATATATATATATATATATATATATATATATATATATATATATATATATATATATATATATATATATATATATATATATATATATATATATATATATATATATATAATGGTTATATTGGTTATAACGCTCTCGTTCATTCATCCGGTCAGTCTGTCTGTTTGTCTATCTGTCTGTCTTTATCTATCTATGCCACAACTTGACTGAGAAAGGGAACTTTAATAACACAAGAGAGAGAGAGAGAGAGAGAGAGAGAGAGAGAGAGAGAGAGAGAGAGAGAGAGAGAGAGATTGTAATGAAAATAAAAGAATGTTAATAACCAAAATGAATATCTCTTACTTTCATGACTTATTTTGGACTATCAGTTGTTCTTTTTAAATGTTTTGCAAGTAGAGAATTATATAACTTTCTCTCTCTCTCTCTCTCTCTCTCTCTCTCTCTCTCTCTCTCTCTCTCTCTCTCTCTCTCTCTCTCTCTCTCTCTCTCTCTCTGGTAGCATCTCGTTTTACCAAGTCACCACATTATCATTTCATTCAACACACCTAGTATATATTAAATTAGTATTGTATATTAAATATGTTTACCCTTCAAGAAGCGTTTACATTTTCTTCGTTTACTTAAGGAAACCCAAGAAAACGAATTGAGTTGGCAGACTAAACTTTCCAGTGGCTTCATACGAGGTAGCTACACAAAGTGCCTGTAATTTACGAGTATATCCTGACAGCAGAAGTAGCAGTGGTGATTTATCTCCCATAAAAAGAAATCTCCGCTACTAAATATTCTACCTAAGGTTTTTATATTGTGCTCCTATTATTAGTCTCATTCCAGCAGGATCCTTGACAGAGTTGTCGTATCACTTAAGAACCACGAAAATGCGATGTTGAGAAGCATTATTAAATTTGCTTCAGCTACCGCTCGTATATGCGTGTGTGTTAGTTAGGATTATATATTATAACATGGAAATATGAGACGAAAGAAAAAAATGCTTTACGCGGTGCAATGCTCGTTTAGCCCGTCTCGGACTGCCCACCACGTCCCAAATATGGAGTTGTAACTTGTGATGAATGATAGAAAATCATTTATTCACTCTAGGTCACGCTTTCCAGAAACATTACTGTGATATGTGAGCCATTTCCCTGAGTTTTAAAAGCGCATTTACGCGGTAATTTCCACTCTCCTCTCTGTCGCTCACCCCGCCCCCCGACAATCAGGGAGCGGCAAGGATTTGCACAGCTGCGGGGAAGTATTACCCGCACTTCAAGAGAACTTTACACCTGCAGACTTGTTTGCATTTGCGGCAGGATCTGTGATTATTATAATACTGGAACTTAATACACGTGGTATAATACACTGCTCATAGTAAAATTTATAGTGAACTTCAAAATGGTTTGCTATATTGAAAATAAGCATTCAGATGAGTAAAAATAAACGTTCTTTCCGTTATTAAACCTTATCGCACACTCGACCATGGGCACGATTCACATCCACGTGGCCTGTTCATCAAACACTACAAGCATATTTACGTGAAATATGCACGGGATTAACTTTTCTCATCATTCATTTATTAATTAGATTGTTATTTATTTATTAGTTTACTTTTTTTTAATATTTGTTTTATTTTTATCTTCGATTTATTTTTATTTCATTTTTTTCTCTTATTTTTATTTTATTTTATCTTTTCTTGGGTTGTTCTGTGATGCCTTTTTCATGGGCGTGGCTAGAGTATGTGACACCCGCAGCGGATGCGCCCACTGACACGTCTCTACTTTCGTCCAACAGTCTAATGTCGATACTGGAAAGCTACGTGCAATATAATTGATAAACATGTACTGTCGGTCCAAGATGTCAGTATTAAATGTCTACTTTCGGTCTATGATTCCAGTATCAAGCATTCTACTTTAAGTCTACAATCTGATCACAGCCTTTACTTTCGGTTCATGATGCCAGTATGAAACATCTACTCATATTCTTGCTTACAGCACCAGTGTGTGGCAGCGTTGGGGAAGGAGGAAGGAGGCTGACCACACATACATCTCTCTCTCTCTCTCTCTCTCTCTCTCTCTCTCTCTCTCTCTCTCTCTCTCTCTCTCTCTCTCTCTCTCTCTCTCTCTCTCTCTTTGCTATTTCCCACCTCCTTCCATCAGTCAGGCCGCCTCCGACCCTTCAGGCGTCGTGGGGGAGGAGCGAGGGTTGCCAAGGCGACCCGTGACAACATTGGTGCTCGGGACCTGTTGATGGCGCGCGTCGATAAACCTTAGTTACTTCAGTTCGTCTTGACCCGCGGTGTTCCCATCTTGCTGCCCGCCCGCTGCTCCGGCTAACATCACGCTCTACGGAGGATAACTAATACTCCAGTGGTCTTCATGCCTGAGGGAGGAGGAGTCATGAATCGCACAGATTGCACACTATGGAAGTTCTCCGTATGAATGAGTTACCAGTAAGTTGCCTGGCCACCCCTTCACCGTAATAACAATCATGCAGAAGAAATTCACTTTGGTAGATTGTCAGTTACGAGAAACGTTAATCCGTCGCGAGGTCCGCGGGTTGCTCCTGATCTGTTTCGCAAACTGGCTTGTATGTATGCGTATAAAGTTTATGAAGTACGAAAAAATCTTGTTGTAATGCATCAGCTCATAAACGCAATTCTTAGCGGTCTACAGACAACCATGACCTACGAAATAAGTGGTAAGTTCTGTACTACAAGGCCAGTAATTGTGGCAACCTGCTGGACGGTGCAGTGGCCTCGTCTTGATGTGCTAGGTGTGGCAGCAGCGAGACTCTCTCCTAACGTAAGGGAAGCAATATATCATTTGTCACCAGTGCCACTCAACATATGCCTAACAGAAAGTGCTCGCCTCTTCCATACAGTCTATTATTTATCCGCAGGTTCAAAAGCACGATAAAAAAAAAAATGCGGATTGTCCAAGACAGCTTTGGAGCGCGCTAAGATGTAAGGCGTGAGCACCGCGAGGCCTGCCGTCGGACATGACATCGGTGAAGCAACTGACCGCGTCCGAGCGTCGAGAAAATAACAGGTTCAGGTCGCAGAGCCAGCCCGCACCCTCGCGGCCTTCCTCCAAGGCCAACACCCCAAGCTCCCCCGCCAGCCTCGGCAGCCACAGACCCCGCAAGGAATGGACCATCGACGGCATAACCACGAGGAGGCGACACTCGGCCCACCCGTCTCACGAGGTGGGTTGACTGACCGCTCGCCTGTGTTTCTTATTTGCCTACAGCTATCATAATTATTGTTATTATTACTACTCTCTCTCTCTCTCTCTCTCTCTCTCTCTCTCTCTCTCTCTCTCTCTCTCTCTCTCTCTCTCACCACTGCTTCCCCAGGGGAGTGGTGGTCGTCGCGGGCAGGTGTCAGCCGCCAGCTCACGGAGGGCGGTGGCGGCCTTCACGCCTGCTTCTCGCATCAAGGGAGCGAAGGTGAGCGGGCCTCCTAAAGTAGGTGTATTTCGACCCCGCCCGTCCCCGCCAACCACCTTCAGAAGAATGTATGAGAGAGGAGACGTGCCTGTCACCCTTCACCACGACCACCACGGCCATACCCTGCGCTGGAAGGTGTGTGTGTGTGTGTGTGTGTGTGTGTGTGAGACCTGTATTTAGAAACGCCTTGCTCTTTAAACACGACTATTTTCCAAAGGTCATAGAGATGATTAGCCGGGCTCTCAAGAGTGTTTCTCCTCTTAATGATGTAGAAATCTTATCATTCTGCCAACAGAACCGTAAAAACACCCTTGATAATCCGTGTAATTTCAACTAGAGGCTTGTAAGAGTGGTAAGGTGTGTGTGTTTTTGTGTACAAATGTCGCCACCTCTCCTGATTTGAAGGTTCCTCATGACCTTTAGCGTGAAGGTAGCCAGTGAATTATTAACGTAACATTTCTATGGTGGGGAAGGTGAGGAATGTGCGGCGAGGCAAGGCGAGGCGAGCGACGGGGCGACAGGAAAGAAGGGAGGCTGGGAGCTCTCAGTGAATATTTGCCTGCAGTGAAACGGAGTGAACGAAGAACGTGTGAAGACAAAAACTCTCTCTCTCTCTCTCTCTCTCTCTCTCTCTCTCTCTCTCTCTCTCTCTCTCTCTCTCTCTCTCTCTCTCTCTCTCTCTCTCTCTCCAAATATATTTAAGGCCGAAGAAACATTATAATTTGGAGGCATTAAATTCAGTGATATACGAAAACATTGGGGAGAGAGAGAGAGAGAGAGAGAGAGAGAGAGAGAGAGAGAGAGAGAGAGAGAGAGAGATTAAAAAATCTCGACTGACCTTCATTCCGCCATACCATTGATCGCCTCTTGACCTTCTGCTAAACACCACCACCACCACCACCACTGCTATCGTTACCGCAACCACCATAACCAACCACAGTGGCCACTATTACCCGAATTCAGAAACGCTTTACTCTCTCACCACGACTATTTTTAAAGCCCACGGAGATGATTAGCCGGGTTCTCACGAGTGTTTCCCCTGTTGACAATGTAAAAATCTTGTTAATATGTCACTAGAATCTTAGTAACACCCTTGAAAGCCTGTGTAATTTCAACGAGAGCCTTTTGAAAATAATGGAGATGTAATGCAGAATTGTTTCAGAATAAAAGCCTATACACCACCATCATCACTACTGTCTGTCGCCACCATGCACCACTACAGGTTGACGTGGAGAAACTCGACTACCACCACTATCTGCCCTCTTCTTCGATGGCCTGCGGGAGACGACACACCCCTACGACTTCTTCAGCAGGGCAGGCATCCGGGACCTGCTGACGAGGGGCGGGGACAAGATCCTTCCCGTTATTCCTCAACTCATTCTCCCCATCAAAAGTAGGTTGCTGATATGTTTCTTTACGTTTTCTATCTCTACAATACGAGTATGTGTTAGCTTTGTTTCCCTGCGCTTCTGTCTCTTCTTTCATTGGGTGTCGTTATTTGGTTACTGTATTGTACCTATCATTGTTACTTTTCGTTCAATGAATTAAGAAGGTAAGATAAAAGTCTAATAGAAACCTTGCATATCTTCTTCATTAAAAATTCAAATCTACCTCCTTTTCTTTTTTTTTTATTTATTTATTGTTACTCTTACTTTTTTTCGTGAATTCTCTGCGCGTCTGAGTAATGAAACACTGAGTAACTTTTCTTTTTGGTTGTCCATGGTAACAATTCCTTCCGCTGCTACTCTTTTAAGAATGTGTACAACCAGTATTTTGAAACGCTTTGCGCTCTCATGTAGACTGTTTTTCATAGGCCACAAAAATTTAATCGGGTTCTCATGTATGTACTTTTTCTATTGATAATACAGGATCTTTTCTCAATAATCACTACGTAGAATCATGAAAACTTCCTTGAAATATTCCAATGACTTCCACTGGGGCTATTAAAAACAATCGAGAGATAAGACATCAAAACGTTTGAGACTGTTGCGCCATATGGTTTGTCAAGATACACTGTGACCGCAGTCGCTTTCAAATTTGCTCTCAGAACTGAAGCCTAAGGAAGGATTAGCAGAACGAGATGATTGCGGCTCTGAGGTAGCGAGTCAGATGACTGTGGCGCCAGTAATCTCACGCACACGTGCCTGCGGGCCGAGGAAGGGCAAGGCGGTGTTTGGGAGGCTCTCTCACGCAACAAACAAGTGAAGGCTGTGCATGAAATATCAAACTTACACGAATATCTTGTGGCTGTATCGTTTTTAATAATGCCGTGATAGTTTTAACATTTAGATTACCTCAAATTATCTCATGGTCTGAGCTCGAGACGAATATTAGATTGGATAATTACAAGAGTTAAGTGGAGCTATCACGGCTAAGGTAAGGGAGACTGCAAGGCACAGGGCAGTCACGCACTGGGGGAGCACGTACACTAGATTGTTGGTCCTGCTCTTGCCTCCTCGTCCTCCCTTTGTCCGTGTGTGGCTAAGGCAAGGCATTTAGTATTCCCATTTTATTACCGGTGTAGCAACATTTTTCAAAGTTCCTGTATTCTCACATTCCGTACTATGAGCATACTGAAAAAAAAAAAATCTACAACTGAAGTCTGTTGTCAAGAACTGGTAGGAGATGGCTTCAGCAGAAGTCACCGTGTATTATTTTCCGTGGATTCCCTCACCACATGTTATAATTCCCTTATTATCCTTTCATTTCTTCCCATCACATACTCCTGTACTTCATCATCCTTCTTCACCGGAGCTTGTCCCTTGCACGCCTCCATCCATCATATTCCTCGTAGCCTCTTCAATCCCTATCCTCATCCATTTCCCCATCAATCTCAAAAACTTCCAACAGGCTCTAATGGACGTTATTGTGGTTTTCATTGGTGTTTTCATGATTACAGTGATAGCTTAACAAGGATTCTGCATCATCAGTGGAAAAATCCACTCATAAGAATGTGACTGATCATCCCTGTGCCCTTTGAAGGTAGTCCTGATACGATAACAAACCGTTTAGAATATGAACATTAATCATCTCACTTTCTGAAATTCGTTCCGCGTGGCCAGACCCACTTTAATCCACTCTGCATTTGATTAATTTACCTTCACGCAATATATCAAATCTGTCTTACATCCTTTCGTCACTTGCCATCCATTTTTTCTCACACCACAGACACTTCCGAAGTAACTCATTTAACTTTAACTTGGCTTCTTGACCTTGGCTCATTCCACACCCTCACCTATGTTTGTTGTTCTTTCTTTTATCATACGCCCTAAAGATGCAACTACTTTTCTTCTCTGCTCAAAAATTTCTCTCGCCCTATTATGCTTCCAGGACTGTACGTAACTGAACCAAATTACTTAGATCCGTATTGTCAAATGTTTCGGCGTCTCATCTCGACTACTTTTAATTAAGAGGGTCTAGCGGAGGTCATTATGGTTCTCAGTGGTGTTTTCATACTTCCAGTCCTGCTTTATGGGATTTTGAGGGTTGCGAGAGCCTGGTCCGTATTCAGAAACGCTTTGCTCTATCACCACAACTATTTTCTAAGGCCACAGAGATGGTTAACAGGGTTCTCAAGAGTGTTTCTCCTCTTAATAATGTAGAAGTCTTATTATTCCGTCACTAGAACCATAAAAACACCCTTAAAAACATGAGTAACTTTATTGAGACTCTTTGAAAGTTGTAGAGGTGTGGTGCAGAAGTGTTTCAGAATATGTACTCCAGACTCATCATTTCTGTAGCATTTGAAAATCGTCAGAGAGAGAGAGAGAGAGAGAGAGAGAGAGAGAGAGAGAGAGAGAGAGAGAGAGAGAGAGAGAGAGAGAGAGAGAGAGAGAGAGAGAGAGAGAGAGAGAGAGAATATAAAGCGTTTAGGAACACGAGCCTTAAATTCACGTGCCTCCTTCGTTCGACCTAGTTTTAGTTTGATCTTGGGATTCACCTCTTTACTCGTACACTTTCGAAATTATTAATCACCTCGACTTGTATTCCTTTTAAGCTGCTACTACTACTACTACTACGACCTCTACCATTACTACTACGACCACTAACACTACTATTACGACTACTACTACTACTACTACTACTACTACTACTATTACTACTGCTACTACTACTAACACGCACACACAAACACACACACGCCAAAGACGCATTAGTGTTACAAAATGAAGAGTGTTACACCCTGTGAGGTAAGTTTGAATCACTCTCCTCACTCAGCCCAGCCCCTCACCGCCTGCCAGTCCCGAATCAGCCCCACATTACGACCATCACGACACTCTCCCGGCCCCACCTTCCCCCTCTCCCCGCCCCCTCGCCTACCGCCGTGATGACCGCCGGATCAAACATATTATCTCGCGCACACAAACTCTCCTGCGCCCTTTATCTTATCGATTATCCTCCGCTATAATTTAGGTCAGGCGAGACTGTCGTATACGCTTCCTGCTGATGTTTCTGAGGTGAAGCTGACGTTCTACGCTTACTGACAACATAATTTTTTTTTTTTCTTATCGGGAATCATGTCTTTAAGATTATGAAAAGTTTTAATGTTTATTTCTATACTTGTTATATTGCCAGGTGATGGACTGTGAAAGTGTTTGTACAAAATAAAAAGTAAGATGTGCATTATTGTACGAAGGATGAGGTATGTAGTACAAGTTTATAATACTATTCATTTAGAGAGAGAGAGAGAGAGAGAGAGAGAGAGAGAGAGAGAGACTCGCAGTGAAGGTGGTGGTGTGGATGAGTGGCGGATGGCTCATACTGTGTGCTCGTATCTCCTGCAGGCGCCCTCAACACCAGGGACGTGAGAGTCATCTGCACGGTGCTGAAGGTGCTGCAGGAACTGGTGATGTCGGCGCCCTTGGTAGGAGAGTCCCTTGTGCCCTACTACAGGCAGATCCTCCCCACCCTCAACCTATTTAAACACAAGAACGGTGAGTGATTTAAATGGGATACGCGCGTGAATAAATCATGTTAAGGTTTAGACGTGTGACTAAGCTTACCTTGACCGGGACTCGAACCCGGTCTCTGTATAGGCCGAGTTAGGCACGGTGATCACTAAGCCATGGAGATGTCATACCCAGTGAGGAATAACGCGAGCTGTGTGGTGCAAGGATAAAATAAGCTGATCTTCGTAATGACAAGGTTAAGCTTCACAACATGTATTTGCGAAGGGCCACAACACTTGAGTGAATTACTGTATTACCAGTGAACTATTACGCTTCACATCTTTTCTACACAAAATGGTAGTCAACACCACCGTGATACAGAAGGAGACTGAATGGACACAGTATTAACACTACGTTAAGATGGACACCGTTCAGTCGAGCCTGGCAACCCCGGATGCAAATTTCCGCCCATTCACTCTTGTAACAAAACTCTAGGGAATAATACAACCCAGTTTCATTAATTTTCTCTGGGTTTTTGGGTTGTGTTGATTTCTTTTATTTCCGGTAATATCACACAGTAAGCAGCAACCTTAAATGAGTAAATAAGTATGTTCTTTTCAGTTAATTCCGGGGATGAGATTGATTATTCACAGCAACGCCGCGAGAACCTGGGGGACCTCATCCAAGAGACGCTGGAGATCCTGGAGCGGCACGGGGGGCGGGACGCGTATATCAACATCAAGTACATGGTGCCCACCTACCAGTCCTGCGTCATGAACTAAGCGGATACCGACTCTTACACTGACGCTGTTGCTTGGTGAAAATGTTCCTGAAGCGTCACACGAACTGTAGCAAAGGACGCAACTTGTTTGCACACGACTGTGTTCATCCCAATTACTATCATCTAAGGACGCCTCTTTAAACCTGGTGAAGTGAGGTGGAAGACATAGCTGTTACGTGTATGAATGAAAACGATAGCGCTCACCTGCCATCGTATCGAGGCAGCAAGGATCAGCCTCTCTGTTGACTTTACTAACGATAACATTACTCTTCTGTCATTTCTTCGGTCTGTTAGGAAAACGCATGACGATGCCTCTAAATCTCAACAAAGTCTTCTTGCAATGTCCTCGGTTCAGAACGCAAGCAGACAGTGAAGAAAGAAAAGTATTGTGTTTGTGACTGGACGAGAAGCACTACAAGCTTTGAAAAGGTGATGGAATCGTGTAATAGAATTTGAATTATGGCGCACCAGCTCGAGCATTACACAGTGTGTTTCATGTCTGGAAAAGGTAACCACGTGCACTTCTTTCATGATGAATGTTAAAAAAAGAACAAAAAATGATGTATATACATGTTGACAAATTTTATAGTTTAATAAAAAAATATTCTTTTCTTTTATAAAGTGATACTGAACTTCACACACACACACACACACACACACACACACACACACACACACACACACACACACACACACACACACACACACACACACACACACACACACACACACACACACACACACTTGATTGTTGTTGCACTTTTATCAGATCTTTTAACACCTGCTGTAGGCACGTATCCCTTGTGTTAATGCAAGTTTCAGGCCCAACTCCTTTCATTTTTTTTTTTTTTTTCTTATCCATGCCACTGGTAATTCTTGAAGGAACGTTACTTATCAGCATGGAAATAAAAAGAAATGTACTAATCAGCGCGTATCATAGCATTATCCTGCCCTCTTCCTACATTTTATTTTTTTTACAGTGTATTCACACGCACGATTGTTCAGGACGAGATGGTTGAGTCCTACTTTAAAACGCGAAGCTTACCGTAAGTTGCAGTTCATATGAAAGACTTGTCATCTATTATTCAGTCTTCTTCTTACTCTTCCACCTTCTGTAATCAATAATGCACGATTATTCCTAGAGCCTTAGTTCGAGAGGGGTGATTCACCGCTCTACTGAAAAACGTTGCAGGCCATTTAAGAGTCCTGTCATATATTATTCAGTTTTCTTCATACTACTCGTCCTTGTATAATCATATGCACCATTGTTCCTAGTGCTTTAGTTCGAATGGAGTGATAGACTGCCATACTGAAAACGCCGCGCTCGTGTTGTAGGTCATAAGATTCCCACAAGTGATCCATCGGTGCCTCACCACACGCGTCGGCGAGAACACCTAACAACGCCAAGGAATCCTCAAGGCGGGAAATGTGTTCGCTATACATCGCTTCGTGACATGATATCACGCATACCGATGAAAACCTGTTACTGTAGCCCTGTATATTCTTCTCATTTCTACCGTACTCTAAGTTTTCCTCTTTCGGAATTAACATTTTGTAAGCTGGCAACTCACTGAACAATCTCTCTCTCTCTCTCTCTCTCTCTTCTCTCTCCTCTCTCTCTCTCTCTCCTCTCTCTCTCTCTCTCTCTCCTCTCTCTCTCTTCTCTCCTCCTCTCTCTCTCCTCTCTCTCTCTCTCCTCTCTAGTACGTGACACTAAACAGGCTGTTATCATCCATATTTGAGGCTACGTGCTGTGCTGAAGGCTTTCTTGGCATAGTGGTGCCACGCGAGCTGTAAGACCAACATATGATGTATGACGCAATCACACCTGCAAGTAGAAGCCACAACCCAAGTGAGTAGCAATATCGTTCCCCGACAATATAATTCTCAGTGTGGCAAGTCATTCTCCGCTGTCTGTGTATGTGTGCGTGTTACAGGCGAGAGAAAGACAGGCTTACTTTTTCTCGATCTTTTGGCATGGCATTTTTCGTTTTTCTTTCTCTTTTTTTTTTTTTTTTTAATCATCATTTTGTTTTGAATAACTTCATTGTTGCATCGCGCTATTTCTTACTCAACATGCTTCTGTTAGATTTCTTGGGTGAAAGTGATGATACTATAACTACTACTGTTACTACCACTACTACTAATAATAATAATAATAATAATAATAATAATAATATTAATAATAATAATAACAATAAAAATAATAAAACTAATAATAATAATAATAATAACTAATATTTTTATCAGAGTTATATTACTAAGATTGGGGAGAGAACATCACTATGGGAGGAAACTTACGAGCATGTCACATCACAAATGGCTGTATTTGGCCTCGGATAAATTAATGCCTGGACAGCCTGCCGAGGGTACGAAGCGTTGCGCATGTTATGTCTGATAGACTATACGCGTCATTGTCATTGTGCCAACACAGGCATCGCAGGTAGCCCTAGGAACAGCACATCTGTCATCTGTACGTCTTTCTATATATAATCTTTAAACCTCACAAGATCATGCAGGTGGCTGTTCTACATGCAAGCGTTAGATCGACATCAGTGAGTTTATGATAGATGAACGATGATGATAGATGATAGATGATGAGATGAACGAGCACTGTCTGCAAAGCAATGGTACAGCCAGTGTTATGTACGTACATCTCACTTGAGAAAAATTATGTAGAATATCCATTTATTGCAGAGAGAGAGAGAGAGAGAGAGAGAGAGAGAGAGAGAGAGATGCTGGCTTATCAACGGCACGATTGATAAAAGAGAACTCTTATTTAAAATTAATGGATGGCTTGCTATCGTAAAGCATGCATGAGTAATAGAAAACACAGCCCTTGTTATAAAACAGTGGAGTGTGATTGAGAAGAACAATATGAGGGGCAATCCCATAGGCAGCTCCTTTGTTTACACATTTGCTTCAGGTTAGGCGGTGCTTCATCTCGGCTCATTTAGCTTATTATTCCTTGCCCAGCAGTTTGAGTACAAGTTCATAATACCTTGAAGCGTTCATATTTACGAATAAATTAATGTTGAGGCATAGTACATTTGCAAAAGAAGATCATATCAAAGCCGAGTAAGCAAAATCACTCAGACGGCTTGAACTAGCGGGAGCAGCTTCAGGTTAGCGGCACGGCTGCAGGTCATCGTTAACCTGGTTGTTCCGGTGCTTCCCCGTGACACAATCACCAGCAAGACCAGAGAACTAAGCCTGTCCTCGCTGTACTTCACCTTATCATACAGTACGTGGGCCGTTTAGCTTAATAGACAGTGTACACGTGGCACTCCAATGCAGCTCTGCTGAAAGATGATCATATACTAATGCGACTCAAGCATTCTAGTTCAGGAACCTATGTACGTATGTCTATATGCGTTTGTGATTTTGGAGATATTGTTACACATTTGTTTATCTTACAGAATAAAGGAGGTTAGGTAGCGATCCACTTAGGGACAGGCGCTTCTCAGTGTATCTCGCTCGAAATTGTTAGTAAATCTCAGCGCGGTACATTTTAAAACTACATCTAGCACTCATTGAGATGTGTGGTCCGTGTGGTGCCGGGCTGCCTGGGCCTGCGTCTTAACAGGTGTGAGTTGCCAACACCACATGGACCACACATCTCAACGAGTGCCATACATCTAACTAAATGTCTCGCTCCCAGACCCCGTAAAGTTTGGAGGCTGCGGTATGTGTGTATTGTGTGAAACTAGTAACATGCTTCACTCATTGATAACCCAATGTTAAATGTGGTACTAAACACTTGCATTTTGTAGATGAGATTATTTTCTTTCTTGGCTGTTGTTATTTTGTATTTTGTGTGCTGGCTGTGTGAATTCGATATAATAAAAATTTCCAAAGCCATGCAAATGTTTATAAATTTCAAGCTTCTCTTCCTTTTTCTGTCTAGTAAAATGAGACCCAATGCCTCCAATCTTCCTTCATATGAGTCACTGTCAATGCAGGGATAAGCTTAGCAGCATTCCTCTGGCCTTTCCCATGTTATTTGTGTCTCTGGATGGATGTGTAGGTACCAAGCTTAGATGTACTTCATGTGGGGACAGACCAGAATTATGTAGAGAACCAGCAACATGTTGGCATCCATTGTGCATGTCTTGGTCAGTCTTTAACACTTGAGTTGTCACCCTCATGTTAAATTAAGTGAATAGCCAGATCTTTCTCTTCTAATGTTGATCCAAGGGTTGCTACACTCCTTTCATAGTAATGTCCTGCATTATGTTCTTCAGAGCTCCATCTTGTACTGTTGTGTTGGTCTTGTATTATATCCTGTCCTAGCATCATTGTTCATTAGTGTCGCCTGGTCTGATTCAGAGTTAACAACTTGATAATTGTATGGGATCACCTTGCACTACTGGAAATACAATTTATGCCTCTATTTTATACTCAAGGGATATAGTATCTCCTTACCATAATGTGAAGATGAAAATATTGTAAACAAAAGTAAAGGCAAGTAAATCCTGCCTGTCAGAAAACAGCCCTGCACCATCTTAAACACCTATACTGTCATTTTTAAAGATAAGTGAATATGTTATAGCTTACTGACTCTAATATCGATATGTAAATTGTAAACCTAAATTCACATAACCTGATATATCCTAACCTAATGCAGTTTTCTAACTAGATTTTATTTTGATTTTTTTTATTTAGAAACTGAGTTAAATAACTGACTAATTTAAAGTATCATCACAAGTGCTGAAGTTGAAGAAAATTAGAAAGCTTTTAAAACTATATTTAAAAGTTGTCGTTTACATCCTTATCAATTCCATAACATAGCACATTTGTGTAATACTGTTATGAAATGTAATATAGTGTTATATGTGGAAACATGACCATTTACACAAGTGATGATATATGTATATATATTGAGATAGATTTGTAGCTTCTACCTCCTCCATAGAATGTATGGAATTCACAGAGCTGAATACATACATGTCTCAGATGTCCTAGATGCATTTTATAGTACCTAATCACTGAAGTAGGAAATAGATTTATTTTGCATTTGGGATTTTACATAAGGGATGTGCTTATATATATCTATATATATATATATATATATATATATATATATATATATATATATATATATATATATATATATATATATATATATATATATATATAAAATGGTGATCATTGAAGCTCTCTGTTGGCTTCCTTTAATGAAATCATAGTTTTTATTTCACTAATGCCAGTAATTTTTACTTTTCTGAAATGGCCCACATGCTTTATAATCTATATGATTGTGTTTTCATGTTCTTTCTCTCTATGAATATGCTTGAAACCATTTGCCTTTATGCAGCTGTGGTATTTCTGTCCACTGGGCAGAAAAATGAAAAGCAGAGAATTGAAGGGTTCTTTATCAGTATTTCCCTCCAGTGCAGTAGCTTTAATGCTCTGACCAAAATCTACTTCACTTTTCAGATACATTCAGTCCATATGACTTCCTCCTTTCTCTTTTAACATTGTACCTCTATTATCCCTTGTAACATTGTAACTATCTATTCATTATGTAATTGAAATTTCTGTTAGATAGTTTCATTTAATCAAATTATTTTATGTTGCTGGCTTTGCAAAAGTATGATAATCACAAATACAAATGTATCATATGTGATTTGTCAAACTTACTTGATGGTGTTGAAGAGTTAAATACAATCCAATTACTATTACAGGATTGCAAATCATGACTTTTATTGAAAATACGGTGGAACCTCAGTTCTCAATGCCATTTGAAATTCAAAATGTTCAAAACTGAAACTATTTTCTACATAGGAATCACTGTAGAATGGATAAATCCATTCCCAGACACCAGTCTACCCTGTCTTAGCGGTTTATGATAGATGCTCCCATAGCTAAGATGGCTGCTTCATTACATCTCCAACTCACAAATTATTTACCCAGAAAGGATGTATGGAATGAACTTAGTCACACAGAACACATCAGAAGATAGTGTTTAAAGTAACTGATCAAGTGAGGAAAGCCTTTCAGAGTGACACAGAGGAGCAACCCACTTACCACCAAAATAAAGGTGATCATAACAATTAGACATCTTGCAGCTGGGAAAAACTACCGGAAAAATCCAGTTGATGGCATTGGGGGTGCTCGAGAGATGGCATGGGTGGTCATCGAGAGAGCTACAGGTGGCTTGGGATTATTTCTGAGCACCGAAAACTGTTTGTTTACATCAAGGCTTTTCAACAGGATCACATTTACATTATTTCAAAGATTTAATTATTGTCTTACATTTTGTCTCTCCTCCAAATATATAAAAATAAAGTAGATATTTATAGAAACTATAAATTAGTAATAAATGGCAGCTTTTGCTGTCTTTTAATACTTGAAATCAATTAACTTTGTTCTAGAGCCAAATTATGGTACCACAACTGAAGCAATAATGAGTTTAAAATTTTCTTCAAAAACCAATTTGTTCGAAAAGGAAGATGTTTGGTAACTGAGGTTCCACTGTACATGTAATCTTATTATGATTACACTTCCATTTTTATAAACTATGTAGTATTTTTCTAACTTTATTGGTCTTATTATTGTCCTTAAAGAAAAGATATAAAGATCTGGTTCATTGATGATTATGAAAACTACAAAGAATAACCTTTCTTGGAAACAAATTTGACTTCAGAATTCATCAATCCCACGAATAAAGAGTATGTTACATGAAAGGTTACATTTTGCTGGTGTGTGAAATGTGTCTGCAGAAATGTAGCTGCCATACTGAGACAGTCTTAACTCATTATTTCACCCACTGAACTGCTCAACAGTTCACATCCTCTGTAATTTTGGACATACCACATCACATATGGATATTTTCTTTCATTTGTTTATCATTCCATGAATCACACTCGTACCTACTAGGTGCTTCCTCTCCTTGGGAACACTGCTGCATTCTTCACTCTTTTAGTTATATGTCTAAATTCAAGGGGACTTTTTATTTACAGTTGATCAAATCTTCTTTAGAAAAATGTTGTTCACATAACCACACTTTGTTATGATTATATATTTTGCACGTAGATGAACTTTGTATCATTTATAGTTGAAATCTCCCTTAGAGTACCTCTCATGCTGAGTTTAACAGACTTCAGCTGATTGCTAATATTTCAAAGTAGCTACAGTTTCACCCACACTAATGCAGTTACTTTTTTAATGGTTAAAGGAATTTCTGAGTTAAATATCTGCTTTTTATCTAGTCAGTGAAATAATTTTTTGATTCCTTAGTACTGAAGTAGTGTGTCTTGGGTCAAGGTTCTGTGACTGTTGAATAGTAAGCGCATCTGTCATGGAAGGAAAGAACATGGATTTTCTCTCTCTCTCTCTCTCTCTCTCTCTCTCTCTCTCTCTCTCTCTCTCTCTCTCTCTCTCTCTCTCTCTCTCTCTCTCTCTCTCTCTCTCTCTCTCTCTCTCTCTCTCTCTCTCTCTCTCTCTCTCTCTCTCTCTCTCTCTCTCTCTCTCTCTCTCTTCAAGAAAACATTTGTAGATGCATAGTGCTGTTATTGGAACAGCAAGGTAACCTGTCCATTTTTTTGCAGTATAAAATCCAGGCTCAGATTGCTCATGGCTTCTCTTCTTTGGAATGTTAAGAGTAAGTGTATTGCATATTTAATATCTGGACCAACAAAGATACAGGACTTCTGATGGACATTAGTCTGTTAGTTTGTTATCTACTGTAATGAGAGCACACTAACATACTGCCTCTCGCAAGATTAACTACTTTTTATTTCCCAGTAGTACACTAACGGAGATAAACTGAGGACACGGATGTACTCTGGAACTAATCTTATGTATTGCATGAGTGTCCTTCTGTTATGTGATATTAACTTCTTTGATTCCTTATATATTCTGTGTATTAAACTAATAGGTTTTTCTATATTTCTTCAAGAAAGATAGCTATTGTAATTTATTATCAGCAGAATATTTTTATATCACTATTTAGGCACCACAAAAACAGAAAATGCCTATAGAAAATTTGAGGTATGCATGAATATTGAAATACTTTACTGAATTTGGAGATGAACCTGGCACACATATGTATCACATGACATTACAAAGTAACTGTCACCAGGCCATGGACCTTATTCTCAGACATTCTGGCATATTATTCTGACATTTTATAAGCCTGTAATGGAAGTTCTTGAGATTTTCAAGTGTTATCATGATTCTAGAGATAATTAAACAAGAATCCTGCATCATTGTTAGATCAAATATCCATAAGAACCTTATGAGTCATCTCTGTGGTCTCTGAAAATTATCGTGATGAGAGAACAAAGCATTTTCAATATGAGCAGCCTGGTTTAGTTCCATGTGACTCATTGCTTTGCTAATTGTATTTAAAGAATTTTTGCTATGATCACTGATAGCCTCTATGAAAGCAACGATGTTCACACACACACACACACACACACACACACACACACACACACACACACACACACACACACACACACACACACACCGGTGGTTACATACGAGGGTAGCGGAGAGAAGGAAGAATATAATTGGACCATATTGATTAGGGATAGAGAAGGGCCTCTCAGAGGTCATTAAGAGGGAAGATTCCAATATTGCTTATTGATCTCCTGGGACATTTTTGCCAAGGTAATATGCACTCAGTCTCCCTCTAATGATTCCCTTCATGTCCTATGTAGTGTATTTCCTTGCCTTGGTCTTCTGTATGAGTACATATTGCTCTCTTTGCTTTTAACCATGCTTCAACTCATGTGACTGTTGCTGCTGTGTATTTTTTGTGGTTATGTTGCATCTCTCTCTCTCTCTTCTCTCTCTCTCTCTCTCTCTCTCTCTCTCTCTCTCTCTCTCTCTCTCTCTCTCTCTCATCTCTCTCCTCTCTCTCTCTCTCTCTCTCTCTCTCTCTCTCTCTCTCTCTCTCTCTCTCTCTCTCTCTCTCTCTCTCTCTCTCTCTCTCTCTTCTCTCTCTCTCCTCTCTCTCTCTCTCTCATCTGATCATCTCAGTTATTGATACTTAAATGGCTCCCTAATCAATGAAGGCTACAGGGAGTGTGTTAGTATAGTGAGGGGCAGTAGGGAAGTGACAGCTGGCAGTGTTAGGCTGAAGAGGAAGGTCACTCACCAGGTAGTCTTCACTTAGTGCAGGTGAGACAGCTCACATGGAATGCTGCACCTGGAGGGTTTCACACAGCTCAGAGTTGGTAGCATATTGTACTTGTGTACTATTGTTGCCTTCCTTCAGGTAAAGTGATTGTGGAAAGGTAATATTAATGTCATTTTTGGATAATCGTATGACAATTTTTCATGACATAATGTATAGCTTAACTGTTCAGAAAATTTATTTTAGTGGCATATTTATTTGTTATGAGTTGAATAATTTTCAAGGTCTCTGCAGGTGCAACATACATAATATGTAAATACATTTGATAGCAGTTATAAAATGTGTTGATAAGTATATGCAAGTTAATGTTTCATGGCAAGACAGTTTCTTATGTAATGCTAATGTACACTTATGTGGCTAGAGAAAGCCATCATATTGTCATAACAATAGCCCCTTTACAAATCAGTAACAATATAAAGCCTAACTTGCAAAATTTATTATAAGAGTGTCAGCGCCACATTTTACAAAACTTTTAACCGTTTTTCACACTGACAGATACAGTTGGTTTCCGGTTGGTTCACAACATCAAGATGATGCCCCGACCTCTTGTGCTGTGTGGTCCTTCAGGTTAGTAGTACAGAATTGCTTCAGAGATGCCTTTGTCATAAAAAGAACAATATACAAAACTCATTTATACTTAATATTTGTTCTAGTAAACATGATTTGAAAAATTCTTGCAGGTGCTGGTAAATCAACCCTGATGAAGAAGCTGTTTGATGAGTTTGGTTCATATCTTGGGTTCTCTGTCTCTCACACCACCCGCTCCCCACGGATAGGAGAAGAACATGGCAAACACTATTATTTTGTAACCGTGGAAGAAATGGAAAAAGCAATTGATAACAAGGAGTTCATTGAACATGCTAAGTACTCTGGTAAGTCAGATTTTTAGTAAAGGAAATTAATTCAGGTGCTGATTACACAGTTCATGATTTATTTCCACCTTACTTTATGTTCTTTTCAGAAATGTTCCCTGGTGGTGTTCATGTGTAAGACATGAAATATTTTAGTCACTTTCTTGAACTCATTCCTCTGGAATTTCAATATGTTACAATTTTCAATATGTTATATTCAGTTTACAAAGCTGAATATGTACTTACACTTATTTTAAAGCAAGGTGATATATTGCCTCTTGTGTTTTTATTTGTATTTTTATTTTATTATAAGCATCCACTTACTTGCTTTGCTTATTACTTAGACTGCTTTGCTCTAGCACTGACCACCTTTCTCTCTCTCTCTCTCTCTCTCTCTCTCTCTCTCTCTCTCTCTCTCTCTCTCTCTCTCTCTCTCTCTCTCTCTCTCTCTCTCTCTCTCTCTCTCTCTCTCTCTCTCTCTCTCTCTGCAAGCACTTGTTTTGATATAATTAGAAAAAACTGATTTCTTTAATTCAGAAAAAGTTTTCAGAGTTACTCAAGGTTTTGTTCATCTTTGAAATACATCTCAGTTGTGTTTGTGTTGATTTCAACTAAAAGGAATAAATTGGCAAAAATAAAACTTATTTTTATTTATGTATATGT
>NC_087160.1:22891931-22924431 GCF_035594125.1 Scylla paramamosain
TTTTATTTTGTATAATAAAGTTACTTGTTGTCCATGTTTTACATGCATTAAATACAAGAGTGCAAGATGTTGCACCAGCTGCCCTGTTAATTTTTTTTTTTTTTTTTTTTTTTTTTATCTTACCTAATCAAGTGTAGGAATATACTTGGAAAAAGAAATGTGTGTATATATATATATATATATATATATATATATATATATATATATATATATATATATCAGTCTCTGTTATACAGGAACAGCATTCTAAAGACATTCAGCATAAAGTATATGTAATGGTAAGAATATTTATCATAGTGTTGCACTAATCAGTGGTGACAAAACACAACAGAGGAAGTAAAGAAATTAAGAAAAATTGAGTTTGGGGTTTCCTTATTGTGCACATTGCTAATAATATAGTGGTACCTATTAATATAACTAGATGTATACTTTCTTCTTAAGTGTAGGTTTTCTGATCTTGGATGCTTATAATGATAAAATGGCACATTACTTATAACCTTATTTACCCCATTCATGGTGCTTGCTTCATTATAGAAGTGAAGGTCTCATCATGAACATGTTGCACAAATTTATCTCATCCAGGAACATATTCTTCTCTTAGGGAAGCATTTGATGTTTCATGTTAGATTAGTTTATCTGTTGGGTGAAAATTCATCAGCAGTAAACGTGAGCTCACTTGTTTATTTGTTCATTATTTGTTTACTATCATGATAGGGCCATAAAATGAAGTTAATCATTTGGCATTAGCATAATTGCAACGTTTATAAATATTGATGTTAAAATAGAAAGTATCTGAACCTGTATTTCAAGTGAATTATTCTTCAGCACCTGCGAGAGAGACTTCTTGCAAGAGGCACTGAGACAGAAGAGAGTCTCAAGAGGCGCCTTGACACGGCCGAGAAGGAAATGGCATATGGGGAGCAGGAAAGTAATTTTGACAAAGTTATTGTTAATGATGACTTGGAGCGAGCCTATCAAGAGCTGAAGGAGTTTGTTCAGCCAGCAGTTCAGCAGATGCAGGAGGTTGATGATACTCAGTGAAACAAATATATTTTCTTTGTTGCAACACACTGAGTAAATTAGTGATATTAGTATCAACATTGTTGCTTGTTGATTTTTTTTGCCAAAGAAAGCATTCAGCCTCATTTTATCAGCTTTCATTCCATATGGTAGTTTGCATTGATAAAAGTCATATAGAGAATGCACTTATTAATGTATTTGTTCATCTTCACTAGAATCTTTTCTTGCACTAGTGTGATGCATACACTGTTTGCAAATTTAAATTAAGAAATTTTCCCTGTAACTGACTTGCTAGTTTAGAGTTTGGGGAGTTATTTTTAAATTTTAAGGAAGTAAATTTTGTTGAGACATTTTAGTACACTGTACATCTATCTATCTATATGCCACGCTGAGATATCCCTTATAGGGGATAGCCAAGACAAGATATCATAGGTTGTCTTATAAGAATGAGATTATAGAAGGGACGGCACCCTGACCCTTATAGTTGACTTTCTTGACACTGTGGTGGCAGCATTCCTCCACGCTAGCCATGGAATGTGTGGTCAAGCCAGAACTACCTTTCCACAGGATGGTGATCTATACATGACTAGATTTTTAAAATTCATTTATTTTATTTATTTTTTATTCATTTTTCCTTTTCTACTTTATTTATTTTTTACTTACTTTTATTATATAATATATGTATATATATATATATATACATATATATATATATATATATATATATATATATATATATATATACACAGGGTGTCCCATAAGTTTCCATACATATGGTATCACAAACGCCATTACAAGCATAAATCCAGATGTGTTTGAACGTGTTCTTCAGCAGTGGAGGACACACACTGAAATGTGTTTTCAACACAAAGGCAGTCATGTAGAGCATGGTTCACATCCACAATCCCAGGGAGCACAATATTTTAAGTTGCCAATACATATATGTAGTAATACTAAAAGATATCATGATGAATTTTATAACATTGTGTGGATCAGTCTATCTGCATATCTACACTAGACTGACACTCCATAGAGGACTGAAGGCAGTACTCATTTGGGACTCCTGGTCTCCATGCTCTGCCTTCCTCAGTGATGTGCAGGGTATGTGGCACCAGTATTTCTCAGGGCCAGCCATGAAATGTGTGGCCAAGTTGTGTTTAGCTACCACTGATATTATATACATCATATATGTGTACATAAGATCACACCAGATAATTGAAAAAAAAAGCAGGGAGAACTCTCAATGCATGAAAGCAGCCAGGAAAGTACAAATTTATTTTCAAATGTTATGAAACATGTCATGTCACTGAAGAAATACATAAGGCAGGGAAGCCGAATTAGGAATGTATGAACTAACTCAAGAATACAAGAATAGTTTTTACCTGGCTGATGTCTGATCATCAGTGGCCATTTAAGATTAATCATATCTTGTTTCTGTCTCTTTTTAAATAAGTATATGCTGCTCTACTTACAATATACTGGGTGTTCTTTGTTTTGGATGAATATTTCATTAATTATACTTGAGAATCACATCACTAGATGAACAAATTGCATTATCAGTGAAGGATGATACATAATAAGTCAAACTTACATTCAGATTAAAGAAACATGTTTGCCCTGAAACCAAGACTACAGACAGCTACAACTATATATATATATATATATATATATATATATATATATATATATATATATATATATATATATATATATATATATATATATATATATATAAACTGACAGAGAGAGAGAGAGAGAGAGAGAGAGAGAATTTTATTTTCTATGAAAATATTTTCAGGTAATGAGGTGGATGTGTTGCTATAAATTTGGTCTTTAGTTTTGGAATGCTGATATGAACAAGATGGACAACCCCATTGTATTATAATGTTGCAATATGTGATGGACCAAAAGGTGTATAAGAATATTTATTGAAAGTTATTTTAATCATATTTTTTGTAAAGGAAAAATGCTAAATACAGGACCACTTCCAAGGTTGTATATGGAACCAGGTATGGTTAATCACCTCTGATCTATTTACTGATGAAAGATCTTAAGTTGTTTTGACAGTAAAATGGTTGTGTTAGTGAAGCTCTGTATTGTACTGTACTTATTTATAGTTATTTTATATTAAATAAATTTTGAATTTTACTAATAACTTTATACATGCTTGACATCAAAGTTTGGGCACAAGCATTTCTTTCTTTTTGATGATCATGTGGTTAATATTGGCCGGGGGAAAGTGAAATGACAGACTTGTGCAATTGGGATAAATGCTTAGAAATTAGGGGTCTTTGATGAAAGAAAGGATAGTAAGTATAAAAAAAAAGTGTTAATGAGGGATACTTACTTGACACTTGAATCCCCATTGATCACACAAGAAACTGAGGGAAGGGTATGAAAGGAAAGACAGGATCCAGGTTCCTGAAATAAACTTTATGTATTGGTAGCATAAGGTAAGACAGCTTTATTGTCACATTGGATACTTGATGCAATATGAAATTCATTCCAGCATAGAGGTCAAAGATAAGGTAAAATATAAAATACTTATGCAATACACATTAACATGCATGTTGCACATCTGCAAATATAACTGTACTTTGCCTAATTGCAAGTCTGATAGGCTGAAATGCCAAGTGGTGCAAAAGTCATAGTCTTTAGGATTAAAGAGATTCTTGAACGTTTCTAAAATGCCCAGGGAGTGCCTGGTCCGAGAAAAGCACTGGTAACAACTTTTCAATGGATGCTTTACATCTGTCATCATCTTATCTATTTGGTCAAAAAGTAAGATTGAGGTATGTTGATTATGTACTTCTTTTCTTATATGTGTTTTTTTTTATTGTACTTTATTTATTTTTTTTATTTGCTCATTACATTAGTCATTAAAATACATTTACATCTTTCCTGACTGATCTAGTTCAGTTTCCTTGCGCCTAATTCTCCCACTGGCACCATGGTCCCTTGATGCAGGGATCCAAACCAATCTGGAGTTTTCAAACCATTCTCACATTTCTATAGTAATAACGAAAACCTGACCAATCATCTCTGTTTTTTTTTATATATATATATATATATATATATATATATATATATATATATATATATATATATATATATATATATATATATATATATATATATATATATATATATAGTTCTTGTAAGTCTAGTGCTTTTAAAAATACAAGGGTGAGGTAAGGCTAGGTCGAAACCTGAGAGTGCAGTACAGGGTGACCATTTCTGATGTCAGATAGCACTGAAATGTTTGAGCTGGAAAGGTTCAAGAATTGTGTGGATAAAAACTGAATGTAAAGGCCTGTCCACACCAAGAAACAGTACTTGTCAGTAACACTTCCAAATTCTTTTTCTGGTGTTTCCAAATGTTTGTAAAGATTTGAGAAACAGTTGTCATTAATGGATAGATAGATGAATGATGGGGATGGAAGGATGGATGAGTGGATAGATGGATGGGTGGATGAGTGGGTAGATGGATGGATGGGTGAGTGGATAGATGAATGAGTGGATAGATAGAGGGATGGATGAGTGGACAGATGGATAGATGGATGATTCGATAGATGAACGGATAGAGGAGTAGTTAATTAGATGGATGGATGAGTGAATAGATAGATGGATAGATGAATTGATAGATGAATGGATGGGTGAGTGATGGATGGATTGATGAGTGGATAGATGGATGGATGAATGGACAGATGGATGGATGAGTGGATAGATGGTCTGGACTGGAAACTTTTCCTCAAATGTTTCCCAAATGTTTGCAGTGTTTCTTGTTGTGGATGCTGCAGGTGTGTCACCACTGATGAATTTTATAGGCTGAAATTATGAAGTTTCAGATTTAGAGAGATGGCTAATATAATGAGTATGAATGCAAAGTTACCGTAAAGTATATTGAAATATTCTTGAAAAAAAAAATTGTAAGTTCGGACTTATTATAAAATCCTTATAAACTTATCCACAGAATGCATATCTGTTCTTCTAAGTTTGTTGATTTATATGAACTCTGCCTGAATGTCTCTTCTCCCACCAGTGTTAACCTCGAGATGGGGGAGACACGTGACGTCACGACCAATCAGCGGGTTGGTCTGGGGCGCAGGTTTTGTAACGTTGAAGGAAGGAACGCACCGCTGGCAGGACAAGGTTAGCTGGCCAATCACAGGAGGGCTGGCAGGAGATACCGACCAATCAGAGTGTGGGTGACGTTCTCCCGCCAGCCGCATGTGACTGGCTATTGACAACCGAGGAGGAGGAGGATGACCCGCCGCCCTGTTTATTGTTAGTGTTATCGGTGGTGCTCTCGTGCAGGAAGACGGAGGAAATGGGAACACGCTTGGGGAAGTGAGAGAGCTTTGTTGTGTGTTGTGTGTGGGGCGTGATGGCCGAGCAGCAGCAGCAGCAGCAGCAGGCGGGCCAGAACACCAGGCCTCCCTCGCTAAACATGTCCGCGACCACGTCAGGTAAAGATTTGTTTGGGGTAGCGGAAGGGAGTGGTGGAGGCCGAGGGGTGGGCGTGGGCGTGGTGGCCTGGGTGGTGGGCGTGTCGCGGAGCAGTCTTTGCCAAGGGACGGATTTGTCATGCTGCAGAAATGTCGTTTTTAGGGAACTTATAAACGTTTCAAGGCCGTCTCACCTTTGTAGGCGTTCAAATTTAGTTGCCATTGAAGAGATATGGGCTCACTTTAGCTCAAGTAGGTTAGGTCAAGTAAGGTTTGGTTTGGGTTTGATCTTATAAGATTTAACTTTGGTTTCAAGTTTGGTTTAGGTCAGGTTGTTATATGATAGATGTAAGGGCAAGAATGATGTATAAATAGAGCCACTTATTGTTCAAATTACTGCAGATATCTTTCACTTCCTAGCTAGGTTTCTTAGCCTTATTGTGTTTTTGACATTGTAGCAGTTGCTTACAACACTTAGTTATGGCAGACCTGTCTACATCTCACTATTTAGAGTATTTTGTATATTTTTATCACTCATTGCAGAATCAGGTAAAACTGCAGTTTAACAGTACATCCTTTCTTCTTTTTCTCTATCTCTACCAGTCTGGGGGTCTGGTGGGAAAGTGGTGTTCTATGGTCAGGGAAGCCAATTTATGTCAGATTTGGACATTCATGGAAAAAAGTATGGATGAGACGCCGTGTTTTGAAAACGGAAAATTCCTA
Source organism: Scylla paramamosain (assembly GCF_035594125.1). Lineage (NCBI taxonomy): Eukaryota > Metazoa > Arthropoda > Malacostraca > Decapoda > Portunidae > Scylla > Scylla paramamosain. Next base: position 22,898,123 of record NC_087160.1, read on the forward strand.
GCCTAACCTAACCAGGGGGGGCTTTGTCCCTCCTGGACATCCCCTCTTTAAGGACACTGACCAAATCTAACCTAACTGGGGACCCACCCTTAACAGGGGTGACTGGGAGGACTTTTGACTTTTTTTTTTTTTTTTTTTTTTTTTTTTTTCTTTTTTAACAGGATCCTTTTAAGAGTTTAAGAGATTTAAATGTCCCATGCTGTTGCAACATAAATGCCAGACATGCACGCTAACAAGCATAGTATGACGCAGAGCTTGTACACACATAGAATTGGCATTAGAAATGTTTTTACCCCCATAGATTTTGTCATCTGTCATTCCTCTTTCCATTTGAGCCAGCTGACAGTCTGCTGGACTGGGCATGCATGGCAGGACCTCAGTCCTCACCTAGATGTTGATAGGGAGGGTGTTAAGATTTTTTCTCTGCACTTCCACCAAAAACATCTTTTACAAATGACGTACAAGTGCAAGGTGACCATGAAGAGGCTTACCAACATCAAGAAGGTTTATGGAGCAGCTGACTCAGAAAACACGCTAGAAAGCAGCATAAAAGGTTCTCCCCTTGTGAGTCAAGTTGCTGCCCACCGAGTCACAAATCCTGCTTGAGAGAAAGAAGAGCCCAGTACAGTCATACAGGAACATTGACTTTAACAAGGTCTGGCATTGGTGACACCCTTGCCTCTGACTGATTAATACTTTTGTTATAAAGGGGGACTAGGTGCCTTGTCCTTCAGTAAATAAACAAGGTATAAACAATCATATGTGTAGATTTCATGCTAATCAAATAAATGTGAATGTCAAGACGCAGATGAAACAGAAAAAGAAAAATCTTTTGGAGCCATTATCTCAAAAAGGTGCTTCTTGCACTTCAATATTTTTCAAGAAATCAACAAAAAAGTCTGACAGTCTATTGTAAGGTATCAAGGAGAACTATAATAAAGGGCTTTTTTTTTTTTTTTTTTTTTTTTTTTTTTTTTTTTTTTTTTTTTTTTTGTTCATATATATATATATATATATATATATATATATATATATATATATATATATATATATATATATATATATATATATATATATTAATTTATTAATTTATTTTTTATTAATTTTTTTTCATATACTGGAAAAAAGTGGAAAAATACTTTTTTTTTTTTAAGATGAAATAAAAAAAGATTCCTTGAATACTAAATGTAAGTAAACATATTAACAAGATTTCTGGGGTATTTTCTGAAAACGATTTACTTAAAAATAAGGTTTGTGAAAAACAAAATATTTTATGCTTTGTTTGAGTCCTACCGGCACATTCACCCAAATTTCATGAAATTCACAGAATATCGTACATCTACACCAACAAACAACTTGCTAAGATTTCAAACCAGTAAGACGTACCATATGCCCGGGAGGTACCCCTCTGTTGCCTCCCTTAAGAACACTAACCTAACCTGACCTAAATGTTTACCTTAATAGGAAATGGAAGGTCTAGGGTCTGGTTGGTTGACCCCTTCCTCATCCTTAATGGTACTGGAGCCACTGATTGTTCAGTCATCTTGCTTATGGAACTGCACAATGAAATCCTGGTACTTGGCTGTCATTATGACACTCAAGTACCCTTGTGGTTAGCCAGCTGACTGCTGCAGCTGCCACGTATACATGTAATGATTGGCTGAAAATAATTGACATATTGGCCGGAAGTAAATGATGTTCATTGATGTAATACATCATTAAAATGACAGTTCTCATTGGCTGAATGAAAAAGACACAGTTGAGATAAAATTGAGAAATTTTGAAATTTTGTTTGAGAGTTGTTTATTATTTGCACCACATGGTTTAACCATTAGAAATGCTCCAAATTATGTGATCTACAACTTCAGAATCATCATCATAAGTGGTATGTGTGTATTGAGTTGAATGGCAATGGAACCCAAATCAGTAGTAATGTCAGTAATGAATTTTTAAGATTTAATTGGATTTCTGTCTTGCCTCAACTGTACACTGATGTAAACAGTGTTCTGTTGATGTAAACAAATTATCTTCTGTTGCTGTGAGGGATTTATGGATCATGCCAGAGGTCACTGCATCTATATTTTCTGACCAATACCATCTGCTACTGATTCAGGCAATCAATCACCAGTATCCACTAGAGGAGTATTTCTTAACCTTTTCCTATCTCAGCACCCCTGCTGCCAGGTCTGTGTAGGCATTCCAGTTCCCATAACTCTGCCTAACATTCTGGTTACATTAATTACAATTGCATTAATCCAGTCGAAAATGAAATTTATGTTTATCAAATGGTAAAAATACATTCTTGCCAAAACATATTCCTTCGATACTTTGGTAGTATCCCTTGCAAAGAACACTGTACTGCAATATTTGCTGCATTTTCCAGCATTCCTTGAAATTTATTTCAGCATCCCTGGGTGGTGCTGATACCCTAGGTTATGAGGCACTGCACCAGATCACATCTGTTTTTCCACATTTCACGTCATATGCCACATTTGTCAAGTCTTTCTGCGGGTGTAATGGAAGTGGTCCCCTTTGCTTAGTCAGCATGATCTTCATTGGGAAGCTATAAAATTTAATTTGCCTAAGTTCTGAAATGCCTTTAGTTTTTACCTGGGCAAGACAGGAGCATGGGAGTTAGCTTGGCTTGTATGGCCAATAGACTGTCAGTTAACCCACTAAATCAGGGGAGCAGGGAGGTAAAGCCCTCTGGTTAGAAGGTGAAACATGCAGTTAGATTTAGTCCCTAAATGTTCCTTATTGTCATATGACTAAGAGAATAATGTGCAACAGTTAGCCCCACTAAAGGGAGATCTAGGAAGACCCTTGGATACTTCTTATGGCATTCAGTATTAAATGATTACTGTTACTTCAGCTCATTGAATTCCACTTGTTTTATTAGTTGCTGAAGATTTTGCCATCTAATAGACCACCACTTACTGTTCACACTTACAGTTCTCTTTTAAAAGAAACATGTCTAATAACATACCAGACATGTCATTTTTAAGCCATCAGAGGTGTTCCTAGCTTATGAGATTAACTCCATTCCTTTTTTCTGGAAATAACTCAGTCTTGATACTTGATATACCTTCTCTATTCCTGGTTGCTGAGGATTCTTCTTCTGCTGTGCTGGAAGGCTTGAATTGTTTCTTTGAACTACAAATTGTATTAATCACACCCCTGCTGATTGTGTCTTTGATGGTATATACATAATAGCAAAAACTACAATAGACACCTAAACTTCCATTGTTTAAGTTAATCCTCACAAAACCACACAGATAACTACACAGAAATACCACATGGGAAGAGAAACAAAGAGAAAATAAATGCAGTATGTTAATTGCCAGTGTGGTAATTTTGTGTTCTGTTGGTTTCACTCTAGGAGAGGAGTGGTGTTAGTATGTGTTGATATGAACTATAGTACCTATAGTCTGTGTTGATCTAAAAATCCCATGCCCTGTTTCTTGCCACCTTTGGCATGGCAGCTGATTGGTGCACATTTTAAAGTTTTCTCATATCACTTAAATTTTTGTCTTTCTGTCACCTGATAAGTTAACCTTAAGCCTATTTTTCAAAAAAATATTAGTGAAACAATATAAATATCAAAGTATCAGAAAATGAGAAAATTTATAAAATATAATTTACATCATGGGTGAGGAGTCAGATTCAGAGTTGAGGAGTTGGATACTTTTAGTTGAGTTGGAGCTGGTGATGGTATCTTTGACTGATTCCTCTATGAGTACAGAATCAGTTCATGTGAAAATTACTTGGGTGCACAGCTAAGCCATTTTTGTTCTTGTATGGAAGGAAATAATTTTTGTGTGCTTTCCTGTGGGTGTTGACTTGAAGCAAATTATTTGCGGAGTTTTTTTTTTTTTTTTTTGCGGGGGGAGACTAGATTAATTTGCTTTTAGTCAAACTTTGAGTTGGAGTTGGAGACATACACTAAAAATTCCATTAGTCAGAATTCTACATAAGTTGGCAAGGCAGCAAAATATTAAAAAGAAAAAAAAAAGGTGATTTCTGTGAAATGTTGACTAAACCAAGTCAAGCCAGACCAAATTCAGCATATCCTTCTCAGTGATAATTACAGTGTTAGTTATGTCAATGCTACAAAGGACTGCTGATTCTGGCTTTGGTTTTGGTTGAGGGTTGGGAGGTTTAACCTTTGCAGCAGCACCTCCCTCATGCTGCCTTGTTCATGGTTTCTTTTTGCAGTCTGATCTCCTCTCTTATCTCTCTTGAATATGCTAAATTTTTCCTTCCAAAAACTATGTAGTATTTCTTGTGATATTTTCATGTTACTTTTGTTAAAATGGAGCTCACCAGTAATCCAGTTCATATTTTCTATATTTGGTCTTTGTAATCTATCCATTTGTCTTATCTGGTCTTCATTGCTATATTTATCCATGTTATCAGTCCATTACCTACATCTTGGGCCAACCTGCTGCATAAATAAAGCTTGCCTTAAGAAAAAGGGAATGGATTGATAAAGACATGAAAACCAGAGGCAAGTGGGTAAACTTTGCTATCCTCCATGACCTAGAGCAATTGGTGCAACACCCTACTCATATTCCTGACCGTCTTGGAGATACGCCCAACATTCTTGACCTTTTCCTGACCTCTAATCCTTCTGCTTATGCTGTCATCCTTTCTTCTCTGTTGGGCTTCTCCGATCACAATCTCATATCTGTATCTTGTCCTATCGCTCCAATCCCTCCTCAGGATCCCCCTAAGCGAAGGTGCCTCTGGCGTTTTGCCTCTGTTAGTTGGGGGTACCTGAGGAGGTATTTTGCTGATTTTCCTTGGAATGACTACTGCTTCCGTGTCAGAGACTCGTCTTTGTGTGCTGAGCGCATAACAGAGGTGATAGTGTCTGGCATGGAGACGTACATTCCTCACTCTTTTTCTCAACCTAAACCTTCTAAACCTTGGTTTAACACAGCTTGTTCTTGTGCTATACATGATAGGGAGGTGGCCCACAAAAGGTACTTAAGCATTCCATCACCAAAATCTCATTCACTTTATATTACTGCCCGGAACCATGCCAAGTCTGTTCTCCAATTAGCCAAAAACTCCTTCATTAACAGAAAGTGTCAAAACCTTTCAAGATCTAACTCCCTTCATGACTTCTGGCATCTAGCCAAAAATATCTCCAGTAACTTTTGATTCTTCTTCTTCTTTCCCTCCTTTATTTTAGCCAGATGGCACCACTGCTATCACATCTATTTCTAAAGCTGAACTCTTCGCTCAAACCTTTGCTAAAAATTCTACCTTGGACGATTCTGGGCTTGTTCCTCCCTCTCCTCCACCCTCTGACTACTTCATGCTACCTATTAAAATTCTTCGCAATGATGTTTTCCATGCCCTTGCTGGCCTAAACCCTCGGAAGGCTTATGGACCTGATGGGGTCCCTCCTATTGCTCTCTGAAACTGTGCCTCCGTGCTTGCACCTTGCCTAGTCAAACTCTTTCACTCTGTCTGTCAATATCTACCTTTCCTTCTTGCTGGAAGTTTGCCTACATTCAGCCTGTTCCTAAAAAGGGTGACCATTCTAATCCCTCAAACTACTGTCCTATTGCTTTAATTTCCCGCCTATCAAAAGTTTTTGAATCTATCCTCAACAGGAAGATTCTTAAACATCTATCACCTCACAACCTTCTATCTGATCGCCAGTATGGGTTCCGTCAAGGTCTTTTAGAGATTTTGGTGAAACTTTTGCTGTTGCCTTGGACATATCAAAAGCTTTTGATAGAGTCTGGCACAAAGCTTTGATTTCCAAACTACCCTCCTACGGCTTCTATCCTCTCTGTAACTTCATCTCAAGTTTCCTTTCTGACTGTTCTATTGCTGCTGTGGTAGACGGTCACTGTTCTTCTAAATCTATTAACAGTGGTGTTCCTCAGGGTTCTGTCCTGTCACCCACTCTCTTCTTATTATTCATTAATGATCTAAACCAAACTTCTTGTCCTATCCACTCCTATGATGATGATACCACCCTGCACTTTTCCACGTCTTTTCATAGACGTCCAACCTTTCAGGAGGTAAACATTTCACGCAGGGAAGCCACAGAACACTTGACTTATGATCTTTCTAAAATTTCTGATTGGAGCAGACCAAACTTGGTATTGTTCACTGCCTCAAAAACTCAATTCCTCCATCTATCAACTCGACACAACCTTCCAGACAACTATCCCCTCTTCTTCAGTGACACTCAACTGTCCCCCTCTTCTACACTGAACATCCTCGGTCTGTCCTTTACTTATAATCTGAACTGGAAACTTTACATCTCATCTCGAGCTAAAACAGCTTCTATGAAGTTAGGCGTTCTGAGACGTCTCCGCCAGTTTTTCTCACCCCCCCCAGCTGCTAACTCTGTACAAGGGCCTTATCCGTCCATGTATGGAGTATGCTTCACATGTCTGGGGGGTTCCACTCATACTGCTCTTCAAGACAGGGTGGAATCAACAGCTTTTCGTCCGTCAACTCCTCTCCTCTAACTGACTGTCTTCAGCCTCTCTCTCACCGCTGCAATGTTGCATATCTAGCTATCTTCTAACGCTATTTTCATGCTAACTGCTCTTCTGATCTTGCTAACTGCATGCCTACCCTCCTCTCGTGGCCTCACTGCACAAGACTTCTTTCTCTCACCCCTATTCTGTCCACCTCTCTAACGCAAGAATTAACCAGTATTCTCAATCATTCATCCCTTTCTCTGGTAAACTCTGGAACTCCCTGCCTGCTTCTGTATTTCCACCTTCCTATGACTTGAATTCCTTCAAGAGGGAGGGTTCAAGACATTTATTCATCAATTTTTGACCACTGCTTTGACCCTTTTATGGGACTGGCATTTCAGTGGGCATTTTTTTATTAGATTTTTGTTACCCGTGGCCAGTGTCCTTCCTACATAAAAAAAAAAAAACCTGATTTCAAATACTACAAGACAGTGAAAGCTGCCATTTATGACTAATTTATAGTTGCTATAAATATTTTGTTTGTTTCTATATATTTGGAGGAGCGACACATAGGGTAAGACAGTAATTCAACCTTTGAAATAAGCTAAATGTGATCCCGTTGAAGAACCTCATTGTAAACAAACAAGGTTTGGTGCTCAGGAATAATCGTGAGCCTCCTGTGGCTTTCTCTGTGACCCACAACGTCATCACTACTGCACAACTGCATTTTCTTGTAGGTTTTCCTAGCAGCAAGATGTTTAAGTGTTATGATCACCTTCATTTTGGCAGTGAGTGGGTTGCTCCTCTCTGTGTCACTCTGTAAGGCTTCCCTCACTTAATCGATGACAAAGAGAATGCCTGCATGGTCTAAACAATATCTTTTGATGAGTTCTATGTCACTAAGTTCATTCAGTACATCCTTTCTGGATGAAAAAAAAAAAATCTAAGCTGGAGATGTTGTGGAGCGGCCATCTTAACAGTAGAGGCATCACTCATTGCCCACATGGTGGATGAGTGTCTGAGAATGGATTAATCTATTTTACATTGATTCCTATGGAGAAATAGTTTCGGTTTTCAAACATTTTGGATTTTGAACAGCATTCAGGAATGAACTAAGTTCGAAAACTGTGTATATATATATATATATATATATATATATATATATATATATATATATATATATATATATATATATATATATATATATATATATATATATATATATATATATATATATATATATATATATATATATATATATATATATATATATATATATATATATATATATATATATATATATATATATATATATATATATATATATATATATATATATATATATATATATATATATATATATATATATATATATATACTTACAAACTTTTATCATGAATAATTATGAACACAAATACTTTGTATTGTTTCAGGTCGCCGGAGCAACCTACGACTGGCCTTCCCTGGTCAGCCAAGATCCAACAATGACCGTCCAGCAAACAGTGTAGAGTTTCCTGCCTCAGGCTACCCCACCACTCAAATGTAAGCACATCTTAGTGTCTGATCCACCATCCTAATGTAAGGCACCAGGGTAATGAGCTGCTTAGCCTTGGATTCTATAATTGAGTAGGTACTATAAATATTGGCTTTTATTAATTTGGGAAGATATGTGTACATAATTTTTCATATATATATATATATATATATATATATATATATATATATATATATATATATATATATATATATATATATATATATATATAATGTTTTCAGTTACAATATCTAGTTAACCTTTATTTATTTTTTATTGCAATATTCTGTAATATGCAATGTTGTATAGAAATGATCTTTAAAATAATTGCATAGTTGAGAGAGAATAAGTTGTTGCTTCATGGAGGGAGGGAATAGATAATTTATCTTTGATAACAAAAATATTAAGTTTTTACTGTATAACTATAAGCAGCATTCTCTTTGTAATAGATCATTGCAAATATTACATTTTATTGAAATTGACAAATACTGTTTGTGAAGCTTTAATCATAAAAGACTCATTCATACAGTGTGGACTTAATTCTTCTTTCCCTATTGGCTGTCATTATTTTTCCTTGACTTTTCTTTATTCTACACCCATTTGACATTTGAATACAAAATTGTTATACCTAAAATTAGCCATTGGGGCTTCCCTTCTTTTTTTTTTCTTTTAAATAAAGGACACTTGAAACATTTTCCTCTTTGCATCAAAAAATTATGTACACTGATTCAAATCTTATATTGTTCAATATTACTGCATGTGTTTATGATAGTGTTTGGGAAAGGGTTGGGTCTAAACACAGGGAACTGAATTCAAGTTAAGTATGTGGATATTTTTTTCATTTTGCTGTTTACGTAAGTAAGACCTCAGGTACATGTTGCATTAAGTACAAGTACTTTATGTGGTAAACAAAAAGTTCCTGTCACAAATTTGTAATGCTTGAAAGTTTGGTACTTTTCATATATTGTACACACATTAACGAGTACTCTGTTGTATAAGTTACCTTATATTACACTCCAGTATCATAACACTTGATACATTTACTCATTATTTTTGCAAAGCTCACAAGAATCCATATGGTTGAATACAATGAAGTTATTTGTACTCCGATGTACTTAGTATTTTCAAGTACTTTGGGTGTAAGTACAAGTACAATAACATTCTTAAACTCCAAGCATTGATAATTACATGAAAATTTGTACATCAATCCAAATGCATGTACTTGAACCCAACCCTGGTTTGGAAATGCATGAAATGTATTCATTGAAGCAGCAGAGACAGTGGTTTTGTAGGAGCAAAAATCATTTGTCTTGAAGCATAGGAGCCAAGGGAGTGTATACATTTATACCCAGTGGCTGAGGTTGTTCTCCAAAAGGTGTTTTGGATGGGAAAGGTGTGTGTCCATGGGAATGGCATTGGACAAAGTGGCTCACTTCTTTGCCAGTGTTTCTTATTGGTGATATACATTACACTGTTTAGTTTTTGTCTTTACTGAGTTATATAGGATTACATGCAGAAAACTTTAGTTTTGCTAGTCACAGTACAAGTTGTAAGTAGGTGTAGTAGGTTACATTGGAGTCCTGCAGATAGCAGAGGAAACATACACTGAAGTAATGTCAGTACCAGTGTGGTGTGGTTTAAGTTAAACCAGTGTTTGGTTATCCTTTAGACAAAACAGTGAGGTTTTAGTTCATATCGATAGTTACTTCAGCGAAAAAATTGCTTTTATTTGTAACAAACAGAGACAGGGAAACATAATTTATTTGTTTATTTTGTTCTTTATTTAATGTAGTTTCTTTATTTAATGATAGTTACTTCAGCGAAAAAATTGCTTTCATTTGTAACAAACAGAGACAGGGAAACATAATTTATTTGTTTATTTTGTTCTTTATTTAATGTACTGTTTATTACTTTTTTTTTTTTTTTTAATTTACATTGCCAAAATATTGCCACACAGTATATAAAATTTATGCTGATTCCACAACCATGGTCAAGCCTAATTGAAAGCTAGCAGACCAAATGTAGATCAATTTTACTGGTCCCTAAGACATCTAATATGTTTGTAATCATTTATGATAGCTGTGTAAGATCGGTAAGCATTTAAATGTTGATAGCAGAAACACCTTTATGTTAGTCTCAGTGTAGTATGTTAATGGTGGTGCAGGGGTTGTGTGTGTGAAACATTCTTGGCACAAATCAACAGATTTTGTTGTGTGTTGGTGCATAAGACATGGTGAAGTTGTGCCACATTTTTGCTAGCATGAATGGGCTTAAGTAGAAAAGTGAGTACACAATGACCATGTACACATAATAAGCCACAGAAGTCTGGAAAAAGTTACGCAGAATAATCGTGATAGTCATATACATTGCTTTTTGAGAAGGTTGAAAGTATTCTTTGTTGAACAAAGGACTTCTTTTGTTGCCTATTGATGATAAATGAAAATAATTATGAAATCATGAAATAAAATAGTAGTTAAGCTTAGATGTGAGAACAAATTTGTGATGTAACAGTTTTTTTCTAGTTAATATTACTGGTAATCCTATAGTTTTATTTTTATAGTCAAATTCTACAACCATAAAGCATTGTACCTCCCACACATGAAGCTTACTTCCCACATGCAGAGAAAAATTCAACTCATTCTTGTGCAGAATATAGCACAGTTGTCCCTTCAACATGTTAGTGATATTTTGGGTACAACAAACACCATGGTTGCAGAAACACTAAAAGAAGTTCCATGTATATTATCTCATGATGTGAGATGCTATACAGTACATACTGTAAAAGGAAAAGGGGAATCTAGAGAATTTAGGAATTGAAACATATGTTTGTGTAGTAAAAAATATAAATGCTTGAGGAAGATGACCTACACATGTGGAGTCAAGGAAGAGAATAGAATTACTGAATATCAAGTGCTGATGAACATGAGATGTATGAGTGAGATATAATAGTTACAGTGATGTGTGGAAGCAGATGCAGCTTGCCAGAGGCAACAGACCAGCAGTGCCAAAGTGTTGATGCTGTGTAGAATGAATGGAGACCATAATTATATATATATATATATATATATATATATAGAGAGAGAGAGAGAGAGAGAGAGAGAGAGAGAGAGAGAGAGAGAGAGAGAGAGAGAGAGAGAGAGAGAGAGAGAATCTGAAGACTATGGGGAAGATTTAAAAAGGACTGAAAAATATGATGTTATTGAAATTTTGAATCCCAGAAACATTAGCTTCCAGGAAAAATAATTATTATAATAATATAAAGGAGTGAATGAGTTGCAATGATGTGATCAGTAGATATTTAGCATACTGCTAATATCTAGCTTGTGAAGCAATATGAAACAGTAGGGAAATATGCAGATCACATGAAGCCTGGTTAAGGAAGAATGTTGAAGATGAGAGAACTAGATGATAAACTAGAATGACTGTATTGGCATAAAAAGGAGAAAATATTACTACTGCTTATATATGTTTATAAGAATAAGCATGCATGATTATGAACATAATGTGTATATGAATGTATAAAACCCTTTTTGGAGCACCATGGAAATGCTGGAAAAAATACATCAAGGTGGGATAAATTAGTTAGGAGGTCATTGCCAGATACTGAACCGTGATGAGACACACCCAAGGTAAACATGAGTCTGACCATTAATTAAATAAGTCTTTACTGCCCTGCCACTGTTTATACACACACACACACACACACACACACACACACACACACACACACAAAATATGAAAACTCATATAAAGTGGAAAAAACATGGTGTAAAAATTCAGATGCCCAAATGTGAGTGAAAGAAAAATATGTAATATACAAAAAAAAATCAGCCGTGTTCAGATCTCATCCTCTTCACTCAGTTGCTCTCTGCCATTCTCTTAACATATCCAAAGATGAGAAGAGCACTTACTACTTACAGTGTTCTCTTTTATTAATGCCTTTTGAACCTGGGGCATTCCATAATGTAATCATAAGTATAACATCCTCTACCTAAGCAAATCAATGCTTCTGAAATTTTTTGCAGTTTATACATTTCCTTAATTGTTTTTCTGAGTTATGAAAAAAACAGTGAAGTATAGAAATGGTTAAGCCTCACCATCCTTTGGGTATTGTAATTCCAAAATTTTGCTAATATTTCAAGGCATCCAAGAGCATCACCTCCCCCAGTACCACCTAGAATCACTATCAGCAATGCCAGCAGCAAGAGGGAAGGACGTAGCAAATCCTCCCCTGGTGGTATGCGGGCAAGCCGTGTTGCAATGGCAGGCCAGCCTGTGGACACTGATGTGGCTGCCCTTCGTGGGCCACCTGTTCCTGTTAAAACTAGAGCCACTCATACATCCTCACCCTCACCACCTCCTCCAGTGAGAATTCCACAGAATGTGCGTGAACAAAAAAAAAAGCACTTGGTGCTGCATCTTCCACCTCCACACCACCATGGCCAGCACCACCGCCACGAATCTCTCAGGGACCGCAGCCACAAGAGGTGAAGAAAGAAGTGATGAAATAGCATAATGAAAAGTTTGCAACTTCATTCTTTTTTGTAACATATAGCCAACATTGTGTGGTTTAAACTGTACTAACTGGTGTGTCATTAGATACTGAGTGATGCCTTAAACACTACAGGCCAGCTCTTGTTAAAGAACTTGAGATGAAATTTGAGGCAGTTGTCCAGACATGTAGTTTGTGTTAACAGTGTGGCTTGAGATACTAACACAGTTTTTGCAGTGTTGTCATGATCCATCACGGGATTGTCATGCAGTGAAATTTTTCTGGACCAGCTCCTGCTGTACATTGTGTAAATATGTTGCATCCTGTGCATACCTGCATGTGTGTGTGTGTGTGTGTGTGTGTGTGTGTGTGTGTGTGTGTGTGGACAGCCTTTTCTTGACTTACTACATTTGGGCTTAGAATATTTGTTTTATCTAAAGTGAAGTGGTTCAAAAACATCCAGTATTCTTACTGTATACGGTGTTCTTTATGCTTCACTTTTTTTTTACATCACATGCAAAATATCCCATAAATGTGGCTGATCTAAAAAACAAAGAATTAATAACCCTTGTCAAGTTAAAAGCAACAAGAAGAAAGAGTAGGATCTATTCATGATATGGAAAACTTGAAGTTGACTTTGATATAGAATCAAATTCACTTGGATGTATGTTGCTTACCTTTATGATCATTCATTCTGAAGAAGGAAGCTTTCTTGAATACCTAAAGTTGATATAAAAAATTAGACTGAGTTAGAGGCATTTTCAAAGAAAAAAATATTGAGCTTGTATTATTTTATAATGCATGAAACAGTAAAGTGAAATGGTCTCAGAAGGATAAGGACTATTTTATATGTTCTGTATCTCTAAGCATTGTTCTTTTCAATACATATTTATTTGTATACACATATATTTATATGTATTATTATTTTTATTTAATTTATTTTTTTATGAATTTCTTAATTTATTTCATTTTTAGTTATTTTATTTATTTATTTATTATTTTTTATTTATTTTTTTTTTCATTTTTATTTTATTTATTTTTTTTTATTTATGTATTTTATTTATTTATTTATTATTTTTATTTATTTTTTTATTTATTATTATTATTTTCTTTTTTTTACTTAAAAATAAGTTGAGAAGAGGTTCTGTAATGTTTACAAAGCTGTTTAGTTTGCTTACAGCACAAGATATTAATACATTACTACATTAGCAGAACATAACAGTAATTGCATTTCATGGCAGGCATAAGAAACAATGATATAATCATATTGAATGTCTTATAATTGTGATTCAGTGCATTTCTCAATTAATAATTATACAAACACATAACTCTTGCTCACATGCAAGAAATCAAAGCTTTCTTTGGTCAGGAGTGGAAGCAGCAAACACAGTCATGGGTTTTATTGTGTGGAAATTATGTTGCAGGAAGAATTCCTTGGACATTATAGTGCTTGAATACAAATATGAATGGGGAAGTTGTTGGCAGATTTTCTTGTGTACAAATATGAAGATGTTCTTGGACAGGCACATTGTTGTTGACTGAATATGTCAAAGACATCATCTGTTTAGTCTCCTCTCTCTTCCCATTGCATTCATGGGTGGGCTTCAAGCTCACCTCTATCCTTGGTCTAACTAATTTTATATAGTCTTTCCTTCATTTTCTTTTTGTTCCTTTCTGTCTCTCCTCTTTTGCCGCATCCTGTCCACTTTCCCCCTAAAGTATGAGGACAGTGCTGAGCAAATGACCAGTTTTTATCCTCATTCACATCTGGTTCACCATGCCCAGTTATGAAATTGTTCCTTGGAATTTTTCTCTTTACAGAAGGGATCCCCAAACTTGCCTGGTTTACTGACTTTTGCTCCCTCTTGTACTGAGTTTTAACCTGTAATTGATATGCACCCCAGATAACATCATTTGTGATCCCTGAGACTCAAGGACTTAACCCAACCCCTACTCTCAGTATTAACTCCTTCTACTGCCTTTACCATATTATCTTCTTCCTTGATCTTTTCTTCCCCTTTCTGTTTCCTCTTCAGTCTCTCATTCTTCCCTGGCTTTGTCCTCTTCATCCTCTGCTTTTCAGGGGGATGTTTGTTTAGTTACCTTTCCTGCCTGCCTGTCCTCCTATATATAGTTCTTTTATCCTCGCTTCCCTTTTTGGGATCATTTTGTCTCATCCCTCCCTTTGACAGCACCCTTTGGTGCCAACAGTCTCTCAAAGACCAGACTGGAAAAGTGTCTTTCTGAACCTGCTCTCCTATCTAGTTTGGATTGACACTGAGGCACAGGTTTTACCTGACCTGCAGGATATCACTGACAATCACCTTCATTCATGTAAAGGGATTAGCCCTCTAGTACTTGCCCCATTGATAATGTTCACTGGTCTGACTTTGCAGAAGACCTGCATGCTCTTCTTGCTGATGATTATGATATTTTTTTCCTTTCTTTCCATTCTCCTCACCCTTCAGGATCAACATAAATATCTTGTCAACATTGCCTGAATCATTTTCAAGTGGCAAGAACTCAACGCAGCTGTTCACTTTGGTGGGGAGTATTGTTTAGTTAAACTATACTATCCTCCCAGCTGTCAGTGTCAGAATTGTTGGCAATTTGGTCAATCTGCAAAGAAATCATCTTTTGCCCACTGCCTGTTCTACATTAGTCCTGGTCATATCTGTCTTGTTCACGTGGCTCAGACATGTACATAAATTAATAGCAGTGGTCCACACATTATGCTCTACTGTGGGTATAATTTTTCTGCTTTTAGTTGTGGCACTTCAGTTTAAGCTTGGCCTTGTTTCAATTGTTTCAAAAGAAGTCAGAAAGAAAGCTTGTCACTTGGTCTTTTCCCTTGCCCCATGCACTCAACTGGTTTCTTGGCCTGTCTTTTTTTAAGAGAGCCACTGGCTAAGGGCAACAAAAAATATGAACAAAAAAGGGCCACTTACTGCCAATTCCTATACAAATGTCAGATAGAATGTTAAAAAAAAAAAAAAAACAGGATAAGTGTCTTGAAAGACTCCAAGTCTTAAGGAGGAGGAGGTACAGAAACAGGCAGGGAATTCCAGAGTTTACCAGAGAGAGGGATGAATGATTGAGAATACTGGTTAACTCTTGCATTAGATAGGTGGACAGAATAAGGGTGAAAGAAAGAAGAAAGTCCTGTGCAGTGAGGTCATAGAAAGATGGGAGGCATGCAGTTAGCAAGATCAGAAGAGCAGTTAGTATGAAAATAATGGTAGAAGATATCAAGAGATGCAACATTGCAGTGACGAGAAGGAGGCTGAAGACAGACATTTAGTCTTGCTTGTTACACTTCACCTGCTTCTCTCTCTCTCTCTCTCTCTCTCTCTCTCTCTCTCTCTCTCTCTCTCTCTCTCTCTCTCTCTCTCTCTCTCTCTCTCTCTCTCTCTCTCTCTCTCTCTCTCTCTCTCTCCTATTGCACCATCTGTTTCCCACTCCAGCCCTTCCTCTCCAACCCAGACACTCCTACCTCTGCTTATGCTTTGGATCTCCCACCCCTCCTAAAGTGTCCCATCCTGTTATGCTGTTATGGTCACATATCTTTCAGGAGCATAGCAGAACACCAACAGAAAGCATCATTATGAATTATGAAATTTGTAACCCTCCTTCAAATAGCCTTCTCTCACTGTCATCTCTTCCAGCAACACAAGTTATCATTGGGTGGAAGATAGATTACTACATAGTACTGTGTAATTTTCCTTGCCAATATTTGATAGCAAATAGGTTAGGTACTGTTTCTCACATCTTGAAACAATAATTGCTTTTGGGTTCTAATTTTTAAATTTACTTATGTCATTTGAACATTGACACTGGCATAAATAAATAAAATAAGGGATAATGAGAGAAAGATGAGAGATAGGTGTGCTGAAAATTCTTGGGCATTGAAAAAGAGAGAGGATGTGTGTTAAGGGAATGCACAATTTTCTTTTCAAACTAATAGCTTAATATAATATGGAAAGGATAGGAATATATATATTTTCATTTCAGTGAAGACTGCATATAACATGCATCATTGTGTGTGTGTGTGTGTGTGTGTGTGTGTGTGTGTGTGTGTGTGTGTGCGTGTGGCGTGTGTGTGTGTGTGTGTGTTTATATATATATATATATATATATATATATATATATATATATATATATATATATATATATATATATATATATATATATATATATATAGTATATAAAAAGAATTCTGTGCCCCTTTGGACAGCTCTTTTGGACATCATTGTGTGTGTGTGTGTGTGTGTGTGTGTGTGTGTGTGTCTATGTCTATATATATATATATATATATATATATATATATATATATATATATATATATATATATATATATATATATATATATATATATATATATATATAGTATATAAAAAGAATTCCGTGCCCTTTTGGACAGCTCTTTATAAAGTGAATGCATTTCATTAAGAAACAAATGTCTATGTGAGTAAGTAAAGGCAAGTTACAAATTCAGTGTACATGTTTGTGTATGAATTAACTTTGACATAAAAAAATGTAAATGAGATGGTCATAACTGAATGAGTAGGATTTCATATGCATCTTTGATGAATCACAAACTATGCCAATAAAAACATAACTTTTTTTTCTTTTGACTGCCCTGTTTAACAAGTAGCAAGGCATTAAAAATGTATATAGACTTGCAGTGGTGGTGCAGTTAATGTGCAACCTCAAGTAGCCAGACTTATCCAACATGCACCAGTATCCTATGAATCCTACTCATGTGTTACAATTACGTTCCCTATACCAAGCTCCAGCAAAGGCAAGGAAAGGTTTTTTTTTTTTTTTTTTTTTTTTTTTTTTTTTTTTTTTTTTTTTTTATCTCAAGCCATGTTGTTAGTGCATGTGGATTTTGAGTAACTGCCTTATCTAGGAAACACTATTATTTGCATGGTGATATTACAATTGTTTATAACATTTTTTTAAAAAATACATAGCTGGTGAAACTGAAGTGAATGTTATTTTAAGAAAATTTTATAGCAAAACTATTCTTTAGGAGTGGGTCAGCTTTCCAGGGCATCAATCTCTCTCTCTCTCTCTCTCTCTCTCTCTCTCTCTCTCTCTCTCTCTCTCTCTCTCTCTCTCTCTCTCTCTCTCTCTCTCTCTCTCTCTCTCTCTCTCTCTCTCTCTCTCTCTCTCTCTCTCTCTCTCTCTCTCTCTCTCTCCATATTATCTGTCACCTATTTACTGCATTTTTTACATGGTGATTTTCATTGATGTTCATACTTCAAGCAGTATTTGAGACTGTACTATGGCTTTTACAGAGAGAGAGAGAGAGAGAGAGAGAGAGAGAGAGAGAGAGAGAGAGAGAGAGAGAGAGAGAGAGAGAGAGAGAGAAATTGTATGAGTGTCCTACTTTTTGACCGACTTAATTATGAACTTTGTTATTAAAGCATATAATCCATCTGCTGTATAATGCTTAATAGTATTGTAAAGCATAAGTGCTTTTAACCAATTTACCTCATATATAGATGTTACTAAAAGACCTGGAAGTTGTTAAACTGCATGGTTTTCCCTATCAAATGGAATTTTACTAATAATAGTTTTAATGTGTATTTTCATGTGTTTTGCTGTAGTGTTCATTTTACATTGACAAATTTGGAATTTAGTCCTACAACTGCATTGTTTTGCTTTTCTCTTCCCAAGTTCAGAGAGCATCGCCCCAGTTCCTACTGCATCAAGGTGAGTCGTGGAGTGAGAAGCTGTTTATTTTTAAGTAAATTACCTAGCTTTTGCACACATCCTGTTACATAACTGGAATTCTACCATTATTGCAGTATCAATTTCTCCCTCTGTTGCATGTGAATTGATTTGTATTTGTATTTCACTATAGAGGTAGGGAAATTGTAATTTTATCAGTAAATGTACTTTTTACATAACATGCAATGTATATATCAATTATCTGTGGCATGTCTTCTAAGTAAGAATGAATGAATTATGAAGTGATATACATAGCCAGATCTAGGATGCTGAGATGCTTTGCTCATCAGTTTGAAGTAAAGGGAGTAGATTTAAGAATAGAATTGATGCTGTGAGCATCAGAAGCAAGAATGCTTTGGAATGGCAGAACAGCACATTATTCAATGCACTATATTATGTAGGATTGTGGCCAAAGCATATTTTTTTAATGTATGCTATATTCTATTGTACTTTTTAAAGTACCTTAGATCACACACACACACACACACACACACACACACACACACACACACACACACACACACACACACACACACACACACACACACACACACACACACACACACACACACACACATGCTCCTCAACTTGCAAACATCTGTGTTACGAACATCCAAAGATGCGAATGAGAGGGCAAGCTCAGGAGAAATCTTGAGTCTCCTATAGTATCACATTCAAGAGGTACCATCTTATTTACACTTACCACTGCACTGCTGCATCACGCTGAATGTTAGCACAAGACACACACCCGCACAATTATAAATGTGATGAGGCCACACTGCAGCATCACACCATAGGCAAGAATAACACACTGTGGCAATGCCACATTACTGCATCACAAAAACATGAGGATAAAATACACATAGTGTGGCAGTGCAACAGCACTGTATCAAGCTGAATGTGAGAACAAAGTAAAACAATATTATATGGCAGCAACACTGCTCTGTCATGCCAAATGTGAGGACAAAATGTGGCAGCCGCACTACTGCATCATCCCAAGTGTGAGGAGAAAACACACACACTCACACAGTGCGAGACTACGTGGCTAGTGTAAATAGGTGTTTTTCTGAGTTTTCAGTAACATGAATTTCATGATCCTCAAGTTTAGCACTATGGCTTTGGAAGAAAATGCATGTGAAACTTGGGACAGTACTGTATACCCAAAATATTTTACAAATTAACAATTTACAAGTATAATGACTTATGAGTGGCCATGTGGAACCTAGCTCATTCATATATATATATATATATATATATATATATATATATATATATATATATATATATATATATATATATATATATATATATATATGTGTGTGTGTGTGTGTGCAGTGGTACCTTGTGATTTGAACTTAATTGGTTTGAATTGGGAATGTTCAAATTGGGAAGCAAATTATCCCATTAAAATTAACATAAAAAAAATTAATCCATTCTAGTTCCAAACCCCCCCCAAATTTTTTTCATTGTTATGGGTTTACTTTTATGTTATGCCCTAAATATAGAATTGAATGACAATAACCTAAATTATAGATAAAAATACAGTACAAGAAAACATGAAGTACTGTATATTTTAGCATACAAGATGATACTTGAATCATCCTAAAGAGGACAAAAATATGGGTTGTCCTATGCATCAGATACAAAAACAACAACCTTGAAATTTTACGCAAAATACCATTGTTAATAAACACCAACCCCAAAATGAATGGGTTTTTGTGTTCGAATTGGAGGACAAAATTTGTTTGCCAACGCTGATCAAATTGGCAGTTGTTCGAATTGAAGGATGTTCAAATCACAAGGTGTGACTGTATTACACATAGCACAGTGCAGTAATGGAAAAATTTATAACCAATAAATCGATAATGATAACCTTATCAACGATAATCGATAATCTATAACTGCCAATAAATTTATCTCCATTAACTGATAATTGATAACTGGCAATAAATTTGTCGCCTGATAACCAATAAAATCAATAAATCCAAAATTCCAATACTGCGGTAACGATATTGATATTTTAAATAAAAAAAAATGATGAATCCAAATCTTTATTTTGATCTTTATCTTAGAAAACTTAGATAAATCTTAGAAAAAAATTCAAATTCAATGTTTATCCTGTCTCTTCACTAATGGAAAAGTACTGATAAAAGTAAAATAAATACATTTGATTTTGAAAGTTTAAAACTTCAACATGCTTATGTTCCTAAAACTAAAAATATTCATCATCACTAGCTTGGAACCAAAAGTATCAGCGATACCAATGAATCAGTAACACAGGAAAAATAATTATCATATAATCAATAACCTGATGTCATTATCGCAATGAATTGTCACAACAATTTTAACATCCACCTATGATATTGATATATATATATATATATATATATATATATATATATATATATATATATATATATATATATATATATATATATATATATATATATATATATATATACACATACATGCATGGTTATAGTACAGTCTTTGTGCTACACATTTGTTTTTATCAGCATGGATTTTCTGACATTGTTGCTGCATTATGAAGGGAAGAAAGTAAGGTGAATTACATTTGTACCAGCAGCCACTTAGTGCATTATGCATAGTTATGACATTATATGGTGCTGATGAATTGCAAATTTTGTGGCATTAGAATTACTTTAAAGTGGTAAGTAATGAAATTACCATTTCCATGAGAATTTACTTTTAGTAGATGCCCAGCTTACCTTGTAGCTTAACTCTCACTTGGAAATTATTTTTGCATTTCTCGCATGGAAATTATTTAGGAAGGGGAAGTAGATCTTACAAGTCAAAGAGTATCATACAGAAATATTTAGAGATGGAGATGAGGAGATTGTGGGGAGCTAGAGTGTGCAAGGGTGAAGTGCATGACATATAGCAAACAGAGACTGCCACAGTGGCTACCCCCTTGACCCTTGACAGAGTAAAAAAAAAAAAATAAATAAATAAAAGAAAATTTAAAGATTTTTATATTGAGTTGTTTTTTAGTAAAGGATTGCAAACCCATTCAGTTAGATTCATTTATATATTGTTCCCTCTAAAGGTTATTTTCCTAATAGATTAATATTTAATTATCTGTACACTAACTTCTCCTTTACTGAATTTTGGGTATTTCTACTTAGTGGCATTCAAACTACTGTAACTTGTAAATTGGAGTCTACAAATGTCATATATATATATATATATATATATATATATATATATATATATATATATATATATATATATATATATATATATATATATATATATATATATATATATATATTATATATGTGTGTGTGTGTGTGTGTGTGTGTGTGTGTGTGTGTGTGTGTGTGTGTGTGTGTGTGTGTGTGTGTGTGTGTGTGTGTGTGTGTGTGTGTATTGAAACCTCAGTTTTCAAACTTAATTCATTCCTGAATGCTGTTTGAAATCTGAAATGTTAAAAAACAAACTATTTTTCCCATAGGAATCAATATAAAATAGATTAATCTGTTCTCAGACACTGCTAAGATGGTTGCTCCACATCACCTAAGAAATTTTTTTTTTCCAGAAAGGATGTACTGAATGAACTTAGTGACACAGAACTCAAGAGATATTGTTTAGACCATGCAGGCATTCTCTTTGTCACCAATAAAGTGAGGGAAACCTTACAGAGTGACAGAGAGGATCAAAGCACTCACCACAAAAATTAAGATGATTATAACACTTAGGCATCTTGCTGCTGGGATAAGCTACTGGGAAAATGCAGTTGTGCAGTAGTGATGGCATTGTGGGTCAGAGAGAGAATCACAGGTGGCTCAGGATTACTCCTGAGTGATTCACCTTGCTTTTTTACATCAATGTTCTTCAACGGGATCACATTTAACTTATTTCAAAAGATTGAGTTACTGTCTTACCCTGTGTCTCTCCTCTAGATATATAAAAATAAAGGAAATATTTATAGAAACAATAAATTAGCAATAAATGGCAGCTTTTGCTATGTCTTGTAGTATTTGAAATCAAGTAACTTTGTTCTAGATCTGAATTATGATTGGCAACCAAAGCAATTATGAGTTAAAATTTTTGTTGGAAAACCTCGTTGTTTGGAAAGGGAAACATTTGGTAACTGATGTTCTACTGTGTGTGTGTGTGTGTACACATATATATATATATATATATATATATATATATATATATATATATATATATATATATATATATATATACACACATTGTGTGTGTGTGTACACACACATATATATACTATATATATATATATATATATATATATATATATATATATATATATATATATATATATATATATATATATATATATATATATATATATATACACACACACACACACACACACACACACACACACACACACACACACACACACACACACACACACACACACACACACACACACACAGTGGAACCTCAGTTATCAAATGCCTCCCTCTTTGGACAATTCGGTTTTTAAACAAAATTCTGAATTCATTATTGCTTCTGTTATGGTACCATAATTTGGTTCTAGAACAAAGTTACTTGATTTCAAATCGTAAAAGGCACAGCAAAAGCTTTTTCGGGACACCACCAAGGGCAACAAAAATGTAATAAAAAAAAAAAAAGCCCACTGAGATGCCAGTCCCCAAATAGGGTCCAAAGCAGTGGTCATAAATTGAAAGGTAAATATCTTGAAACCTCCCTCTTGAAGGAGTTCAAGTCATAGGAAAGTAGAAATACAGAGACAGGCAGGGAGTTCCAGAGTTTACCAGAGAAAGGGATGAATGATTGAGAATACTGGTTAACTTTTGCATTAGAGAGGTGGAAAGAATAAGGGTGAGAGAAAGAAGAAAATCTTGTGCAGCGAGGCCATGGAAAGAGGGGAGGCATGCAGTTAGCAAGATCAGAAGAGCAGTTAGAATGAAAATAGTAGTAGAAGATAGCTAGAGATACAACATTGCAGTGATGAGAAAGAGGCTGAAGACAGTCAGTTTGAGGAGATTTGATGAAACAAAAAGCTTTTGATTCCACCCTGTCTAAAAGAGCGGCATGAGTGGAACCCCCGCCCCCCCAGACATGTGAAACTTACTCCATACATGGACTGATAAGCCCTTTGTACGGAGTTAGCAGCTAAGGGTGTCTTAAGTGTTATAATCATCTTCATTTTGGCGGCAAGTGGGCTGATCCTCTCTGTGCCCCTCTGTAAGGCTTCCCTCGCTAGATCGGTCTAAACGGTATCTTCTGATGAGTTCGGTGTCACTAAGTTCATTCAGTACATCCTTTCTCAGTAAATAATTTGTGAGCTGGAGATGCTGTGAAGCAGACATCTTGGCTGTGGGAGTGTCTGTCATAAGCCACTAAGATAGGGTAGACTGGTGTCTAGGAACAGATTAATCCATTTTACAATGATTTCTATGGGGAAAATAATTTCAGTTTTTTAACATTTCGGATTTCAAACAGCATTCAGGAACAAATTATGGTAAGTTCAAGAACTGAGGTTCCATTGTGTGTGTGTGTGTGTGTGTGTATATTATATATATATATATATATATATATATATATATATATATATATATATATATATATATATATATATATATATATATATATATATATATATATATATATATATATATATATATATATATATATATATATATATATATATAAAAAAAAAAAAAGAAAAAAAGTGGGGTCTTTTGATTTTTACTGGGTTGAAATCCTAAATTTGATTATTTTGATTGTTGTTCATTGTATTTTCATGGTCATTCATTTTTGCAGTAAAGTTGTTATGTCTTATTAAATGTTATGCATGTTCATTGCAGGGACAGAATTACCCGGGGAATGTACCAAAGCATCCAGTCCTCAGGCAAGCTCAAAATTTCTCCTGAATTGGTGAGTTAGGTACTTTATAGTGTCTAGTCTTTGGAAGGTGATTCTTTGATACTCTGTGGGGAAGGATATTTGCTTTAAACTTAGGTTGGCAAGCAGTTATTTGCTTCATGTGCATCATTCATATTCTTACTGTATTCATTTATCAAATTTATCCCACCTCTAGCAAGTTGAATTTACTGCGGATGATCTTCGTGACCTTGGTGAGATTGGCCGCGGCGGCTTTGGTACCGTGAACAAAATGGTCCATCGGAAGAGCAACACCATTATGGCTGTTAAGGTGACCTCAAATTCCCTTACACTGTTTTGGATATAAATGAACTTTACTAAATACTCTTTCTGTTATAGTATTGATAGACCGTAATTGTACATTTCTCTCTCTCTCTCTCTCTCTCTCTCTCTCTCTCTCTCTCTCTCTCTCTCTCTCTCTCTCTCCTCTCTCTCTCTCTCCATATTGTAGGAAAGGAACAGTGTCAGAATGACATAAATTTTGAATATCATAATGTTGGGTTGGAACACAACTTTTAAGAGTATTGAAAATCTCTTTAAATTGAGGGATTGTCTATATACCCTATGGGAAATGTGAACAAAATCTGAAGAAATATCAGATAGTGGGAATAATCACCAACTTCACTTTAATTTATATAGTTCTATTACATCAAAAGTTTGGAAAAAGAAGAAATGTGTCAAACTATCATAAGGACTGTCAGCACTTGTTAAACACAAATATACCAATTATGCAATCTGACTACACTAATGGTTAAATATTTGAATATTCAAAACCTGACTTACACTTGTTCAGCTTATGATGGGACTCATTGGAATAATTATTAGTTTTATTTTAACATTTGTCTAGTTTATCAAGATGCTAGTCAGGATTAGAAGAACTTTGCAAACTGAAAATTTGTCATTCACAATAGGTTGTTGGAGTGGGAAAGTCAGTGTATTGTACATCATGTACTATGGTGAAGTGTTTCTTTACTGTATACTATTATTTTTGCATTCATCAGAAATTCCAGAGCTTCAGATTTAGCAAGTTGCATCCCTTTCATTTTAGTTCAGAGAAGCAAGGGTCTACTGTTTATATACACATGTATAGTTTTGTGGTTAATTTGGAATTAAATATGCAAAATTTGGTTTTATCTCATCTTGATGTTCAATTTATTAGAAAACTGGCAATATAAGATTATCCCAAATTTTCACAATATATACAGTAAGGAGTTTCAAATTTGAGTTAACCTCGTTATAATAGGTGACTGTCAGGGATATGTTTGTACCAGTAGGGTATGGAAGATCTAATTAGATATGACTTTGAAGGTATTAAAATGACATAATGTTCAGCTGTGTTACAGGTTATAGATTTAGATTTTATCATTTGCCAAAGAAGATGACTTCTTGTTTGAACTATTTCATTGCTCTAAAAACTTTTAAATTGAGGTGTACCTACCTTACCTGTCACCCAGTAGTTTGGCATATATATAATAACTTCCCTGATCATGAAACTAAAGCATAAGTATTTAAGTTTATACCTTGTGTGTATTATTAAGTGAAAAATTTATTATAACTGGTGATGGGTTTCAATACTTTTCATATACTCCCTAATACTTGAAACATTTTATGCCTCAGAGAATCCGCTCAACTGTTGATGAAAGAGAACAGAAGCAGCTGCTGATGGACCTGGAGGTGGTGATGCGCAGTAATGACTGTCCCTGTATTGTACAATTTTATGGTGCCATATTTTAAAGAGGTAAGAAATTAACTTTTACAATGATACAAAGCAGTACACTGTATGACACTGGATAGAATATCGGCAATATGCCTACCTTCACGTGGTATACCTCATCAGTACTTCTGATGTTTGAAATTACAGTGGGAGTTGTGGACTTCCACTATAACTAGCAGTGTTTATGAAAATGCCCATTTATTCATATTTTTAATTTTGTAAGTCATGATTAAATTTTTTGTGCATTTTTAACCTTGTTGAATGTACAATGATTGTCAAAGAAGAAATTAATGATATATGCTTCAATTGTCTACAAGGTTGTGGAAAGGTATAGAGAGAGGAGTGTGAAATCTGAGCCAGTGCTTGGGGAACTCTATGAGAGAGTTTACTGAGAGATTGATGGAAGTAATAGAAAAGACTAGTTAGGAGCAAGGAAGAAAAAGACTTTGTAGATGAGGTGTTTGCATTCATACATGA
>NC_087160.1:22929431-23014431 GCF_035594125.1 Scylla paramamosain
GGGGAGTTTCCCTCACTTGATCTGATAAAGTAAGGTTTTACTTTACATTTAAAATTTTGGTAGTCCTAAATGAATTCCTATGACACCAGTACTGTTTACCTGTATCATTCAGCTTGGATCTGTTTATTTTTACTGTGGGCCATTCATTTGTGGGATGTTTCCAGAGAGAGAGAGGCCAGTAGAAATGGATACTTAACAAGAATAGTGGTGCATGACCCTAATTAAGCACAATGTGTGGAGCTAATGATTCTAATTTTTGCTGATATCCGAGACAAATCTTAGTCTTTTCAGATGGAGGTGCAGCTCATTTAAAGCCACATTCATGGTCATTTACCTGTTGTAGCTAGTGATTTGTTTTAATGTAATGTCAGCATTTTTTTTAGTGAATGTGTAACTTTTCCTCAGGGTGATTGTTGGATATGCATGGAACTCATGGACACCTCTCTAGACAAATTCTACAAGTTTATATATGAACGGATGCATGAGAGACTTCCCAGAAAACATGTTGGGAAAAATCACTGTTGCTGTGAGTAGATGCTTGGCAGTTTGTGCTATTAAAGGGAAAGAGGTGCTTGTTTGTAATTATTTGTATTTTTAATGGATACCTTAGGAATGATCTCTGAATACATATGTGTTGGCTTCAACATTTAAATGTTTATACTGTAAATGTTAGAATAAATGTAGTAGCATCATTGGCACCTCCAATAATACTCAGTTGGTTGTTTGCACATATATAACATGTGAATATTGAAAAAAGTTTATCCATTTGTTACAAAAATTGTGTTACTGGTACATTTCAGACACTCACAGCATTAAATTACCTCAAGGAAAAGCTGAAAATAATTCATCGAGATGTGAAAACCTTCGAACATTTTATTGGAATAAGCGAGGCAATATAAAGTTGTGTGACTTTGGCATCTCTGGCCAGCTGGTGGATTCCATCGCCAAGACCCGAGATGCTGGATGTCGACCCTACATGGCAGTCAGTATTAATTATGACCGTTTATAAGATGGTATTCACTTTTCAACTGACAGCATTTAAAATCATCTGGCAAAATGTTTTGTATACACTCAAATTGATAAGATGAAAGTAATTTTTGAATCTGATTTAATAGGTTTTAGTTATTACCTTAAAGCTTAAGAAGTTTTCAGTGTTTTGTTTATTTTCACATTTGGCAGGGATTTCTCCCCCCCAAATACTGCCTCTTCCCATAATTATAGGGCTTATGGGCCTGATGGGGTTCCTCTTATTGTTATCCAAAATTGTGCCTCCACACTCAAGCTCTACCATCTCTATCAGTCAACATCTACCTTTCCTTCTTGCTGGAAGTTTCTCCACATTCAACCTGTTGCTAATAAGGGTGATTGTTCTAGTCCCTCAAACTACTGCCCTATTGCTTTAATTTCCTACCTTTCTTAATTTTTTTAAATTTGTCATCAACAGGAAGATTTTTATACACCTATCAGTTCATAGCCTTATATCTGATTGCCAGAGTTAGATTCCATTTTGGCTGCTCTATTGATGATCTGGCTTTTCTTCCCATGTCTTGGTCATCCTCTTCTAGGGATTTTGGGGAAACTTTTGATGTTGGCCTTGACATCAAAATCATTTAACAGTGTGGTACAAGGCTTTATTTTCCAAACTATCCTTTTACAGCTTCTATCCTTCTCTCTGTAACTTCATCTAAAGTTTTCTTTATGATTGTTCTATTGCTACTGTGGTAGATGATTATTATTATTCTCCTAACTCTATTAATTGTGGTGTTCCTCAAGGATCTATCCTGTTACCCTTGCAGAGATCTAGCCTGTCACCCACTCTTCATATTATCAGTGATCTTCTGCACTCATGATATGACTCGTATTTTTCCATGTCTTTTTGTAGACATCCAAACCTTCAGGATGTCTGACTTCTGATCTTTCTATAGAAAGGAATGAAATTGTTGCAGCCTGAGCGCATAGATCCTGCGCGGGCCCGAGGGGTACGATGTACGGTCTGATGTGTGGTCGCTGGGCATCACCCTCATGGAGCTGGCTACTGGCAGTTTCCCCTACCCAAAATGGAACTCAGTGTTTGAGCAGCTGACCCAGGTGGTGCAGGGGGAGCCACCGCGTCTCTCACCCAAGTGAAAACGGAAACACGTTTTCAGAAGAATTTGTGTCTTTTGTTAACACGTGGTAAGTACACACATTAGTTTTTTTTTTTAAAGAACTTCTGAAATAGCTAAAACTAAAGACCAGTGTTGTCAGAGTAATATTAATTTATGAAAAAAAGAGGGTAAACTATGAAAGAATGAATATAAAAAAAAAGTAAAAAATGTTACTTATGATAGACATGAATACAAATAGACAAGAGTGGTAGAATTTCATGTTACAGAACAGGGAAGACTGAATTAATGCTGATTTTATGGATGTAGTCTTCAGGAAGCAAATAAAAGTATCCAGAAAAGATGCCTTAAAGCTTGTAATCAGTCTTTTATGTGTGTTGAACAGAAATGTACTTTTCTTCACCAGCCTCATCAAGGACGAGAGTTCTCGGCCCAAGTACAAGCAACTTCTTGAGCATACATTTGTGGTGCATTCCAAGGCTGATCCCATGGATGTAGCTGAATTTGTCTCTGGCATTCTGGACAAAATGGCCAATAATGGGCGAGTGATGTATACCTACGACTCGTACAACTGCTGATGATGGCATAGCACATTATGTTACTAATTGATGGTGGGTATTGCTGAAACATTCCTTCTGATTGCAATTTTGCAATTATATATATATATATATATATATATATATATATATATATATATATATATATATATATATATATATATATATATATATATATATATATATATATATATATATATATATATATGCACACACACACACACACACACACATTAGTGATCTGCTCATACCATTACATACAGGTAGGAGAGAGAAGGAATGTACATGTATGGGGATGTTGATTGCTTCAGGAAGGATAGGTCTGTTGTGGCAATCTTGTATCTGTAAACTGTATTTACATGGGCTTTTTAATTATTTATTTATTTGTTTGTTTGTTTGTTTGTTTGTTTGTTTGTTGTATTTTATTTATTTATTTATTTTTTTAATATTTTTATTTATTTATTTATTTATTTATTTTTATTTATTTATTTTTGTTTATTTTTTATTTATTTATTTTATTTATTTATTTTTATTTTTATTTTTATTTTTTTATTATTATTATTATTTTTTTTTTTTACTTGAGAGGATGTTGGTGTGGGGGTGTATATGTGCTATGCATACACACATATCCTTCAGATTTCCAGAAGTTCATTTTGATGGACCTTTTCAGACATGGACACTTTTTTAAATTCCTAGATGAGGTCTGGAACCATTGTTTGAAGGTAAATAATTATTGGATCAGTGAAGTAACCTGGTGATTTCTGGGCATGGGGGTACTCGCATGAGCAGGAAGATGGTTACTGGATCTGTAAAGCAGCTAGACAATTACTTGAAATTCATGTGCTTGGCAGTAAAAGCTCTGTTGGCCGGGTGGCTTGACAAATTCCACTGATTACAATCACAAATCATACAAATCTGCTACTTAGGTAATTGCACTAATTAAGAATAAGAGTGAAATCCAGTGTTGCCAACAAATAAACAAATTCTTTTGTATTTCCTTGTTTGCAGAATTGCTTATCTGTTATTTTTTAGCATTTTGTGGTCGCAATGTGTAATGTAAATTCTTTTCAAAGTTACGCTCGTGAGACTCCATCTTGGTGAATCTCTTTACCCAGGCCTGGTATATTTAGATCTGACTAGCCTTGCTGGAGCCATGGGGCTTGGGTCCAGTAATCAGGTCCTGCCCAGCCCTACGGTTTACTGCCTGTTTACAGTGTTGTTGTTCATGTTTGAAAATTTGTGCATTTGTATTGCATTATGTTAGTACAGTGTTTATATCAAACCCAAAGGCAGATTCAGGAAGGTTCACATTCATTTCTCTTTGTGTGGTGGATTGGCCTCTGAATTTTGGTGCTTGCCAGACCAAGTAGGGTAGACATCTGGTAATGGGTAGTGATCCTTAGACTTGTGATTTTTGGACAGCTGTTCCTTCCTTTTAGTTTAGGAATCAGGGTATAGTGTGTGTGTGTGTGTGTGTGTGTGTGCATATATATATATATATATATATATATATATATATATATATATATATATATATATATATATATATATATCATTTAATATGGTTTAACAGACTAAGAGAACTATAAAATTAAATATATATTATGCCTGCAATTGGATTCTTGTTGCTCCTGAATTCCATTGCATTAGATTGCTATATGCTCTCTCTCTCTCTCTCTCTCTCTCTCTCTCTCTCTCTCTCTCTCTCTCTCTCTCTCTCTCTCTCCTCTCCTCTCTCTCTCTCTCTCTCTCTCTCTCTCTCTCTCTCTCTCTCTTGTACCCCTTAAAGCATTTTTTATTTGTAGATACAAATTTTTTTATACAAGAGGGGCTCCATCTAAGGCAACAATGGGAAAATAATGCATGCTGAAAGTGCCAGTCCCTAAAGAGGAAAAAAAAACAATCTAAAATTAATTAGAGAAGTGTCTTCAAAGAGTTCAGTCATAGGCTGGAAGAAGTACAGAAGTAAGCAAGGAGTTCCAGAGTGTATCAGTTAAAGGGATGAAAGACTGAGAATACTACTTAACTCTTGCATTAGAGAGATGGGCAGAATAGCAATGAGAGAAAGTAGTCTTGTGGAGTGAGACCGCATGAGGTGGAGAGGCATGCAGTTGGCAAGATCAGAAGAGCAGCTGGCATGAAAATGGAAAGTAGTGATAAAAGATATAAAGAGAAGCAATCTTGTGAAGAGAAAGGCTGAAGACAGTCAGTTAGGGAGGAAATTATGAGTGTGAGTGGAGTCCCAATATATGTGATAAGGGGTTGCACTCATGATACAGATGTAGAACCATCCCTTGAGTGAAGCATACTCTGTCCAAGGGCAGATAAAAACCCTGCATAGAGTTAGTAACATTGGGGTTTGATGAGAAAAGCTGGCAGAGACAGCTTCATGGAACCTGTTTTTGTGATAAGTTTCATGGAACCTGTTTTTGTGATGAAGTTTCAAGTTTAGATTGTCAGTAAAGGACAGACCAAGGATGTTCAGTGTTGAAGTGGGAAATCATTGCATACCAATGAAGAAGAGGTGATAATCATCTGAAAGGTTGTATTGAGTTGATAGATAGAGGAATTGGTTTTTTGAAGCATTGAACAACAGAATTTGCTTTGCCACAATCAGAAGTCCGGTGATCTACGGCTTTCCTGCATGAACTGTTCAGTTTCTG
Organism: Scylla paramamosain; assembly: GCF_035594125.1. Classification (NCBI taxonomy): domain Eukaryota; kingdom Metazoa; phylum Arthropoda; class Malacostraca; order Decapoda; family Portunidae; genus Scylla; species Scylla paramamosain. The sequence continues at coordinate 22,934,757 of NC_087160.1, forward strand.
AAAGGTTGGACATCAAGGAAAAAGATATAAAGTGCAGAGTGGTATCATTAGTGAATGAGTGGATAGAACATCGAGTTTGATTAGAAGATCATTTATGAATAATAGAAAGAGAGTGGGTGACAGGAGAGAACTCTGATGAATGCCACTGTTAGTAGACTTTAGAGAAGAACAGTGACCATCTACCACAGTGGCAGTGTATCAGATAACCATAAAGTAAACTTGGGATGAAGTTACAGAGTGAAGGATAGAAGCTATTGGAGAATATTTTTGTAATTTAAGGCAATAATAAAAGTTTCACCAAACTTAATACAGTAAGGAACACTAGAAGATCACTAGTAGAATGGCCACAATGGAAATTTTATTGGCAATCAGATATAAAGTTATGATCTGATAGATCTTTAAAAATCCTGTTGAGAATAGGTAAGAAAAATCTTAGAAAAACAGGAAATTCAAAACAATGGGTCAGTAGTTTGAAAAGTCAGAGTGGTCACCCTTTTTAGGAACAGGCTGAATAAAGGCAAACATCCAGTTGGAAGGAAAGGTTGATATATGTTGATAGACGGGTGGGAGAGTTTGACCAGTACAGAGGCATAGTAACAGAGAACAATAGGATGGGTCACATCACGTCCATAAATCCTATGAGGATTAAACCCTGTAAGGACTCAGAAAACATTGTTAGGAAGAATATTAATGGAAGGCTTGATAACTCGAGGATGGAGAAGGGAATATGCCCTGAAACATCCAGAGTTTAGTTTTTAACAAAGGTCTGCACAGAGCCCAGCTTTAGTAGCAGATAAGATACCAGTGAAACCATCACATTGAAAAAGAGGAGAGAAAAATGACAACCTAAGGTGATATTAACCCTCACCAGTATTTTTCAAGGAAAATGACAGTTTAGTTAATCACACAATCACACACATACTGTAGAATATTCAACAGTTGAGGCACTACATTCTTATTCCTTAGATTATGTGGCACTTTCAGTTTTGTGATTTATGTTGATTTGTTGGTATCAACTATATTTTGCTTTGAGTTTTGCATTAAAATAAGAGCAGGTTGGCTGTGATACATTTTAGTAATGTATTTCCTTTTTTTGGTTCATAGTGGCAGATTAGTAGTAAGTTTTCTTTTTGTTTTGAATTGCTTTCTCCTAAGCTAAATATTTTCTTTTCTCAGTAGTTTAAGTCCTGGAGTTCCATCTGGACAAAGCTTCACATGCAAGAGTTGGATGATAAGAAGAGCCCAGGCAGAGCAGCATTTATTTGTACAACTCTCAGAATTCACCTCTTACTGAGAAACATATATGCCCTTTTCTCTTGACATTAAAGCAATTTATGCTGGAATGCAAGAGGAAATGATGGCATATAATCATCTGTGATCTTTTCTGCTAGAGAGAAAGTCAAAAAAGAATATATCAAAACATAATAGTTTTATGTAAAAATGGACAAGTAATAACATACAATGTCAGAGTGCAGTCACCTAAGCAAGTGTGGGCACTGTGAAAGGTTCTCCAAGTTCTCTCTGCAGAGCCTTTCAAAGTGACCCTGATTAACTAAACATGTAGTACCCGAGTTGTGCACTGAGGCATGCACACAACCCAGTCAGGAAAGTGGCCATGTAAATGCAGTCCTGATGCACCATCCAAAACAGCTGACCATACAAAGGGAGAGGTGTAACAGGATGTCCCACTAAACATTAGATTGTGAGTTATCAATGAGTGGTGTGCATCTAGTTTTCTCATGGATGGCATTTTGGGATGCAAAGTTTTAGAAATGATAAGGTACCAACATGAGAGAGATCACATCATCATCATCATCATCATCATCATCAGTGTATGTAGATATTGTTCTGATGAAGATGTGCTTCTTGACACATGGAAAAGTTGGAGTGAGTGAAATATAATTGCCTCATGAAATTTATTGTATGATAACACTCAATTTAGCATATAAATATTTAGAAAGATGACTATTTTTAGTGCCATTGTTATATAGTGTGATTATGATTTTAAGATTTAAGAAGATTATTTATTTATTATATAGTGTTGACTTGCAGATCCTTAGGAATACTAGATCATTGTGTGTGAGGGTGAAAGAAGTAAAACCTTGAGAAAGTTGATCTTGTAAAATGAGCATTTGGTTGCTTTGCTTGTGTTCATGGTCAGCTCATGATTAGCATAGGAGTTGACGTCACTTGGCACACATTAACGTGGTTACTGCAGTATATCTTTCATAAACTGAAAATATCAAAATCTGAACTACGCTTTTGGAAAAAAAAAATATAATAATCTTGAGGTGATCCTATTGCATTCTGAAAATTCTCTCTCTCTCTCTCTCTCTCTCTCTCTCTCTCTCTCTCTCTCTCTCTCTCTCTCTCTCTCTCTCTCTCTCTCTCTCTCTCTCTCTCTCTCTCTCTCTCTCTCTCTCTCTCATTTGTACCCCAGCTGCCCCAGTTATAAGAAACTGCAAGCTCTTAAGATGTAGATGTCCCATCTCTGTTGGTATTGTCATAATGTCAATTGTAATGACAAGATGTTGCAGTATTTGGGATATATACTGAGTGAAATACTTGCAAATCTTATAATACATCTTTTCACCAAATATAGGGGTCCACAAGATCAAATTTTTGTTGTTTATACACATTTTTATTTTTAGTACATTTGAATTGTTGGGTAACATATTGGGCAATATAAGTGCCTCTGTTGTTAAGCAATGGTGTGAATGTAATTGTACGGAGGGTTAAAAGGCATTGTAATGTACCCACAGTTATGTTGACAAATCACAGGATTTAAGCATTAGTGACCTTTAATGTAATAAACATCAAATGGAGATACCAGATTGTAATAGAAATTTACAATTATTTTAAATGATTTGCATCCATTAGTTGTGGATTTCCATTTGATCTGGAAGGATTGAAGACCTGCCAGCATGAAGCTCAGCAAAGAAAGCTTTTAAGTAAGCTGCTCTGACTGAAGATGGAACAGGGCTCCATCTTTAAGTATTGTTTTCATATGTTGTTGCCGACATGTCTCATAGAAATAAAACTTTTTATATTTTTTCTCTTTCCTCTTCCTTCTCAAGGGTATAATATTAATGCAGACACTATGTAATAAATGGAATGCCTATTCCAATATTTATAAGGATTAATACACAAGTGGTGCTTGGAAAGGGAGCCTTCAAATAATGTGCCAGATTTCTTTTTTAGATTGTATCCATGTTATTTGATGGTGATGACAAATGAAAGCATTGATGAGATGTCTTTGTGAGGGTTATTGCAAGATCTTGCAAATATACCTTGTTAAAGTCAGTCCTATGGTGGGGTACTGAAATCTTCTGGAGTGCTTCACTATTCATTGTGTACCTGTGAAACACTTACCAAAGCAGAGCTGTTAAGATAACTGCATAAAACTAAGAATATTGGAAGCTTGAAAAATAAGTCTTAATGGTATGCTTTAGGTATATGCATGTACTGAACTAGGAGTAACTGCATATATTGTTTGGCGGGTGATTATTAAATAATGTTAAAATCAACACCATAATTTTCAAAGTGTCAGTTACTATTATTATTGTTATTATTATTGTTATATTATTATTATTATTATTATTATTATTATTATTATTATTATTATTATTTGGTGTAGTTATATATATATATATATATATATATATATATATATATATATATATATATATATATATATATATATATATATATATATATAATTTGAAATAGTTTGCTTGCCAACAGGTAGAATTTTACATAAACATGTATATTCAAATCTATTGTCTTCATGTATTTTCGGACAATGCCTAGAAATATCCATTTTAAACATGAAAATAGTGCTTTAGCATTGTATAAAGAAAAGAGCTGAAATAGAGTACTTTATTAGTTAATATTACTTGGTCGTCATTATAGTCTACCTAGTTTTGCCTGTTTAAATAAATAAACTAGTAGGAATTCAAACTATCAGGTGTTAATGTCAATTTTTGTCTAGTAAGAAGTGGTAGCTGCCCAGAATTTCTTCCCATAAAAATGTCTTTTCTGCACAGTTAGACAACTCAAAGCAGTTTATATTAAAAACCTTAATTTCCTTAAGAGTACCTGTGATTACTGGTTAAATTAAAATGTGTTTATAGTCAAGATAAATAAATTGATGTTTATATTACACTGAAAACTCCTGAGTACCAAGCTGATTAAACTCAGTGTAGATATTTTAGCATTGTGTTTTAGAGACACTTACGTCAATAACAGTGAAAACACATTGTCCTTTGTAGTAATGTACTAGGAAAATGCATTAATGTTGACACAGCTTCACTTTTTTGCACTCATTACAATCCATTAAACTAAGGCATCTCAAGTCTTTGATAAAAGTTGTTGTGCTAATCCATTCTGCATCTCTACATGCAACTTTATTCTCTTCTGCATGCACATCTTTCAAGTCTCATTTGAAAGCTCTCTTTCCCATCTCCACATGTTCTCTCATGTCACATCTCCTGTGCTTGTAGTTTTGCCAGGAGCTTATTGTGCAAGGGTCCAAAGGCTTCTGCCTCCCTATCTTTATCCATAAATATACAGTAGGGTTTCAGTATTTGTATCATCATGGTTTTGAAATCCATAGTCTTATCAGTTACAAAGAACCAAGAAATCTTGATTCTCTCTCTCTCTCTCTCTCTCTCTCTCTCTCTCTCTCTCTCTCTCTCTCTCTCTCTCTCTCTCTCTCTCTCTCTCTCTCTCTCTCTCTCTCTCTCTCTCCTCTCTCTCTCTCTCTCTCTCTCTCTCTCTCTCTCTCCTCCTCCTCCTCCTCCTCCTCCTCCTCCTCCTCCTCCTCCCCTCAAAAGAAGAGAAAAATCTGGTTTCAAAGTGAAAAGCTGATCTTCCACATTCCATTAACAATTCTGATTATTGTCAAAATTCTGAAAATGTTGAGCAAACCCTGAGTGAAGCATGAGTTGGAAGGGCCCAGGAGCATAGCTAGGAGGTAGTATCATTGCCATATCTCCATAAGCCACTAGTGTCAATTAGAAAAGTCCTTAAAAGTTTAGCATTTACAGTATATTTATCCATGATGTTATCATTGTTGTTGTATGAGATTTAGTATCTGTTCAATAGTGTTGCCATCTGTAGTGACACTAGTACCAGAGACTTTTGGTTGACATTTGCATTCATATGGGCTTAAAGGCCCACTGGATAGCCAATAAAACAACCAAGGGGTAGCAGTAACACAAAACCAAGTGCTGTAATCTGATAATAGCGACATTTAAAAATGTGTGCGTATCCTTCACAATACTGTTTAATGGTCCCTGCCCTCTTAGTGGCTGATGGACAAGTGTTTTTGGTATGTGATATATAAACCTAATGAAGTTTTCATTGTTTAATGTGCACACAAGTCTGTGTCATGTCAGTTAGTTATGAATTCATAAAGCAGCTGCCAAATAGTAATTTCTTGAATTTTACTTGAACTCATACATAGTCTCAACAGGTAGACCAAGAAAGACAGTGGACAAAATGCTCAGGAGAGACTTGGAAGAAAAAAACAAGTAACACATTACCATGCACTTAAGCAGGCTGTTGTTGGATATCACTGACCATTGTAAACATAAAATTTGGATTCAAGATGATAGTTTCATCATTATGTTGATTATTGATAACTGCTGTCTTTCATGTCCAATATTTCCATTTATTTTCATAAGGACCTTGCTATTTGTTGTCGTGAAATAATTTTTCAGATGCATTAGTTCAATATCATCAGTATTTTGTACTACCAAGACTGTTGATCTCATTCTCACACATGCAGTATTTTTACCAGTATTTGATTATTGTCCATGAATATTGATTGTGTGACAGTTACTTAAGGTAAACATACTGACAGCTGGGTCCTTGTAGACATTGTTCAGAATACAGATGTTTAACATTAAAATATGGAAGGTTTCAATTTATGTCACTCTCAAAATCTCTAATCATAAGATATGAGAAAGATCCTCACTGTATTGCTTGGTATGTGAATACTCTGCTGTACAACCACTCAGCTAGGTGTCACTTCATTTGATCAGTAATAAGTAACAATGGATGATGCCCACTGACTACCTCCTTGTTTTGAGTCATGAAAGAAGGGGTTTGATTCCCCCCCATCATGAACATACTAGTTGCATCATTTATTAACTTCAGATGACTTATATTCTGTAGTTACCACTTTGATCTCTGCAAAAACATATTGCTCTTCCTCAGTCTACCCTAGGCATCTTGGGAGATGCTTTGTTACCTGCATTTTTTTTTTCTTTTTTTTTTATCCATGCCTTACATACAGTGGAGTAGATATGAAGGTTTTGCAGAATTATATATATATATATATATATATATATATATATATATATATATATATATATATATATATATATATATATATATATATGATGCAAGATTCTTGTTGCAATATAAAAGATCTGCTACTCAGGAGTTTCATTGTGTAGCTTTTAACACATTTTGGCAAGCACATAATTGTTATTTACAAGCCACAGCTTATATTTGAAATGCTTCACTTGATATATAGAAACAGTTTTTTATACAAATTGTTAGTTGAGGATTATAAATTGTGTGTAAATATCTTTTAAGAAGTAATCAGGATTTGACTGTAAAATAACCTTTGCCCATGCACCTGTATCCAAGATTATTTTTAACTAACTTTTATCTCCTTACTTTGTGCAGTGCATCATGTTGGACAGCCTTCCTTATGTTTATGCACTTGTAAACCAAACTGTAATTATCTTGAGAATGTCATTAAGAAAAGATATTTTATCGAAGTTTTTAAAAGAAATTATTCTGGAGTTTAAACTTTTTCATAGATAAAAGTACAAACCTTAAAGTGTGTGTGCAACCATCAGCAATCTGATCTAGGGACAAAATATTACACTTAAGATTTGTGAAGGATGAAAACTGTCTGATAATGACATTGCATATTGTTCACAGGGTGGAAAAAAAAAAAAGAAGCTCAATAAGTGTAATATAATCTTAAGCATACAGTGCAGGTACTGGACCATTTATTTGACAAGCTTGAGACTGGAATTGGCACAGATGTCTTCATTTTCTATTTTTCTGGGTTGAAATGATATTAGATAAATATAAATAATGAAAACTAGTGAGCAAACTTGTATTTATCAGAGATAGATTAGTATATTTGTGGAGCTGAGTCTGGTTAATCTTCATTAATTCACTGGTCCAAGTGGGAAAAATTATCACATAATTGTAGAGAGACATCAGTGTGATATGTACATCTTGAAAATTCAAACTGCAAACAACCAACACTTGCCAGATTAGAAAGTAGTTGATTTTCTCAAACTCCAAAAAAATGGTCTGGTATTTATGCACATCACACTTTCTTTTGGTCTTGTATTTGTTGTTGTGATGTATTCTGTTCTACACAAATTATTCTTAAATTTTCTTTAAAAAAAGATAAAGAATGCAGATAGGAAGGAGGCTGTTAAATCAAGCCTTAGTATTTTTTAAGATATTTTTTTCCATAAAAATAGAAATATATAGAATACATTCTTGGTCATTAAAAAGATAGTTTTAAATGGCTGTGCTTGGAGCTTTTGAAACTTAATTTGGAATACATACTTTTATCAAGATAAATTTCTAACTGCATTAGTAAAGTGTGGTTTTCTGATCAGCAGAAGCATCAGTTCTTGGTTATATTGATAGCAAATGTTATATTTTATTCTGATTTACTTATGTATCAGGAAATAATATATTGCCGTGGTTAGTTTGAATTTCAGTGATCACTGAATCCACGATCATGTACATTATACCATGCACTGAATTTTTTTATTATTATTATTATAATTTCTTATTACTTTGTATAAGGATATTAAGTATTTCTTACAAAATCTCCAGAGAATCATGAAATTGCATTGTTATAGAACAATAAGACTATTTAAATCTTTATATTGTTTTTTTGTTTTATTGAATGATAGTAAGTGGGGATAAATTCTGAAGTAAAATGCAGTACAGGTAAATGTAATATTCACATATAAAACGTATAAACATTATTTAACAATTTAATTATATGTGCTTAATTCATAGTATCCATTGTAATTTTGTTTTTTGTTTTGTTTATAATTTTTTTTTACTTTTAAGAAATTACATAATTTTTTTTACTTTAAGAAATTACCAACATGCTATTTTTACTGATGGGAGTATGATACTAATGTCATTCATTGTTGTTTGAACATATTGCTCACAATTGCCAATTGGTATCATGACTGTCAGGATGCAGCTGTACTGCAACCCATGGCCATGGCAAAAAATCTTCATGGACTACATATTCCTAAACTGAGCTTGTTTGACATAATCAGAGTAGCCATATTTTGCCACTGTCCGTCCTACCTGCCTTCTAGTTAATACAATTTTGCTGACCTCTTAACTTGATTACGAAATTTATCCATTCTTTCCAAAGAGGAATTTTCCTTAATGCTGAATCAGGTTCCTTTTCATAAGGCTACTCATTTGTACAGTGGCCTTTGCAGCATGTCAGTTTTCAAATAAATACTAGGGCTCATCACTTCAGGTTACCAAGGCAAATAACTGTTTTATCTTGTTAGTGTGGTTTGCTCTCATATTGTTTTAGATGAAAATTTGATTGCTTCAATTTTACCACATTTATATTTGTGATTTTGTACAGTGTGGCCATTATCACTGATCAGTAATTTTACTCGAAAAGGAGAAAGGTGGTGATTTGAACCGAGGCTATAAGTGTGAGGTGTTGGTGTGTGATGATTTACTGTAACCACCTGCTTTCACTTTAGTGACATAATACCACATGTTCACCATCAGATAATATCAAATTATTATAGAATCATCAGATTCTATAATTTTAGAAGTGTTATTTAAGGAGAAAAAAAAAAAAAAAAAAAAAAAAGGAAAAAGGTGATCTCAACTTACCTCACTTGGTAGTATGTCAAACACATGAACACCAAACCTTATAAGGGAAAATAAGAATGCTAAATTAGGTTGTGATATTTGGTAAGATGCAAGAATCAATTCATATGATCAAGCCAACTGTGTGATTTGTCATTTGTTTTGGTAACCACTATTATTTTCCCCCAATGCAAGCTGACTTTTATGACAGGTATATAATTATTGTCTCATATTTTACTTATGTATAGAATTAATGCTTCAAGACAATGGAAGTGCTGGGATAATATTAGTATATTGGTGATAAACCAAGAAAAAATAATCTCCATTTATTGTCACAACTATGAAATGGTTGATTATGGCTTAAGTTGCTGCCAACAATATTTTGTCAGTATTATGGATTCTTAATATTATCTATCTTTATGTCAAACTCTGTGTATATATTTGCATAACAACCTAAGTCTTGATGTTCTTGTTCCAGTTGAAACCAATAATGTGTTGCAGTGTGCAACATTCTTTTTGCAAAATCTTTCAATGCAAGATTTTTCTTGCCATTTCTCAGGAGTAAGGAAATTATAAACCCTACAGCTTTGGACTTCATAAAAGACACTTAAGGAGAGGATTACAAATAAAGAATATTTTGCATCTTGGAAGGCAAGTTGCATTTCACTCATAGTAAACCTTTATTAAATTTGTTGACACTACAACCTTGTCACAGCTTTGCTATGAAAATCTTCAAATGAAACTGAAGATCTTGATGCAATGAAAGCTAAGATCTTAAAAGTACATCTGCTAGTCAGTGCTACTCTCCATATTTTCAGTCATTACACAGATAAAAAAATAAAATAAAAAAAAAGATGGGCATTGGTTAGTTTTTCCATAAAGAGAACATCAATAACTTTCATAATATAGATGAATTTAATTGATGTCGCTGCTCTTTGATGGTATGGGCTGGTGAGACCATCAATCAAATGGTTGAAATATTCACATTGATGCTGACCTGTGCAATACATATAGTCTCTCTCTCTCTCTCTCTCTCTCTCTCTCTCTCTCTCTCTCTCTCTCTCTCTCTCTCTCTCTCTCTCTCTCTCTCTCTCTCTCTCAAATTTACTTATCCTAGTATTTTCTTTTTAATATTTTTCCTTTTAGCTTTAATCTTGTATTTTTACATTTGTAATTATGTAGCTGTTATAAAATTATATAAAACACTTGAGTGAGGACAATTTTTTGTCTAGAATATTATCCTTATATTTCAAAATACTGTTATTTTAGCAATACTATATAATAAATACTGTATGTACAAATTTAGGGGGAATAAATTTTAAATTACTTTCAAAGTGTATTGTTATCAGTATGGTCTACCACGCACTCACTTAGAATGGTATTTATTAATGGTAGGTAATATTGCAAAAAAAAAAAAAAAAAGCATTGCCAATTCTGGATGTAAAAGGCAAATTCAGGACTTGTTTTTGAGTGCAGCCAAAATATTTACTTTTTTGTCTTTAATTTTGTTTATTATTATTATTATTATTATTATTATTATTATTATTATTATTATTATTTATTTATTTATTTATTTATTTATTTATTATCTATTTATTTGTTTATTTATTTCTACACTGATAGAATAAAAATCCGACACACTTTAATCATGAAATACACTGAAGTGCTGATCTTAAACTTGTGCATGTAGGCACCAAGCCGCACCTGACAGCATGCATGCGAGACAGGCAGCAAGACACTGTCATGTAAATGACTGGCGCCAGAAAGTGATGTAATCTCATCTGTAAAGTATGTCAATTTACTGTACGATGTCTCTCTCTCTCTCTCTCTCTCTCTCTCTCTCTCTCTCTCTCTCTCTCTCTCTCTTATATTGTGTGTGTGTGTGTGTGTATATATATATATATATATATATATATATATATATATATATATATATATATATATATATATATATATATATATATATATATATATATATATATATATATGAAAATCTCTTGAAACATTTAAGTCGAAGGTAAGGGTAAACAGAATCATGTAGGGAATCAATGACTGGGAATACTGGGTTAACTCTTGCATTAGAGAGGTGGATAAAATAAGGGTGAGAGAAAGCAGAAAGGTTCGTGAAGCAATCAAGGTCACATGAAGAGGAGAGGCATGCAATTAGCATAACCTGAAGAGCAGTTAAAATATTGATACATGATAGCATTAGCAAGAGATGCACCCTTGCGTCAAAGACAGAATGCCTAAAGACAATCAGTAAGAAAGGAGTTGATTGAATGAAATGCTTTTTAATCACACAATGTTCGAGAATGCAGTGTAGATGGAATCCCTCTCCCCCATGTTTGTGAAGCATACTGCATATATAATATATATATATATATATATATATATATATATATATATATATATATATATATATATATATATATATATATATATATATATATATATATATATATATATATATATATATATATATATATATACGAGTATATATATATATATATGCAGTATGCTTCACAAACATGGGGGAGAGGGATTCCATCTACACTGCATTCTCGAACATTGTGTGATTAAAAAGCATTTCATTCAATCAACTCCTTTCTTACTGATATATATATATATATATATATATATATATATATATATATATATATATATATATATATATATATATATATATATATATATATATATATATAAGCTGGAAAGATTAGAAAAACAGGCGTTAAGGACTCAGAGCGCTTACCTTCATTGAGGCTGTTTCAGCAAGTGATGAAATGTGAAGTTTTCAGTTTAGGTTATCAATGAAGTACAAAACAAGGATGTTTGGTGTAGAAGAGGACAGTTGTGTCGAGTTGATGGAGGAAATGGGTATTTGAGGCAGTAAACAACACAGAAATTGGGAGGCTAAGTAACGAGGGAAGTGTCAACTCTTGTCCTAAAGAGCCTTACGTTGGCCAGTGATGCTCGAACGAGGATACGATGGCGAACGGCAGGGAAGGCCATATTCAGCTCGCATGATGTTGATGCGCGTTCGCCTCGGAGCATCTAAGATGGCACGCATCACGTCTTTTTGGGGACCTTAAGCGATTTTGTGAATGTGTGTGAATTCAGGAGATAATGGAGCGCTGTAGTCAATTACGCAGCTTACTACAGAAATGTAAAAGCATCACTTGACCTGGACTGACGTACCAATACTTCTTTGATATATATATATATATATATATATATATATATATATATATATATATATATATATATATATATATATATATATATATATATATATATATATATATATATATATATATATATATATATATATATATTAAGGGCACTGTTGCCCTTGGCCAGTGTCATTTCTACATAAAAAAAAAATAATAATAATAATAATAATAAATACCTTAATTCGACCAGTGATCCTTCCATATAATTCACGTGTAGCTTGAAAGGGAAGGGGGAGGGGTGGACTATCCAGACACCGAGGTACTGATACTTGTTGGTGCGATGGAGTGGTCGTGTAAAGAGGAGATCGAAGGTCAGGATTAATCTTGGCCCACCTCACAGTCCTCTATAACTAGACCTCTGAAGGCCTCCCTCAGGGACGTTCCCTACGTTGGCACTCCAGGATTCAGCGTCGGGGACAGAGGGTCACTAATGGACGAAGACCGGTATTCCGGAGTTAAGCAAGAGATTCCAATAAGACAGCTTTGAGCTATTATTTTTTTGTCATGTCAGCAAGCCTTGTAGCTTTCTGTGGACATTACTTCCCTATGTACTTTGAAGCAGTTCTTACTGTCGTTTATCCATATCCCAAGATACATTAGTTTGTACGGTACACATATATTTTATTTATTTTGGCTTTTTCCTCATATAAAAATAAAAAAAAATGTTTTCTGTTTATTGATTTCAAATTCTTTACTGATCATCTCCAACTGATGCATAATTATGTGTTTCCTCACAATTTGCCAACAACATTCCACCATACGCAAAGAACAGTGATGCAGTCTTAAAAATGCCTTATCTTTAAAAAACATTGTTTATTTTTTTCTCTTTTACTATGTTGTAAAGCAGTTTGAAGTTTTCCACAAGAGGCAGTTTCACCAGGCGGGAACCGTGTCACTGGATAGCATCATGAGTCATGCCACTGTAGTGTCAATATATATACATATATATATATATATATATATATATATATATATATATATATATATATATATATATATATATATATATATATATATATATATATATATATATACGGGAAAGGCAGCTTGTCTTTGGTTCTTGCAGGAAGAGACAAAGACAACACTAGATTCACCCGTTTCTACATGACAGAATTATCTATGGAATGTTTACAACATTGTACCCCAAGTTGAGAGACCATGAAGACAGATTCTTTAGTTACTACAGGATGTCGATGAAATCGCTCGACGATCTGTTAGAACAAATTCTATTGGCTAGGATCACCGACCAAGCTAGCCAAGCTAGCCACGCAACGTGGCCTTCAAACCAAATGTGTACGCTCCTATTCAAATACATGTAAAATCGACCCACGCGTTTTTCTGCGCGGTTGGAAGATATACTTCGACCCGCACGGGAATCACGGCGAGAGGAAAAAACAGCGTGGTTGCGTGTGAACGCCTTAATTGACTTACATGGGGATTGCACCAGTGACCACTGCTGTTTGAACCGCGCTGATGAAAGAGCCTAAAATGAATAAGTCACAAATTTATAAAAGTGTGGTAGATATTGTGCATCCCTGTCTTATTCCATTTCTACCTCCTCTTCTTTTCCTATCCCTATTTTCGTCTTATCCTTTGTATATACTTCTGCAATTATATTTATTAGTTTTGGGTGCACCATATTTCTCTTCAGGACTTCTAACAATTTTCCCCATTTAATATCATTATTAACCTTTGCAAAATTTACTGGAATAACTATTAATTGATGTTTTAATCTATAGATTTATTCTATGCAGTATTTCAATATAAATACATTGTTTACCTTGGAAAATTTACCTTGAGAATGTCATGGCTGACACTGCTGCTAAGATGGTCTTGTGGGATGTAAACATAACAGCTTCCTCTCCCTCTCTCCAGACTCAACACAAGACGCCTTATCTCTCGCGTGAGCCAATCCTTTTGGAACAACACACTCACCGACGCCTTGTGCATCCTGTGCATCACTTCTATGGGTCAGAACTGCAGAGACTCCTCCCAACAGGTCGTAGCCAGGGGTGAGGAAACAGTCCCACGTGCTGGATGTAGCTGTCACCGGCGTCCGCTTGGAGTAGTACCACACAACATTCACTGCTTATCTGCATCTCCCGCGTCTGACCCCCGACCCGTTTCCATTCACACCGTGCTTTGCTACGCAGCCAGCTTCTAGCCCCGGGGGCCGCCAGTTTTGACCTGCCCACACTGCTGGCGGCGGCAGGCGTTCATCTCTCACAACAGTCTGCGGTGATCTGCCTCACCTATATTCTCCTTAAGAAGACGGGGTGGCCTCCATGCCAGTGATCTCATCATAGCGCGTCACCAGGGCTCATAGCTCACAATCTCTTGGCTCTGAAGAAAGATTTCTCAGCGAACGTTCTTCTCACAGCACTGCCACTCCCACCGGACTGCTCTCCTCCACAGACTGACATCACTCCACATCCATGGGATTAAGGTGATTTCCAAGATCCCGGTCTTGCTTTCAAGACACTCAAGCGCACCAGGATTTTCCTCCAGAAGACAGGGCAACTGTCTTCTGGACAACCAGAATCTAACCACATAGCCTGCCTACTGCCAGCACCTGCATGGCCACATCAAATTCCTAACAAGAACAAAAGCAAGACAGAAAGGCAGTAGATTTGAATCCAGTGGAAGTATAGCAGATAGAGGGAGTAAGGATATGTAAACTGTAGTATCTCATCCTAAGAAGAAAAAGGAGAGGAGGAGCATGGAGCACCATGAGTGGAGGAGAGTGCTGTGGAAGAAGCAGCCATTCCCAGACAACTATGTGGGTGATTCCTTCCTCAGGGTTAGCAAGAAACGTAAGCATTCTGTCATCTCCACCTTGTTTACCTATTTTCTTTCTCCCTTCTCTTGTACATGCCTGCTTTCCTTTCTTATTTACTGTTCCATGTTTTTATGCTGAAACTTTGATAGAATCTTGTATAACATTAAATTGACATTAGCATTTTCATTTGAGGAGTATGTAAGATTAGGTTCAGATTAATTCAGTTCCTCAATTTCACTGCTGATCCCTTAACTATGTAGATCATGATTTTAAAACATATTTTTTTGCACACAAATAGTCACTATTTTGATATTAATAGCCTAAGATTATTGCCATAAAAAAAAATTATTTCACATTTTTTTGCATGATTATATCTTTGTTACATGTTAGATGTAATAATAATGATAATAAACGGTTTATTCTTTAGGCAGTTAACAAACAGAAAATGTACAGAGGGGGGTGGGGAAATACTTAACATTTATCCTAAAGCTAAGTCTAATCTAGAAGGGAAATACTATTGATTGATGGCTTGCACCATGGTGTGTGTGTGTGTGTGTGTGTGTGTGTGTGTGTGTGTGTGTGTGTGTGTGTGTGTGTGTGTGTGTGTGTGTGTGTGTGTATACTGTAGGAGCAAAGTTGCAGTATGTGTATAATGTATTTTTCACCCCAGTTTTCCTCTTTCCTACAGGAAAGGAATTATCTTTGTGTGAGGCATGTCATGGGGCATTGTCTGTCACCCATGAAATATGCAGGTAAGTTAATTACTTGATGGAATTATTATTCATGAGAAACTGGCCTTAGGCAGCAAAAAGTTATGTTATGTTTAAAAAAAAAAGGCCCTCTGTAGGTGCTAGTCCCTATATAATACAGTAAAAAGAAGAAAAAAAAAGAACATCCAAAATTTGAGAAGTGATAAGAGCAGTAATAATAATAGTAGCAACAGTAGACTGGTTAAAGCAGCATTTCTCAGCCAGGGTTTCCCAGAACCCTAGGGTTCACCAAAAGGTTCCTAGGGGCTCCACGAGAAAGAGTGAGATAAGCTAATGCACTTTTGAGTTTGTATTTAATTTCATATTCACAATATTACTGTAAATGCACAGCATATTATTGGTTATTGTAATATTGTAATATAGACATCATCCTATTCAACCTATTATGTTATTAGAAAATTTAACAACTTTTGGGGATATATTTAGTAATGTCTGTACAGCACCTTCACTAGTCAGTGCCCGCTCAGCAGATGGGACCTGTTCATAACTGATTTGTGTATCAAGTGACTCAGTACAGGACACATGCATGGTCATGGTCTGCATCAGTTGTCTCTGTGCTTCCTGGTGTGCAGGTACAGTCCCTCATTCATCCACAATATTCAATAAATTTCTTTTAGCATTAGCAATAAATTAATTTTTTCCTTAAACCAGTTATTAATATATATATATATATATATATATATATATATATATATATATATATATATATATATATATATATATATATATATATATATATATATATATATATATATATATATATATATATATATATATATATATATATTATTTACCACATGAACTACGATGAAAAAATGAGAAAGATATAGTATAGAATTTCTTTTGTGCAGGGGTCTCTTGAAACATTTAATTTATTTCAAGGGTTATGCAAGGATAAAAAGGTTGAGAAACACTGGATTAGAGGACTGTTTTGAATCTGATCATGATAATAAAAGCTACCTAATAATTGTGATCATCAGTTAATCAGAATTACCATGTAGTACTATAGCAAGGTGAAAAAAAATTAAAACATGTAGTGTTTGAAGATAGTGCATATGGACAGTTCTACTATTAAACATGTACCATAGCTAACCTACCTTACTATCATGCCTAGAGTGAGAAACTGTACGGCAATGATGATAATGAAAGATGAACTTGTTTCATTCCAGCTGTTTGGGTCTGGTGGTAATTTTCTTTGGAATATCAGAAAGTCATCTTAACTCTGCTTGTGTCCTGACCTTGACAGCAACAATGGGAGTGGGGGGCTACATTATCACCAGGACTAAGCTTATTACCTCAGGTGACCCTCATACTAAGCCTGTCTATGTGCTAGACTTGTCCTTAGTCATTTTGTATTGATATATTCTCAATTACTTTTCTCTTAGATTTCTGGTAGTGTATACTCATCTAACCAATGTATTCATTCAGCAGTCATTTACACTCTTAGTATCCCACAACATGCATGTTCTTAAAGTACTTCACCCTAAAACATGCACACTCACATGGACTCCTCTTACCTGGTGTTCATCAGTGCGAGATGACGTGAAGGTAGCGTGCTTCTACATGGTGCTGATTGCCTGTGCCTCACCCATAATCAAGAGTCTGACAGGGAGTGTTGCCACAGACTCCATCAACGCCTCTACCACCTTCCTCCTGCTCCTCCGTCTGGCTGTGCACGACTATGGAACAGAAGTGGCAATGTAAGAACACCAACTCCTATGGTCTGTCTCATGATGATTGCCTAGTGTCTCAGGAACACTTGCTTGTCACTTGATAAAGTGTTTAGTTCATTCAGTTCTCATGTGGAAGTGTTTGCTCATATTTGGAATTTCATGTTTTGTTTGCTTTTTATTGTTGACTTTTTATGTAGTGTTCAACTTTTGAAATTATTTATGTTATATTACATGGAACCTGATTTATTTTTTGTGCATTATTTGTGTTGTGTTATGAAGTAGATATTTACCCACCCGTGGGCCTAATAGTTTGAATGATATGTGTGTAAGCTTGTGGTGTTTTGTCTGGGCCACCCAATGTGGGATTTTCAGCTTGGTATTTTTTTTTTTTTTTATTTTTATTTTTTTTTTTTTATAATGTAGGAGGGACACTGGCTAAGGGCAACAAAAATACAATAAAAAAAATGCCCACTGAAATGGCAGTCCCATAAAAGGGTCCAAAGCGGTAGCCAAAAATTGAAGGATAAGTGTCTTGAAACCTCCCTCATGAAGGAATTCAAGTCATAGGAAGGTGGAAATACAGAAGCAGGCAGGGAGTTCCAGAGTTTACCAGAGAAAGGGATGAATGATTGAGAATATTAGTTAACTCTTGCATTAGAGAGGTGGACAGAATAGGTGTGAGAGAAAGAAGAAAGTCTTGTTCAGTGAGGCCATGGGAGGAGGGGAGCCATGCAGTTGGCAAGATCAGAAGAGCTGTTAGCATGAAAATAGCAGTAGAAGACAGCTAAAGATGCAACATTGCGGCGATGAGAGAGAGGCTGAAGACAGTCAGTTAGAGGAGAGGAGTTGATGAGATGAAAAGCTTTTGATTCCACCCTGTTTAGAAGAGCAGTATGAGTGGAACTCCCCCAGACATGTGAAGCATACTCCATACATTGACAGATAAGGTCCTTGTACAGAGTTAGCAGCGGGGGGGGGGTGAGAAAAATTGGCGGAGACGTCTCAGAACGCCTAACTTCATAGAAGCTGTTTTGGCTAGAGATGAGATGTGAAGTTTCCAGTTCAGATTATAAGTAAAGGAAAGGCTGAGGATGTTCATTGTAGAAGAGGGGGTCAGTTGAGTGTCACTAAAGAAGAGGGGTTAGTTGTCTGGAAGGTTGTGTCGAGTTGATAGATGGAGGAATTGGGTTTTTGAGGCATTGAACAATACCAAGTTTGCTCTGCCCCAATCAGAAATTTTAGAAAGATCAGAAGTCAAGCGTTCTGTGGCTTCCCTGTGTGAAATGTTTACCTCCTGAAGGGTTGGACATCTATGAAATGACGTGGAAAAGTGCAGGGTGGTATCATCAGTGCAGGAGTGGATAGGACAAGAAGTTTGGTTTAGAAGATCATTAATGAATAATAAGAAGAGAGTGGGTGACAGGACAGAACCCTGAGGAACACCACTGTTAATAGATTTAGGAGAAGAACAGTGACTGTCTACCACAGCAGCAATAGAACAGTCAGAAAGGAAACTTGAGATGAAGTTACAGAGAGAAGGATAGAAGCCATAGGAGGGTAGTTTAGAAATCAAAGCTTTGTGCCAGACTCTATCAAAAACTTTTGATATGTCCAAGGCATATGTAGTAGTTTGGAAATCAAAGCTTTGTGCTAGACTCTATCAAAAACTTTTGATATGTCCAAGGCATATGTAGATAGGTAGAATTGGTCCAGGAAAAAAAGATTTGCAATTTAATTTATATTAACATATGAATACCATGTGATGGGATATAATGTATTGTTTTTATTTATATTTTATCCCAGGGAAATAACAATACATAACCAGTCTTCCTGTTCATGCACCTGTCAACAATTTTGAATCAACATTGCATTTAGGCACACTTACACTTCATATTAGGTACAGTATCACCCATCACCAAATCACTTTATTCTCAACCTGCAGAGTGAATCCAACTGTGTCTCACAATGTGGGTCTCTTTGCTTCGGTGTGTTTGGCATCCAGGTTGGAGAGTGACCTGGATGTCTTCACTCTGATGACTGTGGCGGTGACTTTCTTCACCCTCTTCCCCAGCTTCAGGAGATACTTTCAGGTGTGTTACAACTCAAAGATAAATTCAGGGGTTCCCTGGATGAAGTTTGTAATTGTAACGTTTTTTTCTCTCTCTGTCTGTCTCTGTCTCTCTCTGTCTGTCTCTGTCTCTCTCTCTCTGTCTGTCTGTCTGTCTGTCTGTCTGTCTGTCTGTCTGTCTGTCTGTCTGTCTGTCTCTGTCTGTCTGTCTGTCTGTCTCTCTCTCTCTCTCTCTCTCTCTCTCTCTCTCTCTCTCTCTCTCTCTCTCTCTCTCTCTCTCTCTCTCTCTCTCTCTCTCTCTCTCTCTCTCTCTCTCTCTCTCTCTCTCTCTCTCTCTGTCTGTCTGTCTGTCTGTCTGTCTGTCTGTCTGTCTCTCTCTGTCTGTCTGTCTGTCTGTCTGTCTGTCTGTCTGTCTGTCTCTCTCTGTCTGTCTGTCTCTCTCTGTCTGTCTGTCTGTCTGTCTGTCTGTCTGTCTGTCTGTCTGTCTGTCTGTCTGTCTGTCTGTCTGTCTCTCTCTCTCTCTCTCTCTCTCTCTCTCTCTCTCTCTCTCTCTCTCTCTCTCTCTCTCTCTCTCTCTCTCTCTCTCTCTCTCTCTCTCTCTCTCTCTCTCTCTCTCTCTCTCTCTCTCTCTCTCTCTCTCTCTCTCTCTCTCTCTCGTTTTGGGCAACAAAAAGAAAGTAAAAAAAAAAAAAAACACTGAGATGCCAGTCCCTAAAGAGAGCAGCCAGATTCCTTCTATAAGTTAGTATAAATAAAAGTATATAATTACAGGTCATAGGGTAATGGAATGGTTTAATATATATATATATATATATATATATATATATATATATATATATATATATATATATATATATATATATATATATATATATATATATATATATAATATATATATATATATGGAGCAGAGCAAGTGAGGGGCATGTTAAAGAATATAGCAGGAAGGGGCTGTGCACTCTCACCACTATCTTTATTTCATAGAATGGAATGGAATAGATTAGACACTTTATTTTCCAGTTCTTCATAGTAAGAATGATAATGATAAAGTAGTACATTGTCCTTTTCCAATGCTGCTTCATTGTGCTTCTGTCAATGTGAAAATTAATGAGTTTAGAAACAAGTATTATTTTCTTGACAGAACCAGCTGGGCTACAGGTGGTCCATGGTCGTGACATTGGTGGTGGCAGTGATTACAGTGTCAGGAGTACTGCTGTATGCTCCCCATCTCCTGCTGCTCTTCCTCATAGCTCTGTTTGTCTGCAACTTCCTTATTCCATTGTTGTATGTCTCCCTCCAGGGATATAAACAGTAAGTCAAAGCTTCTGCCTTAACAGTAGTCATAGTCAGTATTCAATGAACTTTCTGCATTGATTTGCACTGAGAAAGCATTTTATCTCAATCTTAAATCCTCCATTCTGATACATATTTAGATCACAGGAGTGAGAATTGAGGAGGAACACTAAATTTTGCAGAAGTTAGTGCAGTAGACTACTCAGTTTGTGACAATGACTATGACAGTATTAAACTATTAAATTGCTTAGTTCCTATGTGAATACCAAGCCAAGTGGAATAATTATTGTTACTACCAACACAAGTAACTTAAACAACCAATGCTGCAATACAAATAAGACTAGGGAAATGTTTCATCATAACTTGTTGAAACAGAACATTACATTTAAATCATTAAGACATGTTAATACTCATGCTATATATTTAATTTTCAGAAATATATATGGACCGTGGGATGAAGCACAGATTGAAGGCAGATAAAAAATCTTAAGTACATTATAAGGTATACCAATTGATTTTTGAAATACAAAATAATAAATTAATACAGTACAGCTCATCATACAAGATGCCTTTGAGTTACATTCCTATGTTAAAGATTGGGATGTTACATCACATATGTTTTGGGTAGAGGTAAAGCTTCTTCCAAACAGCACAGTAAGGTGAGAATCATTCTAGCCCATCACATTAGCTTGTATCCAAACATAGACAAATACAACCATTACAAAGCTAAAATTGCTACAGCCTTTATGCACCAGTTCACTAATGTTTTAATCTTTGTTCATGGAGAACCAATATTAAGAAAAATCTTTCTCTGTTGGATGTGACTTGCACTTCAGTCTGTAAATATGAAAAACGGTTATCAATGAAAATATTTTCCATTTGTTTTGTTGTGTTTTGCATGGGCACTGTAGTGATGGCTGTGCCTCTAAAGGCATGTCATTTGTTCAACTCATGAATGCCAATAGTAAACCTTGGATTTGTTGGATCTTTTTATTTATTTATTTATATATATATATATATATATATATATATATATATATATATATATATATATATATATATATATATATATATATATATATATATATATATATATATATATATATATATATATATATATATCATGTGGCCTATGGTTTAGTGCAGTACTGTGATAGTGATAATTCTAAAGCAATTCGACTTCGTAACATTCCTGATATTGTGAAGAAAGTGTCTCATTAATATATATATATATATATATATATATATATATATATATATATATATATATATATATATATATATATATATATATATATATATATATATATATGCCTCTGCTAGTTGGGGACCTGAGGAGGTATGAGCTGATTTTCCATGGAATGATTACTGCTTCCGTGTCAGAGACTCGTCTCTGTGTGATGAGTGCATTCTGAGTTAAGGCATGATATGAATGAAAGAGCGGAGAAGGCAGAAAGGGAATAGATGATGGTACTAATGGGACTGTGAAGAGAGACGAATGAAAGGATAATTCAGGCAGTGAAGGAGTTTCTGGAGAGAATATGGCGTGCCAGATGTAGGGACAATTAGTTTTTTTTTTTTTTTTTTTTTTTTTTATCTGCCCTTCAAAGGCCTGCCTCAGGAGTGATCCCGAGCCACCTGTAGTATTAAGATCAAGGTTGCCCTTCTACGCATGCGCATCATCGCGTTAGCAGTTAATTTAGCCAAATGTATCAGGAATGTAGGAGTTAGTGGTGTGATAGATGCTGTATGATTCAGCATGCCGTTTTCTGTTTGTTGTTCTTTTTTTTCTGTACAGAAGTGCTGATACAAAGGCATTGGGAGGAATACTGAGGCTCTTGTAAGATCAAGATCAAGAGCATCATAACATACAGCATGCGAGTCTCTTGAGCTCTAAGGTTTAATTTCGTTTTTATTTTTTTTCTACAACCTTATATAGTGATTACGGACGCGGACGCAGGTATCTAGCTGGTAAGTGTAGTCATGTGTTTATTTCTTCTTGATTTATTGATTTGAAAGTTCGTGAAATGTATGAGTTAAACGCCCAGCAGCCGAAAAGCGATGCAGTAATCGCGGCTGGCCTCACAATCTGACTTCATGGTGTATGATTTCGTCAGCCACTAAGCCAGTCGTGTCCATGGGTCTCCAGAGCAGCGGTGTGTTACCGTGCAGCAGGTATTACGGTAAAGGATAAGTCTGCAGTTCCGTACAATATTTCCAGTTGCTTAGCGTCTTCCCAATGCATAACATACTTAAGTGATGTGATAAGGCGTATCTTATTGTGATGAAAGCAACCATATCTAAGTGATGTGAAAAAAGCGGATCTTATTGTGAGGAAAGCAACCATATCTAACACAAGACAAATACAAGATTCACAGTGGGGTAAATTTTTACTTTCTTGTCCATCTCAAGCTGTGATGGCCGTCATGTTCTTGATCTTGCCTCTGCTGGTAGCATTCTAACCTAACTAAACCTAGCCTAACCTAAGCCTAATCGAACCTAACAAAAACGGTAAATATGAAATAGAGCTGCAGCTGTAGTAGGCAGCTTCCTAATTTATTTTTGATGGCAAGCGGCTTTATAATAAATTTCCAAGGCATATATATGAGGTTGAAAATACTCAGAATAAAAGACTATCTGATGAGAGAGTGGTTAGAATTGCTGCTGTTTCATGGACAAGAAAGTAAAATAATACCCACAATGATAGCTCTAAATGAGGGATATCATGCCATGTGTTGTTAAACAAATCCACCGATGACTAAAAGGAGATGATGAATTTACAGTTATACATAGATGAAAAAAAAAAATGAATATTAACCTGATCTAACCCCTAGGAAACATACGTATGGAATGTGGCATGAGATAAGAAACTTTGCAAAGCAGTTGATTAACCTGTAGTGAACACTGGGTGGTTGATTGACAGAAGCAGTGATATCACAAGGTGATTAGACAATGTACAGGTGCATTGTATTCCAGTGTGATAAACAAATTCCTCAGAACAACAGAATAGTTTGTTTACATGTCAGTGAGAGATCCCATAAAACAAAGACAAACAGATATTTGGTTAATTCCTCAAAATTTGTTACTGATACCATTACTGATTTCTGATGAGTTATGAAGGAATTCAGATTTGTGGGATCTGAGACAGGAGACAGCAATGCATGCATGTTGTGCACTATGAAACTGCAGTAATATCTGTAGTGTTATTGATCTGTATTCTTGAGGTCTCATTGTCATTTTTCATTGATTTTTTTTTTTCCTTCCTTTTTACAGGATTATTGACATATTTCCCTACTGAGGTGTTGGAAATGGGAAAGAAGGGAAAGTTCAGGCCTAGAGCTGGAACAAATCAGCACCAAGCTGGTCAAGCCAAAGGAAAGAAGCATAATCCCTTTGAAATTCATATCAATCGAATGAAGCATGATGTTGTGGGGCGAAAGAGCAAGACAGACAGAGGCTTGCCAGGGGTGTCCAGAGCTAAAGCAGTAAAGAAGGTAGGAAGATCAGCTTCCAGATCTTTTATGGTGGTCTTTCTCTAAATTTTGTCATGCAGATAATAGTTTTTTTTTTTTTTTTTTTTTTTTTACTTATTTTTTCTTATTTATTTATTTATTTTTATTTATTTTTTTCAGTCTACACTAATAAGAGATATGATCAGGTGAATTTCCTACACCCTTATATATCAGAACAACACTGTTTGTTTTCTTCCATTTCAAAGGTATATCACAATGCATACCATATATTTCAGCATGTAAGACAGCACTTGAATCATCCTAAAAAGTCACAAAAAACTGGGTCATCCTATATTTCAGATACAAAAAACAATGACATCAAAATATTATGCAAAATACCATTGTAATGTGGATTTGAATTGTTTTGAATTGTAAATATAGGAACACGTTTTGAGAAAATGCACTGAAACGTAATGCCGTTGAAAAGAGAAGATGAATCTCTCCAAATTGCATGTTGTATAAGGATGAAGCCCATATACTGAGAAAAAAATTCAAGAATGTCATTGTATCTAATTTAAAAAAAAAACATGATATATAGGAGAAGATTACGGCCAACAGCCAGACACAGGCAGGCATCGCAAGGCAAGGAATTGTTTATGTTTAGGAAAACTGATCATGCCATACATTATCTATCCATAATTTATCACTGGTAATACATTCAAGGTATTTTATTCATTGTACTGGTATATCATTGTCCCAGTTGTCTGGTGCTCACAGATCTAAATTTCACCACGGATGGTTTGGTAGTTTGGGTGTTTTCTTATACCATTGTTATCAGCAAAAACCATTATATTCAAACCAAAATTGGGCAGTCATCTTATCTGAAAGTCATTTTATCTGGCAAAATATATGGTATGTATTGTCCTTGCTGATTATTTTGCACATTTCCTTAGGATCCATTCTGTGTACCTGCTCTCTGGTTTTATTGCTTCTTCCCTATATATTTTAACAATTTAATTTAGTTTCTTCCCACTTCTCTTTCTTTCAGAATTTTAACCACCTCATTCACTTGCATCTCCTCCATCTCTAGGGGTCTCACATGGTTTTCAAATTCCACAAACTTCTGCCCCTTTAACAAAATTGACTGGAAGTTGTTATTTGGTGCTTCACATACGAGTACATTGCATATGCTTTCCTCTTATCTTTAGTCTCTATGTATACTTCTTTGTTCTTTTTATTAATTTATTTTTATATAATTTTATATATATATTTATTTATTTATTTTATTTATTTTATTTGTTTATTTATTTATTTTTATTTAATTATTTATTTTTATTTATTTTATTTATTTATTTATTCATTCATTTATTTATTTGTTTTCATTTTAATTTTATTTTTTTCTCTTATTTATTTATTTATTTTATATTTTTTGCTATCAATAGATTTATGAAGCAATTTACATTTTGTTCAGCTCATGGTCACATTATTCTTATCATATTTCTTGTTTTGTATGTATTTGTAATTACATGTTGTTTTGTACCTTCTTGTAGTCTTGCTATGACAAAATAACAATACTTGTGCAAAGTGAACACTCTTGACTGCTTGTATAAAGTAAACTCTTGTATTTTCAGAGAGAAAAAACTTTATTACAAGAATACAAAGTTCGTCACAAGACCAATATTTTCTTGGATAGACGGATTGGTGAAAACAATTCTCATATGGATCCAGAGAAGAAAATGGCTCTTCGTCTTGCTGCAGAAAAAAGACGACAGTTTGGGAAGGTAAAACCTTTATTTAAAAAAAAAAACACAGTTTGTTAATTCTATCAGTGGATGCTGCTGTTGGTGTTCTGTTAGATATATAAAAAGGTAACATGATTTATTTAGTAGTTAGTGCCTTATTCCAAAATCTGAAACCTCCAAAAATCCAGAATTTTTTCAGGTGCTGATATTATCTATAATGGATCCAAATTTTGATGTAATTTAACACAAAGTGGTAAAGTAATGTTATAGACTATATCAATGCTATCAAAATAATATCACTTTAGTTAGTGATGCATTTTTCTCTGTGATACTTTTTTTTTTGTTATTATGACCCAGGATTCAGCCTTCACAGCTGCCACTATATTCAGGTCACCATTCCTTAGACTAGCTCCTTCTAGCCTAGTGCAGGCAAAAACTTGATGAATCCAGGCAGTTACTGGTTGCCCACAGCTATCAAACCTCTGAGATTGCCACTCTGTTCAACCCACCAACCAAGAAGGGAGTATAACAAATGTCAAACAAATGCCAAATGCTCAGAAAGAATTGCAAACCACTTGCTAGAACAAAGGACACACACACAGAGATGAGACTTATAATATTCTGTGTACAACCTCCCATGTAATGGGTCAAACCACGCTCAACAGAATATCACATCCTCCCACCCATGTACAGTCTATGTGCAGTCCCCTGGAGGAGTACAGACAGCCACACATGGACAGAATGTTATGAAGTCCTCTGGCTTCAGAGCTCCCAGCAGTAAGCTCTGAATAGCAGTTGCATTTAACTGCACAAAACACCAAAGCCACAAGAGCACAACAACAAACAGACATCAGGAGAGGCCACCACCTGCTCCTACAGGGATGTCAGGAGGCTCAGTGAAACTGAAGAATCAGTGCAAAGGAATTATCTTCTCAAATTACAAACAAATGACACTCACAGGCAGGTTCCTGGAGATGTCAGTCCTACCTATACAGAAAGAGGCCTATGGCCTTGAATACTCAAGTAATATCTACTAAAAGGGCCCTTTAATATATATCTCCCCTGGGTTTCCTTGCCTCTCTCTGCCTCTCTCTCATGTGTGTTACTCCTGGCCTTGCCCAACACCAGCTGAACAAAGGAGACAGTGCAAAATATGCTCCTTCCTTGTGCATCAGAGCATTGGCTACAGGATCATGTGATGAGGGGGGAAGGGGGAGGGCAGGGAAAGGACAGAGAGGGGAAGTCAGTCTCGTACCATCCTGACCTCACACACACTAGGCTCAACTTTACTTTAATAGCAGCAGCATTTTACAAAAACCACTGTGAGCACATCAGAGGGGCTGGGTGAGATTTAACACTTTTGCCAAGGAGGGCAATTCTTCTACTATATCAAGTAATGATTGCAGCTCTGGGAGACATGAGAAAGTGGATGAAAATTTGAGGGAAATGAAGTGGTGTGGTGAGGAGCAGTATTACATTAAATTACAGAGCACAGGCAGGAATTATCACACCTGAGGCATCATTTGTCTTCCTCTTCACTGATTCCTTTCTTCTCTTTCTCTGTTGCACTACTTCTCTCTTTTTTCTACAGCACCACTCATAATAATTATATAACCTAATCATTTCTTGCTCTGGGTAATATCTATAGAAAAGAAAATGCAAAACTATTTCATTGTTAGTCTCATGGAATCACATTTTGTATTACTTAAAACTTTCATAGCAGTTGTAGATTTTAGATTTTTGGCTGCCTTTCTTGACCTTTACCCAGACTAAGATCAATCAAGCCATCTTTGCTTGACTGAAAGTCGTATTTGATTGGTGTTTATTCTTTAAACAGAAGTCACTTTTCAACTTGAATGAGGATGAAGAATTGACTCATGCAGGCCATGCTCTTGATGACTCCAACTTGAATGACAAGCTCAGCCTCAGTGATGATGAAGATGATGACATGCTGGATGGTAACTCTTTCAAGGAATGACTTCATAAGGCTACAGATGATTGATAGAAAAATATATAGATGAATAGTCCAGTCAAGTGAAAAACAAAATATTAATATGAATAACATGAATGATAATGACCATAAAAGTTGAGAGATGGATTTAGTCACACATATATATATATATATATATATATATATATATATATATATATATATATATATATATATATATATATATATATATATATATATATATATATATATATATATATTATATATATATATATATATATATATATATATATATATATATATATATATATATATATATATATATATATATATATATATATATATATATATGTGTGTGTGTGTGTGTGTGTGTGTGTGTGTAGGTACAGTGGAACCTTGGTTACCAAATACATCCTTTTTTCAAACAAATTGGTTTTCAAACAAAATTTTGAACTCATAATTGCTTTGGTTGCTGTATCATAATACAGTTCTCAAACAAAGTTACTTGATTTCAAATACTTAAAGACAAACAAAAGCTGTTGTTTATTACTAATTTATAGTTTCCTTTGTTGTTATGTATTTAGAGGAGAGACACAGTGGGTAAGACTAATTCAATCTCTGAAATAAGGTAAATGTGATCTGCTTGAAGAGCCTCAATGTAAACAAACAGTTTGGCTGTCTCAGGAGTAATTCTTACCCACCCATGGCTCTCTTGATGATACAACGCCATCACTGCTGCACAACTGCATTTTCCCAGTAGCTTTTCCCTGCAGCAAGATGTCTAATTGTTATGATAACCTTAATTTTGGTGGTAAGTCAGTTATTCCTCTCTGTGTTACTCTGTAGGGCTTCCCTCACTAGATTGGTGACAAAAAGAATACCTGCATGATCTAAATAATATCTTCTGATGAGTTCTGTGTCTCTAAGTTAATTCACTACATCCTTTCTGGATAAATAATTTGTGAGCTGGAGATGTTGTGGTGCAGCCATCTTAGCAGCAGGAGCATCTGTCATAAGCCACTAAGACAGGGTTGTTGGTGACCGGTAACAGATTAATCCAATTTACATTAATTCCTTTAAAGAAAATAGTTTCAGTTTCCAAACATTTCAAACTTCTAAGGGCATTCAGGAACTAATTAAGTTCAAGAACTCGGGTTTCACTGTGTGTGTGTATGTGTGTATATATATATATATATATATATATATATATATATATATATATATATATATATATATATATATATATATATATATATACCGTATTTGATGGCTCATAAGACGCACGGGCTCATAAGACGCACCCAGTTCTGGCATGTATTGAAATAGAAAAAAACAAAAATTAACAGATTTAGGCTATCGATATGAAGTCAAGGAATTCAAGCGACATTTGAAGACTCTCACGTGCATTTAGATCACTATTAGATACCAATACTCAGCATTTAAAAGTTTAATTTATGCTAGCAGCTTACTTGTTCTTTTTGGGGTTTTGTTGAGGCTGTGATGGCCGTGACATCACAGCCTGGCGTCCCAAAGGTGTGGTATACAGGTAGTGTTTCAGACTAGATACAGTGGAGCTGGTTGGATTTCTGGAGTCAAATCTTGGTAAGGTTGCGGGCCTTGAAAGCCAGAACGTAATGGTTCGGTTGAGGGTATTGAAAGACAAGATTGTACCAATCCTGCTGACGTGTAAACACAATCTTCTTATTGGTATTTTAGTTGGGGCCATGCAGACTGTGATGTCACAGCCTCTAGTGCCCAAAAGGTGTGGTAAGCAGGGGAGTTTCAGTCTTAATGCGGTTCAGCTGAATGTAAACATTAACTGCACCTAGCTCTTGGCGGCACCATTAACTGAGGGACTACAGTGATAATAAAATTTTTTCATACTTTATTTTTTAGCATCTTTCACATGTAATTCTTATGCAGTATTTTAGTACATTTTCAAAGCCAAAGGATGTGTAAAAGCATAAGCTATTACATGAATATTATGCAGATCATCACCTCAAGCCAGCCTATCCCATGACACTCAATTCCTTTATAGAAGAAATATTCGTTCTCAAGGTGTATTAGTCTATTTTCATAAAAGAAAAGTTTCTCTAGCTTCAATATTTTTCATATGTATGCAAAGCAAGAATGTTAAAAAGATAGGTTCAATTTTAATTGTATGAAAGTGTGGCTATTGTCTTACCTCAATCAGTAACGGCGTCACACTCGGTGTCACCGAGTACGTCACGTCGGAGCGCAACTGACCGCGTTTGAAACCTTGCCAGAACCTTCTCCACAAATCCAACCAGCTCCATCACATCTAGTCTAATATTATAATTGGATACCTCACCTTTGGGGCATCAAAGGCTGTGACATCACAACCTACACTGCCCCAACAAAACTCCAAGAAGAAGTGGTGCATGGTTAAGCAAATTCTTCCTGACTGGTCAAAGTCTATGTGGATTACCAGTAAGTATGAGATACTACACATTGGTACCTTGAAAGAAAGAGCATTTTGTGGCGTACTACCAATCATGACTTTATTTAGTTGTGCAAAGACATCTGTGGTTTGAATTTAGAGCCTCTGTTGCCGTAGACTTGTAACCTATTACTGCCTCAAAGTTGGACCTTTGCCTCATTGGACGCAGGCTAATTTACTGACCCTTTTTCTGAGAAAAAAGTAGCGTCTTATGAGCCATCAAATACGGTATATATATATATATATATATATATATATATATATATATATATATATATATATATATATATATATATATATATATATATATATATATATGTGTGTGTGTGTGTGTGTGTGTGTGTGTGTGTGTGTGTGTTTCCGTTTTTTAAGTCACAGGAGGAAATGCTTGGAGCTCAGTGGTCCTTGTTTTCTTTCCATGTAAGAATTGAGATAAAGAAAATCTCTCTCTCTCTCTCTCTCTCTCTCTCTCTCTCTCTCTCTCTCTCTCTCTCTCTCTCTCTCTCTCTCTCTCTCTGTCTCTGTCTCTCTCTCTCTCTCTCTCTCTCTCTCTCTCTCTCTCTCTCTCTCTCTCTCTCTCTCTCTCTCTCTCTCTCTCTCTCTCTCTCTCTCTCCCTCCCTCTCCCTCTCCCTCTCTCTCTCTCTCTCTCTCTCTCTCTCTCTCTCTCTCTCTCTCTCTCTCTCTCTCTCTCTCTCTCTCTCTCTCTCTCTCTCTCTCTCTCTCTCTCTCCCTCCCTCCCTCCCTCCCTCCCTCCCTCCCTCCCTCCCTCCCTCCCTCCCTCTCTCTCTCTCTCTCTCTCTCTCTCTCTCTCTCTCTCTCTCTCTCTCTCTCTCTCTCTCTCTCTCTCTCTCTCTCTCTCTCTCTCTCTCTCTCTCTCTCTCTCTCTCTCTCTCTCTCTATGGATGTGGAGCTTTACATTATTTTTTTATTTATTTATTTTTTTAAGCCAAGTTTGTGAAGGAGCAACATTTTGGTGGTGGAGGACTACTCACCAAGCTGGATGGTGCTGATGAAACTGACAAAGAGAAACCCAAAAGTAGAAAGGAATGGATTGATGAAATTATTGCTGAGTCAAAGAAAAAGAAGGCAGAATCCAGGAAAGAAAAAGAGGAGCAGTATGAGGCTGTCAGCAAACTTAACTCAGAACTTCAGTCATTTATGAAGTTGATGGCAAATCAGGCAATGACCAAAGATGATAAGGACAATGTAAGTAGACATATGATGTTCATTTGCCAAGACTGATCTGTGAGGCATTTAGCATAAACATGCTATAATATAAAAAACATTTCTAAGCTGAATAAGATATTCTTATTTACATGTATTTCAGTTGTCTAAAAGTGTGTAAAGTAATATGTTCAAGTTCATTAGCTTATCTGTATTACCCATCACATAATGCCTTATGATTACCCTGTAGTACTTACACATTTTGATTTTTTACCTTTTTTTTTTTGTCACAAAGATCCATGTTTGTGATGTAATTCTGCTACTTTGGCATATTTCTTTTAATGCATGCCATGCATTCTTTGAGAAGTTTTACCCTATACCCAGGCAAGGAAAAACTGTGAATTCAGAGACTATGACACCTTGTTCCAAGAACTTACCTTTGACCGTACTGGTAAAGCGAAAGCTGTAGAGAAGCTCAAGACACCAGAAGAATTAATAAGTGAGAAACGGGAACATCTGCTGAACCTGGAGGCAGACCGAGTGAGACGAATGAAAGGAGAGAAGCCAAGTTCAGGAGCCAAGCCAAAGAGTGCTGATGACCTTGATGATGGGTGAGTTGGAGCTTCACTCTTGCTTGTAATTTTATATACTTGCCTGTCATGTTTTATACTTAATTTAGGTTCAGGTTTGTAAATGTGCATTGATATGTTCATGTTATTGATAAGCATTCTTGATAGTTTATTCTAGCTACATATTTAATTTCCCACATAGAAGCTATCCAATCCAGCCACTGCACCCAGCAGCTGTTACAGTGGTCATAATTAATTTTGTGAGTGAATACAAGCTCATTGACTCAGTGCATAGAAAATAAAGCATAATAATTTAGATGCTGATGTGGATATCTATTTTAAATATTTGTGGATGTGGATGCAGATGCACATATTTTTAGTTATCAAGAGTTTTAGTTACAGGCAATTGAAATCCTAAGATACTAAAAAAAAAAATATTAAAAACACTCCTTTCAATCAATTTTTTGACAGTTGAAGTGCATGGTGATGATGTTCATTCACAAAAACCATCATTATCAAGTCTAATTTTTTGTAAGTCACTAGAAATATCAGAAATATGAAAGTGCACTAAATTGACATCAGTCTCTCTCTCTCTCTCTCTCTCTCTCTCTCTCTCTCTCTCTCTCTCTCTCTCTCTCTCTCTCTCTCTCTCTCTCTCTCTCTCTCTCTCTCTCTCTCTCTCTCTCTCTCTCTCTCTCTCTCTCTCTCTCTCTCTCTCTCTCTCTCTCTCTGTCTGTCTGTCTGTCTGTCTGTCTGTCTGTCTGTCTGTCTGTCTCTCTCTCTCTCTCTCTCTCTCTCTCTCTCTCTCTCTCTCTCTCTCTCTCTCTCTCTCTCTCTCTCTCTCTCTCTCTCTCTCTCTCTCTCTCTCTCTCTGTCTGTCTGTCTGTCTGTCTGTCTGTCTGTCTGTCTGTCTGTCTGTCTGTCTGTCTGTCTCTCTCTCTCTCTCTCTCTCTCTCTCTCTCTCTCTCTCTCTCTCTCTCTCTCTCTCTCTCTCTCTCTCTCTCTCTCTCTCTCTCTCTCTCTCTCTCTCTCTGTCTGTCTGTCTGTCTGTCTGTCTGTCTGTCTGTCTGTCTGTCTGTCTGTCTGTCTCTCTCTCTCTCTCTCTCTCTCTCTCTCTCTCTCTCTCTCTCTCTCTCTCTCTCTCTCTCTCTCTCTCTCTCTCTCTCTCTCTCTCTCTCTCTCTCTCTCTCTCTCTCTCTCTCTCTCTCCACCCAACATGTGCAGAGTCCAGGTATTCAAGATATCCACATAATATCTGCATCCATAGATGCAGTCCACCTCTATTAATTACATATCATTTCTAAAATTCTTGAGTTTCTAAAATCCTTATTATGATCAGTCTTGTGCCTCTGCAGAGAGATATCCCTTGAAATTTTAATGAAAGGAATACTTTCAAGTGTTCCATTCACTATGTACCACTCATCATTCATTTTGGATTGTTTCTTGTTTTCTGTATCATCTTCACTAATATACAGTGGAACCTCGGGTCTTGAACTTAATTTGTTCCTGAATGCAGTTTGAAATCTGATATGTTCAGAAACTGAAGCCATTTTCCCCATAGGAATCAATGTAAAATAGATAAATCGATTCCCAGACACTCATCCACCCTGTCTTAGCAGCTTATGACAGTCACTTCCACTGCTAAGATGGCTACTCCACAACATCTTCAGCTCAGAAAATATTTATCCAGAAAGGATGTACTGAATTAACTTAGTGACACAGAACTCATCAGAATATATTGTTTAGACCATGTAGGTATTACAAGGTGACACAGAGAGGAGCAACCAACTCACCACCAAAATTAAGGTGATCATAACACTTTGAAGTCTTGCTTCAGGGCAAAGCTACTGGGAAAATGCAGTACTGATGGCGTAGGTTATCGAGAGAGCCACTGGTGGCTCAAAATTACTCCTGGCCCAACCAAACCCTGTTTGTTTACGTCGAGGCTCTTCAACAGGGTCACATTTACCTTATTTCAGAAATTCATTTACTGTCTTAACCACTGTCTCTCTTCCAAATATATAAAAATGAAGGAAATATTTATAAAAGCTATAAATTAGTAATAAATGGCAGCTTTTGCTAGTTAGAGGAGTAACTTTGTTATTTTGTTAAAGAACTAAATTTTGGTATGGTAACTTAAGCACTCATGAGTTCAAAATTTTCTTCAAAAACCTATTTCTTCAGAAAGGGAGGTGTTTGGAACCAAGGTTCCACTGTATAACTGTGTCTCACTCAACTATTTTCATATTTTTGATAAAGACTATGATGAAGCATGGGGTGAAGCCAACACCCTATTAGTAAGTGCAGTTTGAAAGTATGATAATCTATCATTTTGTATGATACATTACAGATTCACATTAACTCAAGACCAGAGGTTTCATGTCAGTTATAAAGATGGTGAAATATTGGCACACACTGACTTGAAGAAGAGCAGTGCTGAGGAAGGGGAAGATGAGGAACAGGGAAGTAATGACATTGAGGGTGAGTTAATCTTCACTGTCATGTGCACTTTATGGTAAGACATCTGCATGAGCTCCATCTGAAAGTAATTCTGTTTGTGAGAAACATTTATCACAATGAAAAGAAGGAAAGAGAATAGGTGGTAATATGATGTAGTAGTGATGGTGTACACATGTACTTCTGAAGACATTATGATGTGTATTTTTGTTTCTTAAATAGTGCCAGTATTCTGCAAGGTTCACATAGCTGGTAGTATTTCATATATGTGCTACAAATTTACATTTTCCCCTTCATTTGTTCATGTGCATAACCTCAGATGATACTTATTGATTTCCTTATTTGGATTTAAGTAGAAAATGCAGTTTTTGAGAGCTGTCTAACTTTCCTTCCACCTTGTTATTCCAAATATTTTCATACCAGTGTCTTTTCATGTGGGGCATTCTATAATCTTCTCATACATCTGGGTTTCTCAATTTATTGTACAATAGTATAGATATAATTATGCAAAGGATTGAAGATATATCTGCATACACCCTTTACACATTAATATTTTTATTACTGTTAATTCTACAGAAAAATATGTTATATAAGTACTATAGGAAATAACATCTGACGATGAGCAGAATTTCTGACATTGTCCTTTTCTGCATCATTATCATCTGTCTACTCTCCTTTTCTGTATCATTATCATCTGTCTACTCTCCTTTTCTGCATCATTATCATCTGTCTACTCTCTCTGACTTATTTCTTGGGACTCTCTTGAGTGGATGGCCATGACAGAAATCTCTACTTCTTTCTGCAGATGTACTTTTTGCACATTCCTGTCTACTTACTCCACCACTTTTTTTTTCTGTGCATCCACACCATCTGTCTTACTCATATATTCTTTTGCCATGTTATTTTTGCAGATGAAGAAAAGGATGAGGAAGAAGAAAGAGAAGAGGAGGAGGAGGAGGAGGAGGAGAGAGGAGGAGGAGGGAGGAAAAGGAGAGGAAGAAAAGGAAGAAGATGCAAATGTTGAAGAAAAAGATTCAGATGAAGAAAGTGACAAATATTCAGATATTCTTGAGGAAAGTGAGAGTGAGGATGATGAGAAAGAAATTGATGAGAAGACAGACAAGAATGTCACACAAAGCAAGAAAATAAAGGATGCCCCAAGAAAAGAAATGATGGAAGCAGCAAAGAAGGAAATTCCATATACATTTGAAGGTATGGATGACAATTAGTACTTTTCAGTTGTGAGAAAGCGTTGTAGTTGAGATATATAAAGATGAAGGAGAGAGAGAGAGAGAGAGAGAGAGAGAGAGAGAGAGAGAGAGAGAGAGAGAGAGAGAGAGAATAAATACCAATTGACACTAATGGATTTTTTCCAGTCCCCCAAGACTATGAGGCATTTTGGGCTTTGCTGGAGAACCATTCACCTAAAGAAGTTGGTCTTATCCTAGATAGAATGATAACTTGCAATCACCCAAGTCTTGGAGGCAAAAACAAGGAAAAGTGTGATGATGTCTTTGCCTATATACTGCAGGTAAGGGTGTTTATTGTTTTGAATGAGCATTTTTTTCATATCACTGTAGAAATGATATGTGATAGGAAAAATGTTAATTGTAATGGAGATCAGATAAGAGTGAAACAAAAAAAAGAAGTACTTTATAAAATATCTATCTACAGTACACATAAACCCAGCTGATTTTTTTTTTTTTCAAAGGGTGGTGTGGCCATAATATGATGTCTTATTGTATGAATATGAATACAGAGGAGGGTGCTCTCAGTTCCCTGTCTTTGTTCCATTTAGTTGTATTTTGCAATGTGCAAGCAATATAGTGGCATTATTCCTCTAGCCTGTCCAAGCCATCTCTCATACAACAGGAGGAAACATATTCATAGCTCTATAGAACCTTATTGTGGCTATTCCCTTGGGAGAGTTCTTAGGAGTGGTTAAATAGAGATGAATTGGATTACCTTGGGAATTCCTGTATGCAGCTTAGTGAAGTGCCATCTGTTAAAAATATATAAATAAATAAATAAAAAATCTGTAGACAAGGCATCTGTCTTTCAAAATGCTGACTGAGTTATCTTTGTTAGATCTGTTAATGTGAGCTAAAGGAAGTTGCCTCCCTTTTGGTGTTGATTATTCTTTAATCATGTTATCATCTAGCTTGAGGTGTAACACACATTAAAGATATTTTTAATTCAAATTTTCAGACTCTGCACATTCTGACAGAAGAGGATGGAGACTCCCCGCTTGTGGATGTGTCCCCATTTGTGTATGTGGACCAGTTGGTGTCACCACTTTACACAATTACCCAGGTGTCACCTGTAAATTCAGCAAAAGCACTCTTGCAGGTGAGTAGAAACACTTTTTTTTTTTAATTATGTTTTGTAAGTGGCAGCATACTTCTAAAAGAGTAACCCTCAAAGTGTTCAAATGCAGGATGCCCGTCACTCACACACGTAGTGATACATATTTTTATACTATTTCCCAAAGCTCATGTCATTATACAAAATAGGCCTTTTGTTGATGCCAGTTGTGAGTTACATAATAAAAATTATTAAACAAAAAAAAAAAAATAAGGAATGAACATTAGGTATTTATAAGAGAAAATTGGCATGCCCAGATTATGTAGAAGAAATTAAAAGGTGGAAAGTGGTGGAATGCAGTTCTTTTGGTGAAACAAATCATAGAAAAGGTGTTGAATTTAAACATCAGTGTGCTTAAATGGAAATTAAGAGTATATTGGTTGGCATAGCAAGAAGAAATTAGAAACTAATGTTGGATTAGGGAGTAGATCAAAATTTAAGATTTTGGCCATAATGAGGAGAAAACAAGTGGACATGGCCATGATATATAATTGACAGAACAGGTAATATATGAAAAATCAATGACAGAATGGCAACTTTGAGATGGTAAAAGAAGACAAGGTATACAGAGACCTAGTTGAAGAGATAAAATGATAAATTTTGCTGGAATGGCAAAAAGAGATGATTGAGGGAAGTTCTTGTCCTGAAGTGAACTTGTAAAGACTGTTGATGATGATAAATCTAAGAAAAGCTTTGTGGTTATAATACTGTTTTATACAGAATTTCTATTAGCTATAGTTATTTGATCAATATTCAGGAAAAGTTTCCTGAATACAGTCAGATTATATATCAAGTGAGATACCCCCAATGGAACATAATAATCATATAATACACAAAAAATTTAAACCATATCAGTGACCTAGAGCAACTAGTGCAGCACCCTACCAGTATTCCTGACCATCTTGGAGATGCACCCAATGTCTTTGAACTTTTCCTAACATCTAATCCTGCTTATTCTGTCAATGGCCTCTCCATTAGGCTCTTATGATCACAATCTCATACCTGTATCATGTCCATTTCTCCAATTCCTCCTCAGGATCCTTTAAGGCAGCATACATTCCTCATTCTTTCTCTTGCCCTAAATATTTTATTTGGTTTAACTCAGCTTACTCTCATGTCAGAATAATTTATTGAGTTTGGCACCAAACTTTAATTTCTAAACCACCCTTCTACAGCTTCTATCCTATTTCCTGTAACTTTATCTTCCATTTCCTCTCTGTGCTGATGTGGTAGACTAAATTTATCAATTACAGTGTTCCTCAGGGTTCTGTTCTATTACCCACTCTCTATTGTCCATCCATGAACTTCTAAGTCTGACTCATTGTCGTATCCACTCCTACACATACACAGTTGGTACCATTCTGCACTTTTTTTTTTTTCCCCAAGTCTTCTAATTCTTCAAGAATTAAATCACTCATACTGGAAAGCCACAGAACCCTGAATTCTGATCTCTGTGCAATATCTAATTGAACCAGATCAGGCTTAGTGTTCAGTGCCTCAAAAATCCAGTTCCTCCATCAGTCAGCTTGAAACAACCTTCCAGATAACTGTCCCCTCTTCTTCAGTGATACTCAACTGGCCTACTTTTCACTTAAAATGTTCAGTTTGACCTTTATTAATAATTTAGACTGGAAATATCACATCTCTTACTAAAATCAGCTTCTATGAAGTTAGATATTCTTAGGTGTCTGCTAGTTTTTCTCAACCAACCAGCTGGTGACTCATGTATGGACTGCGCTTCACATATATGAGGGGGTTCTGCTCATAGTGCTCTTTTGAACAGGATGGAATCAAAATAATTTCTTATCAACCTCTCTCCTCTGACTGACTATCTTCAGTAGCTACTTTCATGTTGACTGCTCTTCTGATCTTACCAACTGCTTGCCTTTCTCCATTCCCCACAGCATTGCTGTGCAAGGCTTTCTGTACCCCTTTTCTATCCATCTCCTTAATGTATTCCCAGTCTTTCTCATCCCTTACTGTATATACTGGTACACTGGAACTTTTTGCTATTCTGTATTTCTTACTGCCTATGACTTAAACTCTTCCAAGAGTGGTTTCAAAAACATTTTGTAACATTGGATATTGTTTTTAGACAATTCTCTTTTGGGACTGGCATTTTTTTTCCATAGCTGTTACCCATTTTACATAAGAATATATATATATATATATATATATATATATATATATATATATATATATATATATATATATATATATATACATAGAGAGAGAGAGAGAGAGAGAGAGAGAGAGAATATATATATATATATATATATATATATATATATATATATATATATATATATATATATATATATATATATATATATATATATATACTCGTATATATATATATATATATATATGCAGGGGAGGGGGGGAATAGCAGCAGGGAAGCTGGCCTGCCTTCAAAGGATGTGAAGGATGTTCAGACTCCTTGACAGCAGGGGACAGGAGCTGCTGCTTGAGGATGAAATGCAATTATGCATACAAGAGTGAGAAAGAGTGACAAAGGATGAAACGAAAATGACAGCAAATGAGGCAGTGAGAGAGCGAGATATTACTCCCTTGCCCCTAATACTTGACATAAGAGGGAGGGGAGGTGACAGGGAGGGAGAGGAAAGGAAAAAGGGGGAGGAGGAGAAATAACTGGGGAAGGAGAGTACATGGGACAAGGAAGTGGGA
Organism: Scylla paramamosain; assembly: GCF_035594125.1. Classification (NCBI taxonomy): domain Eukaryota; kingdom Metazoa; phylum Arthropoda; class Malacostraca; order Decapoda; family Portunidae; genus Scylla; species Scylla paramamosain. The sequence continues at coordinate 22,974,329 of NC_087160.1, forward strand.
TAAGGGTGAAGGAAGAAGCTGGGAGGACAGAGAAAAGTAGAAAGAATAAATATAAGCAGCAAGGGTGAGGAGTGAGTGAAGAATTAGAGGGAGAGATGAAGTATTGAGAAAAGTATTCTCCTTTCTGACCCCTACTCCTTTTCGTTTTTCCTCCATCCGCTCCCTTTGTATCTATGCTCCTCCCATCCATTTTTGTTCTCATTCAGTTCCATTCTATTTAGCAATCATCAGTATTCTCTCTCTCTCTCTCTCTCTCTCTCTCTCTCTCTCTCTCTCTCTCTCTCTCTCTCTCTCTCTCTCTCTCTCTCTCTCTCTCTCTCTCTCTCTCTCTCTCTCTCTCTCTCTCTCTCTCTCTCTCTCTCTCTCTCTCTCTCTCTCTCTCACACACACACACACACACACACACACACACACACACACACACACACACACACACACAGAGAGAGAGAGATGGGAGGAGGGGATAGATGGAAGGAGGGAGGATATGGGGACGGGATGGGAGGAGGGGAGGAAGAGGATTGCAGGGATGAGAGAAAGAGGGGAGGGGGGGATAGATGGAAGGAGGGAGGATATGGGAGGAGGGGGACAGTGAAGGATGGGGGAGGGAGGAGGAGGGAAGGGAAAGAAAGAGGACACACACCCACATACACATGGTTTTAAATGTGATATGGTACTGCACAGCTACAACGCTGCAACACACTAAATGTGAGGACAAAACACACACACCACAAGCATACACAGATACTCCCCAACTTCCACACACACAGGTACTGTGTTTCAAGATAAGAAAGTAAAGTGGGGGGGTTAGAAGTAAACATCATGGGCTGGAATGATTAAGCGATTTCAGTACCTCGAGTTTACCACTATATATTGAGAAAAAAGCAAGCGCGAAACTATATATATATATATATATATATATATATATATATATATATATATATATATATATATATGTGTGTGTGTGTGTGTGTGTGTGTGTGTGTGTGTGTGTGTGTGTGTGTGTGTGTGTGTGTGTGTGTGTTCTTTCTTTCTTTCTTTCTTTCTTTCTTTCTTTTCTTTCGTTCTTTCTTTCTTTTTTTCCTTCCTTCCTTCCTTCCTCCCTCCCTCCCTCCCTCCCTCCCTCCCTCCCTCCCTCTTCATTGCCCCACACTCCCAATGGTGACACCCACTGCTTCACACATCATATTGTTGTGTATTTCCATTTGTATTCACTTTTTTTTTCTTTTTTTTTTAAGCTAACGTGTTTATTTATTTATTTATTTTATTTTTTTCTCTCTCTCCAGGTTATTGAAGAAAAGTATGAAGATTGCTCCAAAACAAAATTTAAGAAATATCCCTTGGCTAGCACGGTGAGTAAATATCCAGCAAAGACTTTAACTTATGCTTAAGTTGAGGTGAATTGTTTGTGGCTAGCATCCTCAGCTCACAACTAAAACATCCAAGGTTCGAATCCTTAGTTGAACAGAGAATTCAGGGAATATTGTTTAAAGCAGTTAATATTTTGTATTATCACCATAATATTGTACAAAGTTAGAAATGTGGTTTATGCCTATCTTACTGATTTTCCATAGTCAGTCATTTGTTTGTTTATGTAGAAAAATGACTTACGAAAGGTTTGGCTGCCACTGTATTTCTGAGTTCTGCCTCGATCAGTGGTGTTCGTTCGAGCAGCCGTTGAAGCATGCGTTTGTAATTGTGTTTGAAGTGCGCATGCGTGGCTGTGCGTGCCTCACAGCCAATGAAAGAAAACCATTCAAATAATCTGCCAGTCACGTCATTTCACTTATGGCAGAGGGGCAATGGGGCATGCCTGCGTCGCCTGGCCTGAAGTCACTCTATTGCCATATTTACACTCATGCAGTGCACTCACCTCTATTTTGAAGGGATAACTACTTTTGGACTAAAAAAGATACTTCTTTGAATTTCCTGATATTTTGCTATATTATTGTTATGAATGTTAAGTGCTCAAAGACTGTAATCTAGAAATCAAAGATTGCGGCTGTGCAAAAACACTTCAGAAGTCCCAGATCTGAGACAAGAAAAAGTATGGTTAATGCGATAAGGCACCCTCAGGTGCACCATGCATCCTGGTTAACTATTACTAATTGCATTAAAGTTTCAGGTGCGTATTGTGCTGAGATGTGCATTTTTTAGGGGACCGAGTTGATGGAGGAGCTCCCAGTTAGATTATTAGGTTAAGTTAAGTATAGTAATGAAATCTTCCAAATTATGGTGTGGAAGAAGATTACTGAGTGATAATTTAATTGTTACATGGCAGCTAGATTTGTGCCTGATCCAGATTTCTGCCTGCTCTTTTTTTTATATGGAAAATAAATAAATTAATTAATTAATTAAAAATTCTGGCCGTTGTTTTTACTGTAAATGCCTCCACTCAAAACCCTCGCATTTTCCCAAGTGCTGTTGGGGGAGATGGTAATATCTTGGAATGTGTGGATCTCTAATAGTAAAAATTGTAAGAACCCAAACTTATCAATAATTTTGGAAAAGTGTTATTTAGCACCAGGGTTGTGTTGTGGAAAAGTAAAAATTTGCCCATGACAGCATTGTTATAAAGGCGAAATACCACACTGGTCATCACTCCAATAGCTAGAATAAAGATAGCTGATGGTGGACTATGCTCGTTATCCCAAGAACTAGTGAACCAGTAAGTGGCAGTTTCAGTTTTGATGAATAATAATGCATTCAGAAACCAATATATAGACAGGAAAGGGGTACTTTGAAAATAACCTTAGCGTATTAATTTCCAGACAATTGCTGTATAATTCTAACAAAAGATGGTGTGTTTTCGTATCTTGATCTACTGAGTGAAGGGATCGGCAGTGAAATTAATTAACTTGATTAATTTAAATCTAACTTTATCTAACCCAACCTAGTCTTTGGATGAAAACGCCAATGTTATTTCAATGTTATCTTGTAGGTATGCTTCAGTATGACGCATGTATGGAGATTGCATGGCAGTGGTGTGCAATAGCCGCTGCACCACGATGCCTTGCTCCCAGGTTAATAATTTCATTGTTGCATCATTACTTACTTACATTCTTAGACTTTTTCTCCCTTGCTCATAATGACTTTTCAGATTTTTTTTTTTTTTTTTTTCTGTACTACACTCTTGAGTAGTTCAGTAGGTTAGAAGACCATCTAGATAGATTATTTATTTAGTTATTTAGTTATTTATTGGTATATGCAAACATTTGTTTTATATACATTTATTTGCTATGCTCTGAATTTTAACAAAGGACAACCGTACCAGTTAAATGTTTAAGGTGTACTTATTAAAAATTAATAATTTTTGTGTCATTTCACATAGAGAGAGAGAGAGAGAGAGAGAGAGATTGTTAGTCTGATTCCCTGAATTTTCCTAAGGAGCTATTTCTGTGTTATATCAATGTGATTTGAATTCATTTCATGTTTCTTGATTTTTAAAGATAATTATGTATTTATTTGTTTATAAATGTATTATTTATTTATTTATTTATTTTTATTTATTTATTTATTTATTTATTTATTTATTTATTTATTATTATTATTATTTATTTTATTTATTTTATTTATTTATTTTTTTTTATGGAATTAGGAAAAAGTTCAGCATATTGCCTGTGATAAGGTTCAGCAAGAAGAGAATGTTTGAATAGGGAGATATGGAGGTACTGTACAACAGCCACCCTCTTTGGGATGCTCCCTGAGGGGATGAGGTGCCAGAGAGATAAATGGATAGATTCTGTTGAATTTTTCCTTATCATATGCCTTTCAGTTTAGTTCATCAAGGGACATAACATCTATATTTTTTGCTCTTTTACTTAATTCATGCTGATTTCACCCATGCACAGTAATATATGCCATACAATTTTTTGATTTGCTCTCGTCATGTTTCTGAAATGTGCTTTATTTTCTGATTTTCAGTTTGTTTTCTTGAAAATAGCTGGCCTGCTTTTTCCAGCATCAGATTATATCCATCCTGTTATGACACCAGTGTTGGTGTTCCTGTGTCAGCTAGCGGGTCAGGCAAAGATTTCTTCATGTAGAGATATCACAGCAGCGTTGTTTACAGCTCATCTCTTGTATGAGGTAAGGAAAATGGTTTCATAAACCTAACCATAATATAATGCATGCAAGGGAAATTGATGTAACCTACAAATTCCAGTATTCTAACACTGCATATTTGTTTCATCTTGTCACCCCTATTGATTATTTATATAACAAAAAGATCCTAATCTGGCAACTCTCCTCTTTCATGTATATAAATATTGGATTTAAAAGACAACTGATAGTAAACCCCTTCCAGGGCCAGTGGGAGAGTATAAGTTTACCTAGTGTTCCATTTCCCCACTTTCCAGAAATATACTTTTGGTGCAAATGGAATCCTACCAAGCTGAACATGTGGCAGGATATGGCAGGAAAAAAAATTACAAATCTAGTAGAAGCATGTTTGAAATTGTAAGAATATTACAAGATCAGAGACAGGTGCATGTCATATTAAGAGAGCTACTGTAGCCAGAGAGGAAGGGGTTGACATAAAGAGAAAGGAAGACATTGACATACATTTCTCTCATTTCTATGGTCATCTTCACTGCATGTTCTGACATCTTGTCTTCTTTTCCTCCCTGTTCCCCTTTCCCTCTCCAGACTTGGGCCTGTAGTGAGTATTGTGGCTACTTTCTTGATGCAACAAATAGCTGCCTCAGATGATCTTTGTGTTTTTACAGTTTTACTGAGTTCTTCAATAACATAAGCCTTTTTTTTTTTTTTTTCTCATGTTCAACTTGGTAGGATTTGCCTTGCAGCACTAGACAAAAATGCAGGAAGCTTTGCAGGAATCAAACAACATTAAGAGCAGATCATTTGTAGCAGATCATTTCTTTTGCACTGATCGTAGATTTAACCTTTAATTAGGGACACATTGGGCATTATTGGTTTGGATTGTGTGGAAGAGGCATTTGATGCACACTGGAATGTGATGTGCAAGAAAGGGCATATTTTAGTATTGTTTGAATTGGTTAATGAATGTCAAATATAACAGCCTGAAGAGTGAAGTGATGCACTGACATACCTGATAATAGTCTAATGCTATATCTTTGTTTCTCTAGTTAAGGGTTGAGGAAAGTATCAAATTACTTCTTACTTATTCTCTTTTACTTTTGTAGATGTAAAACACCTGCTGGTTTATTTTGTATTTTCACATTCAATTTTCATTACTGCAGACTAGAACTGGTATGCAGATTGCTCTGTAAGAAGTTTGCCTACATTTTTTGTTCTTACATTCAGTATTGCTTCAAATGAATGTAATTCTTCATTGATATCTGTTTATTTATTTATTTATTTTATTTTATTTTATTTATTTATTTATTTTTTTTTATTTATTTATTTTTATTTATTTATTTTTTTTCAGTATCTGAGTCTTTCCAAACGATTTGTACCTGAACTGACAAACACAATGAATGGACTCTTGTTCATGGCTGTTAGAGGCCAAGACAAGACTCAGCTCCCTCTCACTCCCCCATTCAAGTGTGTGGGACCCACTGCCTCCTTGCTTGTGCTGGAAACACCAGTGACACAGTAAGTTTTAAAGATATATTACTCATTCCTGTAATTTGAAGAGGCACTCAGACAGTATCTTAGCCATTCCTGTAATTTGAAGAAGCACTCAGACAGTATCTTAGCCATCCATATTAGGAAACTAATGCTCTTTGTTTCTGCTTGAGAGAGAGAGAGAGAGAGAGAGAGAGAGACTAGAATGATACTTGTTAAAAAAAAAAAAAATAAATAAGTAAATGAAGCTAATAAAAAAAAAGGAATACCATGATCAAAATGTTCAAAACTTTGGTGTCATCTTTTTTAGAATAACAATTTAAGCAAACTTCACACTTGTGTAGCTTTTTACCAGCTTCTCTCAATCTCTTTAAACATTTTTAATGTTAAATATGATTTTCTTTCTGTCTTTGTTAGATATGTATTAGAACAAATATTCTAAACTATTTTCTTTATTAATTTCAGATTTTCAGAAACCAAGTTGATATTTGAAGATCTTAACAACAAAGAAAAACAGATTGATGATGACTTCAAAATCAATGTATTTTGTAAAGCTGTCAAATTACTGAAACTTTTGAGCAACTGTTGGATAGAACTGCCATCCATTCGTGCTATCATGACACCTACAAAGACACTTTTGCAGGCAATGACCTTAGAAAATTATACTGATAATGTAAAGAAACTTGTAGAAGAATTCCTTTCAGTATTTGAATCCTTACCAAGTGAAGGTAATGCACTTGTGAGAGAAGAAAGGAAACCCACAGCAATTCAGATGTTTGAACCAGCTATTGAAAAAATGTAAGTACTTGATAATTTTATCCTTATTGCATTTATTCATGTATAAATGTTATTAGTGGTGACTAAACTATTCATACAATTTAATTATTGTCTGTATAATTATGCAGCTGAGTTCCTTTACATATTTACTTTTTTTCTTTGGATCAATTTTTATCTTGTATGAATCCATTTTCTCCTTACTGATAAATTCATTATATGCACTTGCAGACTCCTTTTACATTTGTAAGCATTATAATTTTTATTTTTCTAATGTTTCATTTTTTGTTTTCATGTATATCAAGAATTGATGGGGTTAAGAAACGTCATGGAACAAAAGAATACCTTGAGAAACAAAAACTTATCCATAAGCTGAAGCGCGAGAAAAAGGGAGCACGAAGAGAAGTACAGAGGGACACAGCTTTCTTAGCACGCCAGCAGCTGCAAGAAACGCTACGGAGGTATGGCTGTGTGATATCATTACTATATTACATGAATTTACCAACTTTTCCTCTTGTGGTAGGGAAGATGGCCTGGTCACACACCCTTTGGCTGGGTTAGAACTTACTGTTATATTTCCTGTACATTATTAAAGGTGACTAAATGGATGGAATGAGGGAAATGAGAATGCATTCCGACACTTAGTTCTGCAGTGAGATCTGATGTACTGTCTTGCTAAGCTGCCTTGCTTTAAGAGAAATGCACTAAAGTATTGCTTATTACTGTATTCAATGCCCATTTAATACAGTAATACTCATTTTCTCTCTCCTTATGATGTTCATCTCTTTTATGTCTTCCTCAGTATTCCCACTGGTCTATCACAAACTCAGACTTTCCTTAGTATATGGCCCTCCCCCCTCTTAATGATGTGCCTGTGCTGGCTCAGTCTACATTTACTCAGTATGTTAATCATATCACCTAGTTAGATACCATACCTATCTTCTCTCCTCACATATCTCAACATCCTGTTGTAATTTTTCTCTTTTGCCTTCTTCCTCTCTTCAGTTGTTGGCCTTTCAGCACACCATACGACAACACTGGTCTCATGCACAATAGGTGTTTGCCTCATTCCTTAATGGTATCCTGGTGACCAGTAGGCTTGTTATCTCTATTTTCTCCACAGTTGCTGTTCTTAATCACTGCTGCATCTGCTCTAGTCTCATCTCTCAGAAAGCAGAACAGGTCTTGGTTTGTAACCATTTGACAATTTTTTATTTATTTATTTTTTTTTTTAGTGATGCTGATCGTAAGAGGAAGGTTGGGCAGATCATGAGTGGCCTACAGATGCAAGAAGGAGAGTTCAAGAAAATGAAGAAGAAAAAATGATGTGCTATAGTTGTCAGCATCTCATTCTCTGAAAAAAATAGTGAGTAATTCAATATATATATTTTTTTTACTTTAGTACAGTTTTTCATATTAAAAATGTGATGTAAATGGTGACTAGTGTACATCCTTTGAAAGATCTTTACCGGCCCATATGGAAAAGATCCTCACAAGCACATATGTCAAGTGCGAATGGTGAAAAGGAAAGCACCGATGGACCATATCCTGATGGGTATGAAAACTTGCTTTCAAATACATTTTTCTTTACAAATTTCTATCTTCATCCTACTAAATGTGGCCAGACTATCTTAGCTTGTTTCTTTTTATCTTTTCCACCATTCTACACCAGATTATTTTTTAGCACTTCATACTTAATCTTTATACATATCTTCACTATTCTATCCCATCTTATTATTCCAGGTATCCCTCAGTTAACTAATTTCCAAAGCATTCTCGACTCTTACACCCTATTCTATGCCCAAGTCTCGGATCTTTTATGTCTTCCTCAGTCTTTCCGGTGGTCCATCACAAACTCGATTTTCCTTAGTATATGGCCTTCTTAATAATGTGCCTGTGTGCTGGCTCATTCTACATTTTCTCTGCACATTAATCACATTACCTAGTTAGATACCATATCTGTCTTCCCTCTTCACATATCTCAACATCCTGTTGTAATTTTTTCTTTTACTTTCTTCCTCTCGTCAGTTGTTGGCCTTTTCAGCACACCATACAACACTGGTCTCTCATGCACAATAAGTGCTTGCCCTTTTCCTTAATGGTATTCTGGTGACCAGTAAACTTGTTATCTCTATTTTCTCCACATAGCTGCTGTTCTTACCCACTGCTGCATCTCTTAGAAACTAGAACAGGTCCACTACCTGTACAATAAAATAGATCACCTCCATCAATTGCTATGTCTTCTTTATCCCTGTTCTCAGCTTACTCTGTCACACATTGGGCATCTACCATTCTCTCCTGCTTAATTCACATTTCTCAAACTTGAGTATCTCTTGTGATTCCACTTGTTCAATGTTCAGGATAGAGTTGCACCCCCCCCACACACACACACACCACTGCCACAGCAACTTGATAAGATAAATATCTATTTTTTTTCCAGCCTCATTACCTTTTACCATTACCTTGGCCTTCTCCATGTTTCTCTTCAGACCAACTCTCTCCATCCCAGTCTTTCTATCAGGTAAATTTAACAGTAGCTTCTATTTGCTCTTTTGTTATCAGATTGTCATTGTACACACATGCTTCCATCACCACCACAAATGACATAGGACTTGGTGCAGAATCTTGATGAACCATACTTCTATCTCACTCACATTGTGATGGTGTTCCTGCTCCGGTTTCTACTCATGATCCAGTACTCACTTACAAAGCTGTTACCAGATTAATCAGTCTCTGCAGCACTTTGTTTTCTTTACAGCCATCTAGTTGCCTCACAGAACTGTCAGTTTATTATTTTTTTTCCAAACTGATAGAAGCATGAAAAGATTACTCTCCTGCACTTGCCTACTTGCAGATTTATTTGATAGATGTAGTTAAATAGGAGATACTTCTATTCACTATTATTGTATAGGTACACTATTAACCTTCTCACACATTACTAATTTCCATTAGTTTTCTTTCCAATACCTCCTGTTGGCAGACATTTGTGGCCTCTCCACAGTCCTTGAAAACTTTGATTTAGAATCCATTTTCTTTGCTTTGAAAACTCAGAAGTAGGCATGTATTATATATCATTAGGTTCATAGGAAAATTATCCTTATAATGATCACAAAAAAATGCTATAAAGTAATTTAACTTATTTTTTCCTCAAATACAAAACAAAATTTAAAAAAATGTTCAAGCTTTTAGCTCAAAACTTTTACCCTGAGCATTCTGCGCCCTACACATCACCAAAACTTTTTTCTTTTTTTTTTTTTAGTTTTATAATGATACTGTTGGCTTTGTGATATATCAGTTAGATCCAAGAAATAAAAGTGAAAGCAGCATTCATCATGGAATATGTGCAGACTGCAGGCAGCTTGAATTACAGGCTGAAACTGACAAATTAACAGTTGACCTATTCTGGGGAGCAGCAGCATTGCCAGTTCATTAAAACAGTATTCAACATAAATCACTTTCATATTGTTCCAAAAGATAAATTTGCAAAAATATCAACTGGATCTTATTCAGAAGCCACTTCAGTTTCTGAATGTTTTTGCTATAAACTCAGTCTATGCCAAAGTGGAATAAAATTGATAAGATACCCCATGACAGAATTTAAATTATTTTTTTTTACTTTGAAAGTATATTTGTAATAATTTAAATGTATTTTTATGAAAAGTGCAATTCTCAAATGTAATCCTCAAACTGAATTAGTGGCATCTTCATATATTCGACAATGCTTTTTCCATAAACTTGTACTGACTGCTCCATACTAGATGAAACAGTCTACCCATATTTTTTTTTTTAGCTAAAGTGATATGTCAACTCAGTGGATTTTAGTAGGTAAATACCATTGCCATGCAAATTAAGCTACACCCTCTTTCTTAACCCTATTCCATGTCCAACTCTCCATCCCCACTCCCTCCTTGTTTCTACATTTCTCATACCCCCTCCCTCTCTCCAATCTATCTATCTATCTATCTATATATATATATATATATATATATATATATATATATATATATATATATATATATATATATATATATATATATATATATATAATATGAAATACACACACCCCGCCTGAGTGACCCAAATGCCCTGAAGGTGGTTTGACCATTTAAACAGCTCCCAGTAGACATGTATCCTTTCTATCCTGTGTTTGTCATTCTCTCTCTCTCTCTCTCTCTCTCTCTCTCTCTCTCTCTCTCTCTCTCTCTCTCTCTCTCTCTCTCTCTCTCTCTCTCTCTCTCTCTCTCCCCTAAATATTCAGGACAATTTTTACATTATAACACACACGACACCACACACATCATGCATAGCGCAGGTGGAAGGTGAGAGGTCATCATTCCCTTGGGCCTATGGATTAACTTCTGGAGAGAAAGATGAGGGGGATGGGGAGGGGGGTGGTAAAGGCTATACAAGTCACTTTCCTGCCTCTTGTAAGTGAAAGCAACAACTTAGATTACATAATACTCACCTATGTTTAGTAATTGGACTATCATTAGGAAGTACTCATAGGTGTTGGGGTTTTTGTTTTTTATTTCCATATGAGAGAGAGAGAGAGAGAGAGAGAGAGAGAGAGAGAGAGAGAGAGAGAGAGAGAGAGAGAGAGAGAGAGAGAGAGAGAGAGAGAGAGAGAGAGATATGGGATTGGGGAAGAAGAGGGATGTGAAAGGAGATATGGAGAGGGAAAGGAAGAAGGCAGGCCTAAGGTACATATAAATTTCTAGCTGTTGCTAGAAATTTAGGTAGGAGAACTGCTTCCTCAAATAGGAAACCAATTGCACCTATTCACACAAATTGCTAGCATATGGTTAATTGCTGATTGACAAAAAAAATTATATCATCCATAGATAAATAATTTAATGATGAAGACCTGAAAATCATTCTTAAGTTGTCCTTTGATAATGAAAAGTAATTGTAACATTTAGGATTTGGTCTTTAATGCAGCATCAGTAATCTGTGATGTTTCTTAATCTATAACAACTTGGGAGTCCTGTGTAAACCCTAATCACAGTGTACAGCATATTCTTAAAATAGTTGTAATGTTGAATCCCTATGTACAGGACTAGCATATTAATCTGCTTGCTGTAAAATCAAGGGAGAATCTTTATTAATGTTAGTGAAGTCTCTTAGAACAAACATATATTAACATTTACAATGTTTAAGGCAGCAAAACATTAATGATTTAGAATTATATATAATTCAGGATAAATTTGCAATTTATCCTGAGGATAAATAGCAGGAAAACCCTAGTAGAGTCTACAAATGAGAGTAATAATATGACTATATTCTGAACCTGTCAAGCTCAGCTTCGACATAAAAATAAAGTATATGCACTCTTTGCTCCTACCAATGACGCATATTCCTTTACTTCTTCTTCTTCGTCATCATCAGCGAAATGTGACTGGTAATCTCCATATCTTACCAGATTCCGGTTATGAAGAACTAAAATCTGAAATTAAATGTTTACTTGTTACTAATAAGTTAATGGTAATTCAATGCAGTAAGGTATCCAAGCAGTAGATAAAAATTGTAGAATAATTAATGAATGAGTCTTTGGACTGATTTGATGAGTGGCATTTGAAGCACAGGAGGATTGCAATATGTTAGCCTAATGAATCTTTTATTTCTACATTTGATGCATCCTGAATTGGGAAGTGAAGTGAGACCAAAGTAAGTTGGAAACCCCTTTTAGGCGACTGAGCACACCAACATTGGATATCTCAGTTATGAAATAACTTTTGGCATTCTGATTTCTTACTGTTAGATGTTAACCTCTAAAACTTGTGTACATGTGACCTGTTTACATAAACCGGTGCATTACGAGACCTACCACGTCAGTGCCCCCAGGTCACCAATTTCCAGTGACATTAACTGTCAATCACTCATGTGCTTTTAGGTGGGAAAAGGATGAAATATACATTGTCTTGAGTTTCACACTTGCTTTCTTCTGAAGGCATAGTGCTCAACCCCAGGATCGTGAGACTTGGGGTAAATGTCTATTTATTCCAGTTCCATGGCCCAGAGCTCTGCATGTGTATTTAGTCCTCCATCTAGCATGATGCAATGCTTGGGGAGTAGTCACAGCATCAAAAACTGTGTGTTTGTGAGTGTGTTTTGCTCTCACATATGCCTGTTGTGATGCAGTGCCATCACATCTAAAACTGTCTCTGTGTGTGTGTGTGTGTGTGTGTGTGTGCATACGTAATTTGTCCTCACATCTGGTGTGATGCAGTGCTGTGGCATCAAAAACTGTGTGTGTGCATGTGTTTTGTCCTCACATCTGGTATGATGCAGCACTGTGGCAATGCAGAACCATTGCATCTGAAAGTGTGTGTGTATTGTCTTCACATCTAATGTGGCACAGCATTGCAATGATGCAGCACCACTGCATCTATCACAATAGTGAGACACCTCTCATTTGTTTGTTTCTTTGCATTGCAACAGCAGTGACCTTCCTCTCCCCTTCCTCTCTTGCATGCAAGTTGGCATGACTAGTGTTGTGGCTGTGGTTTATTCACAAGGAATTTATATGTTCAGGCATGTGAACTGTACACAAAAACACATAAAATACATAGCATGCAAGTATTTATTTTTACTGTGATGGCAATGGTAGTAATGCATGTAATGCTATAAAAGTGCAAAACTTGTGGAGACAATGTATGAATTTCGATATGATAAGAATTTAGGATTCACTGTAAAACTCAAGGACTGTGAAACTCAGATACCACGAACTGTACAGAAGCTTGGATTATTTGGTAACCTTTTGACAACACTAACACTAACAATTGTCTCAGGTGGTAGGGGAGGGTACTTGCAATGAAAGAGCCTTGTTCCAGACCAAACTGCCCAAGCTGTGCAACTGATCCCCATAAAGTGAGGACAGGAGTATTTCTCTTATTTGTGAGGCCAAGGAGCTAAGAGTGGTGTAAATGAGTGTGAATATGAGTTATGTGCCTACATATATGTACATATGTATGTACATAACACTGAAATACAAAAGTAATATATAGTTTTTGAGAGAAAGAAAAATTACAAGGAAAATAATGTGATATTTGAGAGACACAAGAGAGATCAGACCAAAAAAGAAACCATAAACAAGAATACATCAGGAAGGTGCTGTGGCTAAAGTTAAACCTCCCAACTTTCAACCAGAAAGCCATTAGCCTTTCTTAGTGTTCTTAGCATCATGTCCTCAGAGCAAGGTGCAAGGAATGTTTATTGATGATGTCCAGTTGTATGCAGGGTGTCCCACGAGTTAAGGTACATATTTTGAGATTTGATAGCTCAAGTAATTCTAAGCTGAAAATACTCAACAGGTGCAGGGGGCGGGGGTGGACACTCTCCTGGGGGGCGGGAGCACAGGACAGGAGGGGAAAACAATCACGGACTCACTGGCTATTTGTATAAAAGAGATACAGCTATCTATCTATCTATCTATCTATCTATCTAATTCTATTGATCTATTTAGGGGAGGAGGATTAAGTGGGTGGTGCAGGGCAAAAAGGGGCCCCAACTGCACTGAACCAGCTTTGCAGGGGGGCCCCAGCTTGCAAAAAAGTTGAGAACCCCAGCTATACACATATACTGTGCTTTGCTTAATTTTGTGAGAAATTAACATGTATGTTGCAGAAACCACTCGCCTGGATAGGCCTCCACCTACTTCCTTATCTCCTTTGTTTGCTATGTACTCAAATGGTGCCAAGCAGCATTAAGGGATAATTTCTTGTGCACAATCTATGCAGTCAAAGCCTTACAGGAGACAGCAAATGACAGATAAAATTTTTTCATCATCAGTACAAGAATACAAACAAATACACAAATATGTAAAGGAGCAAAATTCATGGAACATAGTACAATTTGACATCACTTAGAAAGAATATCAAATAATTTCTAAAGGGACATTTACAGGAGTGGCAGGAACACCCGGTGAGTTACCACATCTATTTAAAAAGTAGCACTTAACAATCACTATACTGCTGTTTCCTGTACATTTTCTTCAATGACATATACAAAATTTTAATATGTCATGTGCTAAATGTTTCCTGTAAGACTTTGTGCAGATTATACACCAAAAATTATCACTTAATGTTGTATGGCGCCACTTGAGTATGTAGCAAGCCAAGGAGGGAAGAAAGGAGGCGGAGGCCCACCTTGGCAAGCAATTCCCGCAACACACAACTTGCACATAAATTTCTCCTAAAGTAAAACACAACACGTGTAAAGAGCATTTTCAACTTGGAACTATTGAACAATCAAATCCCGAAATATGTACCTTAACTTGTGGGACACCTTGTACATGGCATACCAATATAAAATTATTTTTCTCACAGCACCAAACATTATATAACTTTGTTTTCAACCACTTGATCAAGAATTCTTGTGGAGACATGACAAATTTATGCACATTATGGCTGCAAGACAAAGGCAGAAATTACTGCCTTTTTCTTCCAAAAACAAAGTAAATCAGTTTTAATACACAATAAGAAACACAGCTGGCTGGGCATGATACTGCAAAAAAAATAATAGCAGAGATCTCCATTTTACATTGAAAATATTCTTAGTACCATAATTCTGATAAGATATTTAAAAGAAACCAAACACAAAGATGCTCAAGATATTTAAAAGAAACCAAACACAAAGATGTTCAAAGTCAATAATCCTGATCAACAGGAAGTCATACTGGATAGTGATTTACAGTAGTGCTGAACAAGCAGTAGGAAGTGATGTTTCATATGAGGACAATACAATAGTAAATTTGAGGAAGTGAGTAGACAAGTATTTCCATCATCTAGTTCTTAAGCACTGTATATAGGCAGCTATAATATGAAATATCTAGAAGCAAATGGGCATCCATGCTAAAACACAGATAGTTATCTATATACCAAGCCAGCAACTGCACACAGCGTAGCCCAGACAAAGTACCACACATTCATATGCATATCATTCACACTTAGCCATGTCAGCCCCTGGTGGAAATGGATAATCATGGATCACTGTATTATACTATAATTTCATAAAATACAGCACAATACTGGCATGGTGACATCACCACTCTCATGACATCTGTTTGCTGACTGGCTGAGCTGGTTATGGTACAGTTACACTATTTGCTGATGGTCCAACATGCTAGGCTAGGTCACCTCTCTGGCTTTCAGACCTCATGTCAAAAAAAAGCATATGACTTTCTCTCTCCTGTTTACCTGTTAGATGGTCAAATCTTGTACAGGAGAAATATAGGAGGAATATGCCTTTCATTATCTGAGCCTAATTCAAAATTAGTATATTTTGGAAGATGCCCCTTTGCTTTTAGACACCTACATGTACTGTAGACTCGCATCACATCCTCAAAAATACAAAGCTCACACCTACAAGCTTCCCTGCAATAAATACAAAGCTCACACTAACAAGGTCAACAATATTACTTACCTTGTTTATATCCACTAGGCCATTGACATCCACAGCAGAGACATTATCATTTAACCTGCAGTACTTTGCCTTGTCTAGTTTAGGTGTGGCTAATTCGATGGGAATCCACTCATAGGTCTCAGGACAAAGTAGGAAAGAGGGTTTGTACTTCCCTTTATAACGCATCTTGAGGCAAGAGTGGATATAGAAACCCATATAGTACCACTTTAGAGGTGCTATTCTGCGCTGCAGCTCACGCACTAAAGCCAGCTCTCTGTGTGGGAAGAGTACATTAACAGTATGACATTCCTTATATCAGTATTTGCCTCCCTTATTAATAAAGTTGGTATTTCTGAGATACGCATTTATGCAAACAGACAATTTTTGCCTGTCTGCTTCTTTAGATGCGTAGAGATGATAAAGGAGGCCAAATATATGGAGGTACAAAGCTGATGTGAAAAACTTATGTGGTGGAATGATTTCAGCAAAACATTTTAACAAGTTCTTTATAATACACTTTTAGGATGCTAGAAAAATTGTTTTAATTTTATCATTTCTTCCAGACTGAGCAACCATGAAGCATTTCATTGTCACATCCGACATGACAGTCATGGATTCTGTGAGTTTTCAACCAGAGAAATTGAGTAGTACGTATTGTACTAACAACTGGATGCAATAAAATATACTTTCTTTAAAAAGTTTGTATTTTCTTTCCCTGTGATGTATGAGAACAAAATGCTGTTTCATAAAATTAAATTACCAATATTAGGGATGCACCACAAAAACTACCTTGCATAAAGATGTTCATTAATGCATTATGAACATTTAATATTAGGCTTTCGAGATCAGGTGAGGAAATTAAATCGAGGTGAAGTCACTTACAGATCATGTTGAGGGGGATGTGGCATCTATACTAGCAGCTGATCATAATATATCATGTAATTTATATCAAGAAAAGTTCATTTCAATATTCATGCATTATTTAGCTTTATGCATGAACAGTACTTTATGAAATAACTTACTTTTCTCAAAGTCAAGAGTAATGAAGACAGCAGTTGAGGATAAGGGAACAAATCAATACTTGTCTCTACATAACATCAGCTTATTACAGTAAAATCCCTCTTATCCAGCATCAACGGGACCGCCGACATGCCGGATACTTGAATAGAAGTGAAATTATGTCCACAATCACCACCCTACACTCACGCATCTTACCATAACAAAGATCAGCTGATCTTAATCAGCTGCTTAAGTGTAAGCACAACACGCTTCCTCTTTTCTACAACTTTAGGCATGATGAAGGCGTCAGGCGATAAACAGTGCACACGCGGGACTGAGTCACTGAGTAAGCACAGTGCAGTGGGCCGTGGGTGGCGCGAAGCAGTGCGCTCTGGTGGCGAGGGGACAAAGTATGCCTCGCGCGGGAATTTTAATCGATTAAAGAGTACACATTGATTTTTTATTAATTTTAAGGCTTGGGGAAAAATGTGCCAGATACTTGAAGCTGCCGGATACTTGAATGCCGGATGAGAGGGATTTTACTGTATTTGTTTTAGATGGGATGACCTAACCACCAATTTAGCTGAAGGTTCAAATATTTTGTAGTATCAGCGATCAGGAAAATGGAAAAATTAAAGGACAGGTGACATGTAGAAATAGGAAAGTTATAAAATAGAAAATTGATCTTGCTTTACAGCTCTAGCTGTAGCATGATTTCTATTTGATTAAATATTAGTATATCCAACTAAGCATTTCTTAAGTATCTCAACTCACCTCAACGAAGCATAGGTTCCTAATGACAAGAATGAATATTCGGGGTCATAATAAAGGTAGACAGAGGAGACACAGTGTGGCAGGATGTCAAGGACTCCCACTGCAATGAGTCTGCCATCCATCCAGTACTGGTGGTGGAAGGAGCCATAACCCTGTTCTGGACCATTCCCTGGCTGCCATGGCTGTCACCACACACCCAAGAGAATGCATTGCCATAAATATTTCTGATATATATTCACAAATTTAGTAAAGAAAGCATACATTTTACAGTAATTAATGAGCAAAAGCATGGTATGCTGATAATTTTTTTTGTCATTTTGGCTTCTGAAAACATTTTGTTTGTATATGAAATACATAAAGTGAAATGGTCTTATGAAAATCTTTTGTTTCTACATGAAGTAGAACATGCCATATTTTACTGTGCAGGTGCCTGACAAAGATCCTCTTCTTTTTTATAAATGACATGGATAGAAACTTAATTTAAAACATCATGGATTGTTTGATATAACACAGGTATAATTTTTACCTTTACAACTGATTTCCTTACATAGGAAAAAATACTTTACAGGCAAAAAAACTGACAAACTGCTAGCATTTCCCACATATTTTTCAATATTTCTGATTATGCTTATTTTTCAAAGGTTAGTCTATTATTCTTTATTTTGAAACTTGGTCCATTCCTTTTTTTTTTAAGTCTACACATGAAATGTGACCACTGTGTCTGATGGCATGTACTACTTCAACTCTACAGCCAAACAGTCTGCAATACTGGCAATGGGCAAGATAACTAATTATTTCCAATCACAAACTTAGGTAACTGCTTAAGTAATAGTGAAAAAACTTTGGCAAGTTCCACATCCAAGCTTCTTGCATGTTTAAGTACAATTTCACATGTGCTTAAAGAACCTAATACTAGAGTCTGGGCCATACCAACAGGGGCCCATCAACCAGGAAGTTTTGGTAGGACATCTCGTCACACTCGCATTCTGAATCATGATGCACTTCCAGCTGATACTTGCGAAAGACAGCATATGAGGCATTATAGGTGGCTTTGAATGCTGCCTCGGGAGGATCAACCCTCACCAGCTTCAGCTGTCAAGAATCAATTTATCAAGACTTAGTTTCAAATAATCTTAGTGCATTAGAGCTGAGGATGATAACCGATATATGTACCTAAAAGCAAACTCTTCAATGTAGAATTTTAAAATACTGACAATAACAAGTGAGGCACATAGTGACAGAAGGGCTTCTGCACACCATAATATCTTTTGAGTGATAAAAAAGTTGAAGTTCTGTGACACTCGTAGTTACTTTTTAAGATAAATATACATTATATAACATATAATACATATAACATATAATGTTATATACATTATATAACATAATGAAGATATTTTGAGTAAAATAAAAATAAATAAACACTACTTCTACTTGTTTGTGCACATACAAAGTTCATATAGCTTCATGAAGATATAAGCAAAAAATACATTTATACATACATGACTGTCTCCCCTCAAAAGGAAGTAGCCAAGCCAAGGCAAACAATTTTTACATTCACACTAATTCACCTCGTTCTTTTAGCCCCTTGGCCATAATCAGTATGAAAGAAAAACTGAAAATTTTATTTAGTATATTCCATTTGCTAGCCAGCCTCTGACTGGACCACAGGGGTCCTGGCTGAAAGTCCATCAATGCCTTGAGATTTAGACCTAATCAGAAAACTATTGCATAAAATCTGAGACATTCACACTTCTACCTGTCACTTTTCCATTCTCATATTTTATGCTCATGTACAGGATAAGTTGCTGAACCCATCCTCAAGACTATCTCAAAACTATCAAAACTGGTCACATTGGTAAGTAGTAAGCCCCTCTGTCACATCATGCCTCAATCCTTCTGCCAAAAATATAGTTGTAGAAACTACTAATTACAGGTAGCAGGTTTAAAGTTTTATTTTAAATTAATCATGGAAACTTAATACTGAGAATAATAATGGTTAAGAGAATGATCAAGAAAGGTGGATAAAAACCGTGGGAATGTTCACAGACAAAAAAATGTTTGAGTGTAAAAAAGAAAAATGGGCAAAATAATTATTTCAAACACAAGGAGTATGATATGATAAAAAGATGTCATTACTTTATACTCTCCATAAAGATAATTTTTGAAATTTTGTCTCAAGACAGACTTATAAGTGTTACACAAGTAAAGGAGAAAGATATCAATGCTTCAGAATATAATTAATTCCTTAAAGAGACTAAATTCTAGTATCATCTTCACTCTACTGAGGAAGAGCTTCGAAACAGGACTGACACAAAGATTGGTACTTCAGAATTGTTTTAAAATTCCTTGAAATTAAGCTCTTTTTAGGTGATGAAAGAAAGAAAAGAAAGGAATTAGAAATTAAATGTCCTTTCAGCAAGCACTGTTTCACAAGTTGTATGATTTCTTAATTAATCAAGCTGCTGTTACCATAAGCAGCACACATGTATGTGAACTAGACACAGTGTTCCTTGTACTATATAAGCTCTGCCTTGCCTAATTTTTACACTGCACTTTCTTCCTTCAATACAATTTTTGTTAATCTTGAAGAATGACATATATGATTAAGTGGGTACTCATTCTAAAAGAATACAACTCATGAAAATAGTTGTGAATGCGGCTTCCTGGTTAACTGGCCCCTGTTTGGTATGGAAAAAATATAAGCATTTTTTGTCTATATGATAGGGATTGTAAACCAGCAATAAAAGATATTAGGCAAAGTATACCATTAAAAGAAGTATCACTTCATAATTAAGATTCAGTATGAAAAGTAAAAAATCTGGAAAGTTATTTCTAGTCAGGAATGGCAAGAATGAACACAAGAAACATGCCAAGTGGTATTGCAACAATACTGCAAATATCTTCCTGGTCTGCAATCATTCCCATCACAGTTTCAGCCAGATCACAAGTGAGTACTACCTCGAGGGGTGAATTACACAGGAACCGCTTAAACTGAGACTCATTACACTTGTCTGCAGTGTCTCCGTGGATGGTAATTTGGTATTTCTGATACAACCGATGAGCCTTCTTGAAACTCTGCAGAAACTCAGCACTGCTTGGCTGAGAACGAACTAGTCTAACCTGTAAAGTCAAGTCAGTATCTGTTCTCCCTTGGAATACTAATTCTTTTATTTGCACAGCAGCATGTTACAAATGAGTACTGCAATATAACAGATTAAGAATTATTTATGGCATGGACAACTGAGATCTCAAATAATTACATGTTTAGTTGGTAGTCATGTCACATTGTTGCTGATCTTTACACTGACTCTAATCCTTAAGCAGATGCATCTATTTAGATGCAGGCCTGGCACCTCACTCATGACAGTGATCATTTATGAAAGCATGATTTTTCACATCTTAGATTTTGAATTTAGGCATTTCATTTTCCATCAGAGGTTCCAATAACTTATGAAAACTCAATCTCTTGACAAGTAAGTGTTGTCTTTTCATTTGTGATTTATGGAATAAAGTATCTGGCAACCTTCATGACTCATCCATACCAAGTCTATGATTATAACTTACTGCACATGCATCCTACCTCAATCCAGAGTATCTGCCCTCCACCTGAAATACCTACAGCATAGAACATGACCACATCCAGAAATATGTTGTTAATTTTTTGTAGTAAGGCTCTGCTTCTGTTTATGTACACAAAATAAAGTGGTTTATCATTATCTCTATTCTAAGAATATTATGAAGGAATAAGTAAACATGTAATTCCTTTTCATATTAAAATCTGCATTTTATCCCACAGCAGATTATGATACAAATAACTGTTTGGGATTAGATATTAATAAAGTGTTTTATAAAGCCTATGGGAGAAAAGATGACACAGAAAAATATTTTGTGCTGCACTTTGTATCATGACACATCTGAGACATCAACAATAGGTAAGATTATACCATTGCTTATGTCTCAACACCTATGAGTACAATAATAATGTTACATAAAATTTATAAAATCATTATAGACACTATCTATACTCAAGTGTATTTTCTCTCTTTCTCTCCATAAGGTACAGCCAACGAATGCTGATCTTGTATCATGGTGGCACATGCTACTTTGTGAGTCTGTTTTACTTAAAGCCTCTCAGCAAGCATAAAAATGGGCAGGGACAAACTAACTTATTGGTATCTCAAGTGCATCTTTCCTCCTCATGCTAATAACAACAATGACCAGTATTAATCACCAGAGTCAGTATTCATTTTGTCTTCGGTGATGTATAACAAGCTTTTTTCTCAAGTTGAAATAATTTTCAACGTACAAAACTAGGGTAGGGTGTGTGTGTGTGTGTGTGTGTGTGTGTGTGTGTGTGTGTGTGTGTGTGTGTGTGTGTGTGTGTGTGTGTGTGTGTGTGTGTGTGTGTCTATATATATATATATATATATATATATATATATATATATATATATATATATATATATATATATATATATCACATTACTGGTATTAGTTAATGTGTACATATTAAAATTACTTGTAAAGAGATAAATATCCATCTGATTAAATAAAGATATGATTTGCTAACCTCTAAGCTGATAATATGTATATGTTATGACTGCTATCAACTGTAGAGATAACTAAACTAATTCATGTACAAAACACAAAATCATAATTTTATGTGACTGACATACTCCCACATTTCCACTTGGAGAGGATACCTACTATGAACTAGATCATATAAGTCCTTATCATCTTCATATGATCAAGTTAAGCCATGAGTTCTAACTGCCCTCCTCAGTCATATGTATGATCCTAAAATCTAAAGATTAAGTACTGAAAATAGCTGGCAATCCCTCCACTTGCATTCAACTTAGCAATTTTCATGACTGTATGATCTAGGAAATGAAAAATACACTACAGATGTGGGTTAAGACCATTCTTCCTACTGGATAAAATAAGAGAAGGGGATTCCCAGACCCTCCCTCCACTCCTTTAAGTCATCTTTTTACAACATGTAGAGAACATGGTGGCAACATTCTTCTATCTCAGCCATGGAGTGTACAACCATGCCATGTCCCCCATAACACAAGGTAACTATGACTAGAGCATCTGGTCTTCTAATCCTGAGTCAGACCCACTACCACTGCACAAACACATAATTATAGTTGTGTATTTGTGTGTGCACACAGGCAACATACATATACTAGGTTAAAAGTTTCATGTGCATATTTTTTACTATATGAAAAAGAGAAAAGCGTGCAACACACCTCCAAGTTGTGGACCGGATTTGCTGGAAGAGGTTCATACAAGAAGTCCTCCAGAGACTTTTCAGTGTTGCTCTGCTTAGACACTTTGGTTTCCATAGGAGATTCACCTCTGCCCAAGCTTTCCAATGCCCGTTTAGCTAACTTTGCCTCTCGCCTCTCTTGCCTGATGACCTTTGCTTTCCTGCACGGTGGTCGGCTGGCATCTGGACCTAGGCAACCATGGTAAAGTCAGGTTATAAACACTACAGATACAGAGGTGAAAACTCCATTTTTTTTTTTTTAAGACATCACTATGAATGATGCTCACTACTATCAAGAAGCCACTTATGGTAGAAACTTTTCTGCTTTATATCCAACATCACTATTCCTCACTACAGTGCCCCATTAGCATCAAACTGAGACAGCTTATTTACATCATAATTTCCTCCCACCAGACATCCAACTCAACAGCAATTGAGTACTTCATGCAGTATTTTTCACAGCACTTACAAAATAATAAAAGGTGGAAACCACTTTATAAATGAACATAAGGGAATCTCACTTGGAGAATGGGAGGTATCCACATGATTGTGTGGGATTACTGGGAAGGTGGGAAACAATGAGGAATATCTACCTACTTAGCTACCTATCCATCATAATGTAATCTTCCTTCTTCCTGTGAATCAGATATAACAGTTAATGTTTGTCTCAACTGCATTGTGTCAATATCAAAAGAAACTTACCTATGCCTTGAGAAACATTTTTTCTGCCATCTTGATTACTATTTGGTGAATCTTTGCTTGGAGAAAGAGCACTGGTAGCTTCACTGGCCTTGGGCTTACTGCCAGCAGATGCCTCATTGCTATCTGATTTAGTATTGCTCATCTGTAAACCTTGTCAAGATAAGAAAGGAATTATTATCATGTGATCCCCAAAAATATTTTGAGTATAAAAGTATGCTTGACATTTATATTTGAAAATGATGTGAAGCCCTAAAGTAAATTTGTTTATAACTGAATCTCTAAACTAAAGATAATGTGGTTCCTTACATAAATTTGTATAAATAGTTGAACCTCTTATCAGAAACATCAGGACATTTTAAATCTTGATACTTTGTTTATCCTTAATATAGTTATATAAAGCTCAACACAAGAATATTTGGACTTTACAAATCCCACCATAGCAACTGGTATGAATAACAGTACATGTTGCCCATCACTAATCCAGCATCACTGGGACCTGTAGGATGCCAGATTGGTGATATTGCCAGGTTACAGAGAGGTTAAGTTAGAATACACTTAGCTAAACAGTTAACCACCTCATCGTATCTTTAAATTGCCCCATAAATAAGTACAAGTTGTTAAATAAATGGGGCTGTAATGATACCACTTTTTCCACCAATGCTGATACTTCACTTCTGGCCAATACTAATACTGATATTGTTAGCAAAGAAACAGCAATTTTTCTTTCTACTTCTTTGTCAAAAAACCAAAGCTGTAAAATTTACACAAGTTTCACATCAACACACTACTGTCATGTCTTTTTCAGAAGCACAACCTTATCTTTTATGGATAATGTACAATGTTTGCACTTTACACAATAAAAAACATTTCCATTATTCACTGGAGCCATGGCTGAAGCCAAAACTGAGAAGGTTTAATAATAAACCTAGAAAAACAAATTGGAATGGCTTCCCTGTCTTTGAAAGTGATGCCAACTCTTTATGCGGCAAGTAGCTGCTGCTTCTTGTGACCTGTTTTGCTTTGTAACACTTAAGTCATCCACTCCTTGCTTCTGTTATTCTTGTACTGCTTCTGTTTCACCATTAAACTGCTTCCTCAGTCCTTTTTTCCCAACTGTGTTAAAAAAAACTTTTGATATATTTTATCATCTTTCCAACAGACAGCAGGTTGGCGCAGCAACCCAGGAAATTTGAAATTATGCTAATCAAAATTAGTCCTGGATTTGTGATGGATGACCTGTACTTATTTCAAACTGCATCTACACTCAAGTTTCAATTTCTTTATTAAATCTTTAAATACTAAACATCTGAATAAATGTGGTAATTCATGAAAACTTATGGTAAGTTTGCCAAATGTTATCAAAGATTAAAGATGCACTTGCAGTCTCCATATTTGAGAAACTATACTTTAATGATGGTTTCTAAATTCTTTGTTATACAGCTCAGGAACTGAACCTGTGATAAAAAGAATGCAGATACAACATTCTAACTGTTCAATTAAAAATATCACATATAGTTATTATAGTTATTTAGACTGCCTTCAGAATACAGTTACAGCTCTTCCTATAACTGTTCAGTGGGGTTTCTCATCATGCACATATGAGACACCTACAACCAGAGTAATGTAAGTGACACCTCGGCTAAAATAAATATTTTCATTCCAGTGTCTTCCCCCACCATTCTATTATAATAGGAGACAGAACATCAGAACGGACACTACGACAGGGTGGAAAATCCATCCAAGTGAAATTATCTACAGAACAGTTCTTGCTGCGCTTGAGGCAAGGCCATCAGAAGCTGGTGCCAGAGTCAAGTAACTTCCTCACGATAGCACAGGATACCCAGCCAATGACAACCCATCCTGCGAGTTACAGCAGATTAGGAAGTACATGTATGTCACTTACATTTCCACTCTATGATAATCACAAAAACAAACAAAATAATTATTACTGGTTTTTAATTTCATTAGAATACATAAGAATGCAACAATATGATAGAACTGTGGAAATAAACAATGGTGGGCAATGGATACAATTTAATGCTCATGCAAGATATTTTTTAACAAAATTAATCTGAAGAAAATCCCCATCATCCATTTGTCTTATAGAATGCTTTAATTTCACTATGCTGATTGCAGAGCATATATATGGATGAACACTGTGACACCAAACACAGCTTCCTATCTCAATTCATTGAGGAAGTATTGAATTCTAAACATAAAACTTTTATTTTATTTTATTTTATTTTTTTGCTTACATCACTCTGGCTCTTGGCACCTCATATGTAGACCTCATCACATCACTGAAGCATTTTCTCTTCGGAAGAGCTTGCGGCATCACACAAACTATTTTTAATTAACCAGTCATAACTAACTCTGCTGTTCTATAGTACCTACACCTATGAATCTAAGGCAATTTAATAAAAAAAAAAAAAAAAAAAAAAAAAAAAACTATTTGTTTTGTGTCTTGGTAGTCAGATACAACACCACAAGACTGGTCAAGAAATCCATTTACTGCATAGCTAAAGGTGACAGCAAGCTAAATAACCTTAAGAGCAACCAAGTCACTAACTGGAATGAGAAAAGGATACAAAAGTAGTGCAAGCATATACTGATCAGTCAAGGTGAAAAAGTAACAGAAAAGATGGAAAAGGTGTGCTGCTATTGTGTCTGAGAACTGAAGAGGGTGCAACTGGTCACAAGGTTTGCATACAGATAAATAAATGACAAGGAGTGACATTTATGTGCGAGTGTATGTGCATGTGCACATATATGAATGCAAGGGTTCACACACAAACAGCTGTTAAGGATTTTTTTTTTTTTGAGAGAGAGAGAGAGAGAGAGAGAGAGAGAGAGAGAGAGAGAGAGAGAGAGAGAGAGAGAGAGAGAGAGAGAGAGAGAGAGAGAGAGAGAGAGAGAGAGAGAGAGAGAGAGACTACTAAAGAGCAGTTGCCAAGATGAATACAAATGTAGTATGTTATGAGAGAAGCAGATGGATAGCTAAAACCAAAAAAATAAAATAAAATAAAATAAAATAAAATAAAATAAAATAAAATTAATTAATTAATAATAATAATAATAATAATAATAATAATAATAATAATAATAATAATAATAATAATAATAGTAATAATAATATCTAATAATAATAAAGATGATAAAAATAAAAAAAATAAAAAAGTGATTACCTTAATCCTTTGACTGCTATTTGGCACATCTTTCCTTAAATACTAATCACTCTGAGACACCTTTACTTGTTCTACAGCCACTTCCAATCTTTAAACTGGATAGAAATTGCAAAATATATTCTTTTTAATCCCCCTTCTTTCCTGTAGATGCTTATAGGGATCTCATGCATTACTTCTGGTGTTGTTAATTGTTTCATATTGCAGAGAAAGGGTTAAGGAAGTCTGTGGGGAAGTTTGTGTCAGGGAAACACCTTTGATAGGCGATAGCTAGATGATCAATGGGTGACCTGGAGGGAGAAGTATGGACAGAAATGGGATGGCCTGATAATGTAGTTGAGCATGAAAGGTTCAAGAAAACTACTACAAACAGAAGTGTTGTGGAAGAACCACCTCAAGGTTTTAATCTTTTTTGTCAGATTAGCATAGTTTTAAGTGAAGAAAGGAACAGTCAAATGGATATGAATATCAGATGTCAAGATGCTGGAAGATGATTACATCTTTGATGTGTTTGTGAAATAATGAGAGGCAATAGCGAAATATGAATAATACATATATTACCACATTTGGATATTCAAACATTAAAGAATTGGTAAAGGAGCACTACAACTCATGGTCATACATAAATTATCTTAGGAATTTGGGTCGAAAGAGATGCTAATAAATATCAAAAGATCATGCAGTATGAAAAACTGGAGCTAGGAAAACATAGCTGAGACACAGTGACACTAGCAAACTCTGGCAGTGTGGTAACAGTTTCTGCTTCTAATAAAATAACTGCAGCATGTAAGTTTAAACATCCACCATTTTTTGCATTAAATGAGTAAGCCATTATCTATTGCTTCTCCTTTTACATGATATACAGGGACTTGCAGACATTGTGTAAACAGAAGTCATGTAAAAAATAAATAAAATAAATGAAATAAATAAATAAATAAATAAATAAATAAATAAATAAATAAATAAATATATATATAAATAAATAAAATGTTTATATAAAAATTAGTGGGAAAAGGGAGGTTAGGGAATGTTACCTGTTAAATTGCCCTATTTTGTCCTTAAATAAATTTATTTATTGTGAATAAAACTGACTCCTACAGTTTATCTTTAATTATTAATACTCACCTTCAGAAAAATAAATAAGTAAATTAATTAATTAATTAATCAATTAATTTAAAATTATTATTATTTTGCAATGCCAGAGGGCAGCACTGGTGATTGGGCTTGATTGCACTAACAAGAAAACATCATTTGAATTCATGTCATGTTAAACTGAATTTGTGTTAACCTCTAAAGGACTGGAAGTGGCTATAGCCACTTTACCAGCAGCAGACTGGAGGCAGTTTTAGCCACCTCAGGTCACAAGTAGTTTATATTGTCAAAAGTCTTCCTGGCAGGAAGCACTGTGTCATATGCATACATGAAAAACATAAATTTCCTACAGTTCACAGGCTTTATACTAAATGTTTCACCTTTTTTCTTGATTAATTGAAAAGTACAGTCTTTAAGAGGTTCAACTAAAATACAGCTTGATACTGTTATAGTTTTGTTGAAATGTTTGCTAAAAAATAATGATACATACGTTGTTCTGGAATTGCAGAAGATTTTGGTAAAGAAAATGATGACACATCAAATTTTGCTTCAGATTTTGGCTTCACATATTCTTCATTTTCTCCCACTGCACCAGTGCTATCTGAAAAGAAAATCATGACAAATACAAAGAGCATTTCCTCTTTATCTTTACTGACATTTCCCATAAACTAATTTAAGTTTAGAAATATTTATAGATATGTCAATGCATCACATGGCCCTCTTGTATCTAAACATTTAAGCTTTCTTACATGTCATAGAGTTCCAACCACCCTCCTGCCTTGCA
This sequence comes from Scylla paramamosain, assembly GCF_035594125.1. Classification (NCBI taxonomy): domain Eukaryota; kingdom Metazoa; phylum Arthropoda; class Malacostraca; order Decapoda; family Portunidae; genus Scylla; species Scylla paramamosain. The sequence continues at coordinate 23,002,854 of NC_087160.1, forward strand.
CCATCCATTCTCATGTCAAATCCTCCCATGTTTGCACATGTTTGAACCATGACATTTAAAATGGAGTGCTTCCTCCACCTCTCTCTCCATTCAGCTTAATTTTGCATTTCTTTGGACATTTAGCTCTAATTTACATAGGCACTCCTTTCTACCCTTTCAAACATCACCACGTTACTTTTGTTTACCTTCAACTTTGGCCTTTTAAACATACTACAAAATACAAGCATTGGCAGGTCATCATTTTAACCAATCAGCAATATAACTTCTGTAAACATGTAATTGTATTCAAGAATACATCATTAATCTCTGCTTTTATCTCCTTTGGAAAGCTTTCACACCAAAGTGACAAATGGTAAGTGGCAAGCAACAAGTGACATAGGGCACAGTATTTTTTGACCAAAAAAGATATGAGGCTCAAGGGCTAGAGGTCACACATCTTAAAATCTTAATCTTGAATGAACATAAAACAAGCAACAAATATGATACATTTTCCTGTAGGGAAAACTGTCATGTTGTTCCATGCCTTGTCTTGCTCATCCTTTGGTCTGTAATCTGGCTAAATTATGGGTTTTCACAACTTGCACAAACATGATGTTAAATACCTCACACTCTAATGAATGAACAAAGAAATTAAGCACTCTTCTCCCCCAGACAACTGAAAGAGGACTCATCTCTCCTCCTGTTACTCTTCACAAGACATGGCTGTCCAGGGCAGTGTTGTTATATGTGGCTGACAAAAATCTGCCGAGTCAAAACTGCTTTACATATGCTTCACAGTTTCTTTTGTTATATTTTCTACTTTATACTCTAATAAAATCTAATGCAAGTAGTCATTAATCACTTTGGGAATGAAAGCTCTATGAAATTTGACAACATTGTGCAAGGTAGGATATCACAAAAAAAATAGGTGAATAAAGAAATAAAGAAAAATGAAATAAAACAAATAAATAATAATAATAATAAAATAAAGTATGAATAACCAGCACACATCTCTGCTTCAAATTCTCCTCTATATTTCCAAGCTTTCAATAGTTTCTGCATTATCTTGATGAATGTTTTTTTCTATTCATATAGAAAGCTTTTACCTATTCTGTAATCTCCTATCCACATTATACACCTTCCACCCATTCCATTCTGCTATCCTGTCCCATACTTTTCTCAAAGTTCATGAATATAACAATAACTTTCTTCTCTTCCGTCAACAATTTTTAACTGCCATCTCAAAAATAAATAAATAAAAAAATAAATAATAAAAAAATAAATAAAAATAACAACAAAAATAATAATAATAATAATAATAATAATAATAATAATAATAATAATAATAATAATAATAATAATAATAACAATACTCACCTACATATCACCAAAACAATTCCAAGCCCTCTCTGCTCTTACCTTATCTTAACTGATGCTGCTTCTAAATATGAAGAAAACATTTCAGGACTTAACAGCTGTCCACAGGTATGTACAGCTGCACACTTCCTCACTAATAATTCTTCACTAAAACATATTCTAAAATACTCTGAATATTTTATTAGCAAACTGCTGTAACTTACCCATTTCTGGTGTTCCGCATTCTTTCCTGCCACCATAACTAAGGTATCGATTCATACGTTTGAGAACTTTCTTTTGACTTTTGCTGAGCTTGATCTCCAAGGCATCACATCTATGAAACAGAGGAACTTACAAAAACTGTTTCTACTCTTCATTATAGGGAAGAATAACAAGATAAGTGTCCATTTAATACAATATACTTCAGCTTATCCATGATACCTACAAATCTTTTGATATATATATATATATATATATATATATATATATATATATATATATATAAATTTTTTTTTTTGTATGAAACAGATTGTCATTAATCACACAAACAGCTCATCAAAGAAAGGCCTTTCAACTGAGTCCCCCATAAATCCCTGAACCAAAGAAGGACCTACTTGATGGTGTACATTGGGCAACAGGTCTTGTCCATGGTTGGTTTGTAACAATATTTTCCACTACGTCTCCACCCTCGGTCTATTAACGCCTGATAGTCACCAACAGCCATTCTGTGTGCCCACATTCCTGTCAACAAAAATTTTGGGATGAATAACAGAAAGGACCTGCAATAAGAGATATGATGCTACACAGAAACATTTCAGCTATGTATAATAACTTAGTTAATACACAAAATGTATAAAAATCAAAGAATAATGGGATATTCTTTATTTTCCTTGTTCATTTGTATACACAACAGACATGTGATAATGCTATTAACATCAATATATGTACAGTATATATTTTTCCTTCACAGAAGTTTTGACTATGACTCCATTTTCCTACACTAATGGCTTGGTGTGAATAAAGAAAATATACAAATAATGAACATGACATTTGGCACTTATTATTTGTTTTTATTTCTTTCAAGTAAGATGAACTCTGGCCAGGGAGAAGAAAAGCCCACTGAAGGTGCCAAGAAAGAATTAGCCACAGAGAAATGTCTTGAAACCTCCCTCTTGAAACAATTTAAGTTATAGGTAAGGGAAAATACAGAAGCAGGCATTGAGTTCCACAGTTTAACAACAAAAGGAACAAAAGACTGAGAATACTGACCAACTCTTGCATTAGGGAAGATGGACAGAATAGAGGTGAGAAAAAGTAGACAGCCTTGTGTGTTGAGGCCACAGGAGGGGGCCAGGCATACAGTTAGCAAGATCTGAAGAGCAGTTAACATGAAAATAATGATAGAAAAGAGCAACAGATATAACATTAGAGAACAGAGAGGCTGAAGACAATTAGGTAGTTAAAACAGAGGTGTTGGTTAATAGGATGAAATGGTTTTGATTCTACTGTTAAAAAAAAAAAATATATGAGAGGGACACCTTCACATATGTGAAACATACTCCATACATGGATGAATAAGGCCCCTGTACAGAGTTTGCAACTGGTGGGATAAGAAAACTGGTGGAGACAACTCAGAACATCTAAGTAGATAGAAACTGTTTTAGCAAGGGACAAGATGTGAACTTTCTAGTTTAGATTATTAGTAAAGGTCAGACTGAGGATGTTCAGTGTAGAAGAGGGAGGCAGTTGAGTTTTAGTGATGAGGAAACAGCTATCCAAAAGGTTGTTGAGTTGATAGATAGAGGGATTGGGTTTTTTGAGAGAATGAGCAACACTATGTTTGCTCTGGCCCAATCAGATATTTTGAAAGATCAGAAGTCAGGCATTCTGTGGCTTTCTGCATTAGTTGCTCAATTCCTGAAAGGCTGGATGTGTAAGAAAATATGTGAAAAGGTGCATAGTGGTATCAACAGTGTATGAGTGATAGGACAATAAATTTGGTTTAGATTACTGAACATCAGAAAAAGAGTGGATGACATAGTACAACCCTGGAGCCATCACTGTTAATAGATTTAGGAGAAAAACAGCAATAGAATGGTCAGAAAACTTGAGATAAAGTTACAGAGAGAAGGATCAAAGTTGTAGGAGGGTAGTTTGGAAATTAAAGTTTTGTGCCAGACTCTATTGAAAGCTTATGATATGTCTAAGGCAACAGCAAAAGTTTCACCAAAATATCTATAAGAGGAAGTAAGGAAGGATAGACCACCAGTAGGGCAGCCACAAAAGAAACCATACTGGTGATCAGATATGAAGTTGAAATTGATAGATCTTTAAGTCTTCCTATTAAAGATAGTTACTTAAGAAATGCAGTAGTATGAAGGATTAGAGCGATGACCCTTTTCTGGAACAGGCTGAATGTAGTTCAAGGAAAGGTAGATGCTGACAGAGTAGGAAGAGTTTGACTAGGCAAGGTGGAAACACTGAGGCACAATGCTGGAGAACAATGGGAGGTACCCCATCTTGTCCATAAGCCTTCTGAGGATTAAGGTCAGCAAGGCATATAAAACATTATTATGAAGAATCTTAATAGGAGGCATGAAATAGTCAGAAGGGGAAGGAGAGGGAAGAACAAGCCTTGAATCATCCAGAGTAGAATACATACATGTTTTTAATCATGTAATGTATGTAACAATTTGATCTATGCCTCACAGAGAATAAACATGCAGGTGAAAGAAGTAGAGGAAACCTAGGCAGGAATTTGTCCTGCAATATTTTCATAGACCTCTCTCAATTTGGGTTAGTATTTTTAAAGAGATGATTTGGTATCTAATGTCACATTTAAGACACACAGTATAAAGCCACCTCATTTTGAAAGCTCTAAAAACCACACTTTCTTGAGGTGTTTTCTTATTACTGAAGTGGCTTTCCTCTCTCCACTTCACTCTTATCTTTCTTCCTGCCACCCTATAAAGGTGTCAAGAAGATAAGATAAATCAAGATTCATAACACCAATAACTGGGACCTACAGTACATGATGGAAGTCTATTAAGGAACACAGATTATTTGTTTAAGATCCTACCAATGTAAAGAAAGAAAGAAAAATAAAGAAACAAATAAATAGTAAATAAATAACAAATACATAAATTACACAAGAACAATGAAATGGAGAAAGTCATTAATCAGTTAACATGTATATGTAATAACTTTACATAGGTAAAAAAATTATACCTACCTATTCTAAGAGGAAAGATTGAAAAATCAATTCTGGTTTGTCATATTGGTACACTAGATAGTTTGCTAAAGGCAAGTGTTGTTATCAGTACCAGCACATGATATGACAGGAAGAAAATTTATCAATTATTGGATTAGCAAAAATGACCCTCCTGAAAATGACTAGTGAGACTGAAAGATATAGAAGAGATGCAAAGAAAATATTTTAAATATATAAATAATAAATAATAATTAATAAAAATACATGCATAATCACTGTCTCCAGGTTGGATCTGTTAACTTTTGGCTCACAAAAATAATTCACTGTTACATTACCAATGATTATGTGTGTCATTAAGGAGCTGCTTCAAAGCAATTCTCTGCCAATTTTGTTTAATCCTTCTGGCCCTTTCCTTTATAGCCTGGCACCTCAGAGTCGGTGCTCCTCACAAGGGGGAGGGGGTTAAGTATGTGGTTTAAGAGCCTAGTGGAAAAGTACTTTTGATGATTTTTCAGTAAGGAGTGTTACACACCCCAACTCAGAGATCTCACTTTCTCACCGGGACATCAGGCTGGTTGGCTATGGAAAGCATAGAAAGTAAATAAATAAATAAATAAATAAATAAATAAATAAATAAATAAATAAACAAAACATTGATGAGACTGCAATTAACTCGAGTATGTTTCTACCTCAACATACGATAAAGTTCATGTACACCTTTACAACTGATGCAATTTGATACTTGAAAAAAAAAAAAAAAATCCACTATGCATTTTTCATACTGGTAAATCAAATTCTTGACAATCAAATCTACCACTTTCTTCAGAACCAGCACATCACAAGTAAGTTTACTAGTATTTACTTCGTGCCAAAATGAACACTTAACGACCCAGTTTATGGTGTCCTTTGGTCATCAATATTAAAGACAAGCTAAAAAAAAAAGTCACAGAAACACTAGGGGGTATAATTAAATCTGTGAGCCATCCGATGCCATGAAGATGGGGTAGATGACCAGATATGACAGTAACCCCGTTAATGGAAAAGGTTTGGAAAAAAAAAAAAAAATTCATGAATAGAACAGATAGACTGGTTTTCATATAGATGCATTGCATAGGAAGTGTCACGTGTAGGCCCACTGGTTCCTCACATCTTCTTTCACGCTGTTATGTGGCAAACCATCGTCTGGTGTCAAGTTCACCTGACCGCCGCACCAGCACAGGTTGCCCCGCTCACCTGTCACTCTTCACACTGCCCCACCAATCACCACTACGCCAGTTAAACCAAGGTGTCTTACCGTGGCTGAAGTTCGTGTCGCTAGATTTGCAGTAACCACATTTGTAGCCACTGTGACCCCGCATATATTCCACAATAGAATAACCAGGGTCCTTCTCTGCGGCCATGTTGAGTTTATCTTCTCTAGCTAGTTGCCCGTACTGTCTCAGTTCCGGGATGTCCATGGGTCTTAGTTTAATTCAATTATCCTTGGTCCAGTCAAAGAATGTATAACCAAATATAAAGCGTAAAATGCTGAATGTGAATTGACTGAGACCAAACACTAAGTATTGATTAATACATTTTTGTTTTGTTGCAATTCTGGAACTAAGATAGTACAAGTTTCATTCACTTTCATCCCCCCCTCCTCAACTCCCCTCCTGCATTTAGCACTCCTATCCCAGTCCTGCCTTTACCTATTACGCGATATTATGACATTTTCGCCCATGAACATGTACCGTTAAACCAAGGGACAAATTTTATCGTGATATCATATTTGACTTATAAATATTCAGTCCCTCAGAAATTCAATTCATGTGTTATGATATATCACTGATTCACTTGTCTATTTTCTACATGAAGAGGCTGGCCAAGGGTTATCATCTAACAAAAATAAAATGTCCCTCCTCGAAAGTTTGTCTAAAAAGTCCTGAGGTGTGAAGATAGAAAAACGATTAGACAGAGTTACAAATGTTCCATCAGCGAAAGGATTAAAATGTGATCTCAGATTAACTTCCATTATCATACGTAATTTAGACTAACAGGCAGGACAGTCGCGCTTTTTCAGCGTGTATCCTGCTTGTAGTAAAATGCTCCGCTTTGTTTTATGTTTGTTCCGCTTTCTCGTGATATCATGTTTAACTAATTAATATTCAGTGCCTCAGAAATTCAATTCATCTATCAACTCGACACACCCTTCCAGATAACTATCCCTTCTTCTTCAATGACACCTAACTGTTCTCTTCTACGCTGAACATTTTCGGCCTGTCCTTTACTTGTAATCTAAACTGGAAACTTCACATCTCTTCTCTAGCTAGAACAGCTTCTATGAGGTTAGGTGTTCAGAGTCGTCTCTGCCAATTTTTTTTTTTTCACCCTCCCCCAGCTCCTATCTCAGTACAGGGGCCTTATCCGTTCATGGATGAAATATACTTCATCAGGATTTGGGCGGGGGGTTTCACTCATACCGCTATCAAAAGCGTTTCGTTTTATCAACAACTCTCCTCTAACTGACTGTCTTCAGCCTCTTTCTCATTGCTGCAATGTTGCATCTCAAATCCAAAATCATTAAAGAATATTTCAACAGGTGAAATAGTACAAAAATCAAAATGTAATGTCGGTAGGACATTTTTGTGGCTTGATGTCTCTCTCATGTACACACATAACACACACCTTTTTAGAAAAAAAAAATTAAACAGTCAGGGCCCATGTACAGAACACCAGCCAAACTTCATGCTGGCTTAAAAAGTGTCCAATCTACACGGTGCCAGGTAGTGCTATTACACATCTGCACTGATTGCTTGTCATCTGGAAGTTCTTCATTCATTCAGCATATAATGGAATGAATCATAGTGAATGAAAAGTATCTAATTTTTTGGGTATATGACAAAGAAAGTACTAATCATGAAAGCCTTTAAGGACAATGGAATACCTACCCTTACCTACAAATTAATGTGAGATTTGGTGTGAAATTAAACAAAATCAGATTCACTTGGCTTATCCTCCATCCAAACCATCTCAGCCCACATTGCTCTACCTGTCTTGCCAAGTCTTTTACAACACCCGTTCTTATTCACACTTCCTTATTTATGACTCTGTCCATCTGAGTTACTCCACATATACACCTTAGACATCTCATCTGCATTACATTCAGTCACTTCTTGTCTGCTATACCTATATTCCAAGTCTCTGCCCCATACAGTGCTATAGGCACTAATATCCCTTCATACAATATTCTCTTTACATTCATTCTAATTTAACAATGTTGAACACTCATCTTACCTTTCTCTTTTCAGCATGCTACAGCCTGTAAACATAATTAACAACACATTTTATTACTATACATATAAAGCTTCTCATGACAAATCATGCAGTCTACTTTTAGTATGAAGGGGAAATCACTTATGAGAATAACTTTTTAAGACTTCTCAAATCTCACTGTTGAAGTGGTAGCACTGTAAAACTAGTATGTTTCGTACAAGTTTATTAAACTGTCATCAACATATTATAACAAGGGGAAACCTCACCATGAACATACAGCACCTGCTCACTACTGCCACTGGAAATTAATCACCAGTCATTGTATGACCAATGGGAACTCACTAAGGTGGTCAAGTACAAAATGCTTCATCCTAATATACAATGAATATTACAAATATACAGTTTCATGCTTAACTCACAAGCATTCATACAACCAATCACATAAAACTGCAGCTTTTACAAGAGTTGAATGCTTCACTCTTCCTGCCATGATATCACACCATCTTGATAACAACCACAATGAAGACAAACTCTCCACTGCTGGACTCACAAAGTAAATACAGTGGCCCTGCAGCTATCTAGATGACCTGCTCAAACATCATGAGGGATACCAAATGAGTCTATATCATTGCCAATACAAAAGCAAATACTTACAAACCATCAAAGTAAAGTCTGCATATCCATCTGTTGATACTACATCAAATGAAACATGATTACATGTGGATATAAATTATGTGAATTATCTGTGAACTGTAACAATTTTGTTCCCCTTTCTTCACTTGGAATGGTTTTATTCAAGTAATAAATAATTAAAAAAAGCAACTGTGTGGGTGTGCAGTCACTAGTAAAGACTTTGTGAGAAGACAAAACTGGAAAACTCTGGATCCAGACACACAATAAATTGCACCTAGCAGCAGCAGCTATACATCATTCCTCCACCTGTCTGAGGGGGCCAGGGGTGTGGAAGTCTTCTTTCCTGTAACAATAAGAACAATGAATATCAATACACAACTCCAGACTTTAAGCAACATTACTGCACCATTACATGTTACTGATGCTTGTTTGCTGATCACTGGAGACTCTACAAATTTCAGATAGCAATTTTTTTTTTTACCAATAATAAAAGCTTCAAAGTAATAAAAAATAGAGTCAGTGAGGTCTATGTCTATAAGGTAAAAAAAAAAAAAAATTAAATTTTCATATTGTGTGCATATGTATACAGGTCCTAGAGTTTGTTGTTAATAAGATAAGGAAGTTATGCAAATTATAGAGCCTGAGGTTTAATTAATTTGTTATTTTTTGCCAAAGATCCCTACATTTTCACACATTTCCATCATGAAGCATACATGAGGTTATGGAATCAAATTTGAACTAGCTGAATAAGGAAAACAGCAGAAGTTCATACAACAAGAACCCAGAAAAGCCACTTGCCTTTCATATAACAACTTCATCTAACAAAACTGGGATGCAGTGACTAAGAAAGGGCTGAGGTATTATATGGAAATTCTGGAGATCTTTACTGTCACAGGTTTGGGAAATAGTGGGAGGATGGAGTACACAACTCTAAAGAGATAGGTTATATAAAAATGTAAATTTGGAGAGAGAGAGAGAGAGAGAGAGAGAGAGAGAGAGAGAGAGAGAGAGAGAGAGAGAGAGAGAGAGAGAGAGAGAGAGAGAGAGAGAGAGAGAGAGAGAGAGAGAGAGAGAGAGAGAGAGAGAGAGAGAGAGAGAGAGAGAGAGAGAGAGAGAGAGAGAGAGACTGAAGGACTTGAACAAATACTGTATGAAAAGAAAAGAAAAAAAAAGTAAATTCAAACCTGTCATATTCAACAAGATTTTGCATAGAATCATGGTTCATTGTCTGACAAAGAGGTACAAGGTGCTCCCTGCTCTACACTTTGCCAGAAGTTTTTCAATCTTGAAAAATTTGCACTTCCTGATTAAGCAGCATGCAAGACAATAGAGAAAAAATACCCATTAGCATGCATGAGTATTCATGCACAAAAAACCCTCCACCAAATCCTGAATGAACCAACTTGTGCCTTTTGCTGTCCACAAAACAGCACTGTATCTATAAGTATTTTCAAACAGGATTTGGTGGCTGTAAATGATGAAGTATCATTACACATTACCTTTATTAGAAGTTTGGTGTAACCTGGAGTCATCACTGTTATAATCAGAATGATCATAATAGTCGTGGGGAGAAGAACTGTGTCTGTGGTAACCATCAGGTGACCTTGTGGAGAAGTGTCTGTCTGGAGAACGTCTGTCTAATCTACGATCTGGGGTTCTCCGGTTTGAGCGATGATGATCAGGAGAAGCTCTGACTCTGTCAGTGCGGCGGTCAGGTGATCTTAACCTATCAGACCTCCTATCAGGGGAATGATTGCGGCGGTGCATGTCAGGGGAGGGAGGTCTGTGACGCAGGGGTGGTGGTGAATAATGGCGGTCTGAGAGGTGAGAATGTTCACTGCTAGGAGAGTAACGGTCATTGCGGTGACCATATGATGGAGACCCAGACCTCCTGAATGGGGGAGATGACATGCCTCCTGCAGGAGGAAGGCGTCGGTCTCCTGGGAGGGGAGGCAGTGGTGGTCTCATGAATGGGAACTCCCCAGGATGAAATGGTGGAAGCACCCCACGTGGCAGGCCAGGTGGTGGGGGTGGGGGTGGCACTCCATGAAAACCATGAGGGGGAGGGATTCCTGGAGGTAATGGGACTCCAGGGGGCATCATGGGTGGACCATGTAAAGGATGAGGTGGTGACTCAGAATGTTCACCATCCACTTCCCCTTCTATAATGGGGCCCGGAGAAGGCATTCTTCCATTAGCATCTAGACCTGCAGGAAATTTGAGTATCTATTATAATAACAGATATAAACCTAAACAAAGAAACACAGACATACATATACACACACTCCCATATACTATAAAACTTATATTCTGATAGTAACTATAACTACAAACCAAAGCATTACATATATATTGCAAACATCTTACATAATAAACTCAAAGGGTAGTTTACATCTATTTCTCCCATAATAATTAATGAGGCCCAATGTCATCTAATTCTTTAATTCTCATAACTTTTTGAAATTCCTTAAAAAGCCAGACTTCATTACATTACAATTACAGACTCAAAATAGAAAAAAAAGAGTAAGGGAAACTATTGTATATGAACTAGCAGTCCACATGGAAATAATTATTAATTTTTGGATTACCATTAGTAAGTAGTTTTCTAAAGAAACATACTGGTACTAATGTATTTTTTTCCAAAGCCCATATGAAAAAAGCACTAAAAAAATAGTACTGAAGTTCTTACTTTGTGTCTTCCAGTTATCAAAGCACTATGAAATTTATTGAATTGCGTAAAAAAATGCTGAAAAAAAATCTATGAATGATTGACTGATTTTATTCACAACTTTTCCTCACTGTTGGAATCTGGACTTATATTTCAGGAAGAGTTAGTAGGATGATAATGATGATTCTCTGAACAGATAGCATTACCAATACACTAGGATGACATCCTATTTACCATTTAATCAATGTTTCATCATGGGAACAAACATCCAACTTCACTGCAGCATAATGGAACATTTAAAAAATGGAGAGAGAGAGAGAGAGAGAGAGAGAGAGAGAGAGAGAGAGAGAGAGAGAGAGAGAGAGAGAGAGAGAGAGAGAGAGAGAGAGAGAGAGAGAGAGAGAGAGAGAGAGAGAGAGAGAGAGAGAGAGAGAGAGAGAGAGAGAGAGAGAGAGAGAGAGAGAGAGAGAGAGAGAGAG